>NC_137128.1:3520000-4120000 GCF_949319135.1 Squalius cephalus | reverse complement strand
GAAAAGTGTGTGTGTCCGTGGGCGTGACGTCTGAGGCTGACACACTCTCACGACAGCTCGCGCTCCTGGCAGAATGGAGACTCCATCCCCAGATATCTGGAGTTGAGATGAAATGTTTTATTCCCTGACCGAGGAGACTCTCGGCATGGGTGCACTGGCACACAGTTGGCCCCGGGGCCTACTAGCACAATGTGCAAGATCAGGGAGGAAGAGGAGCAGGTCTTGATGGTTTCGCCTTACTGGCCCACCTTCCTCTGAGAAGGACTTGCTTTCTCAGGGACGGGGCACCATATGGCACCCCTGTCCAGATCTCTGGAACCTCCATGTGTGGCTTCTTGATGGGACGCGGCAGTCTTAAGCTCCTTCTACTAGGCTAGATTATTCCTTGAAGTGAAGTCTGCTTGCTGATTGGTGTTCCTTCCGCTAGGAATACCCCCACAAATGCCAGATCAGCTCTGTGCTTTCTTTCCTGCAGGAGAGGTTGGAGCAAAGGCAGCCTCCCTCCACATTCAAAGTGTATGTTGCTGTGATCGCAGATGGACGGTATGTCCTTGGTAAAGCACGACCTGATCATCAGGTTCCTAAGAGGCGCCAGGGGGGTAAATCCTCCTCAGCAGCACCTCATCCTCTCCTGGGACCCCTTTGTAGTGCTTGAGCTACTGGAGTCAGTCAAGCTTGTCCTGTCCCCTAAAGGTGCACTGTGTAATATTTAGCAGCATCTATTGGTGAGGTTGCGAAGTGCAACCAACAGAAGTTACGGTGGCCGACAGGAGAAGATGCCAAATGAGAGATGAAAAATGTATTTGTCACGAAACAGAAGAATGCAAAGACAGGTCGAATTCAAACAGATCGTGACAGTTTTATACAGTCGAACTTAGGCTATTTGAAGCTGTTGGGTGAAAACCTTTTATGTCCTAAACTGCTCAAAACACTATTTTTAAAATATTACGGCACTGTTTTGCCAGTTTATAAGTATAAAAAACATCTAACTGCTATTTACACATATTGCAAAGAAAATACTGCTATGTTTTGTTGTGGAAAATATGCAATATGCAAACCAGTTAACATGTAAATAATAAAACTATATTTAATTGAAACTAAGAAGCTCGCCTGCCAAAAGTCTTGGATTTCTACAAAAGTGAGTTGACCAGACCACGGAGAAGTCTTAAAATTCAGATGCTTATGATTTAGAATAGATTTAACTTACTCTGCCTAACCTGAGAATAATCAAAATAAGGTAAAAGGTGTTTAGAAATATGCACCATAAAACAGTTTACATAGTGTAAATACAATATATTGCTATTTAAACAATGCAAATACTAAGTGAAACTAGTTTCTATTTACACTGCGTTATATTTACTGAGTTCCATATGGTTCTTCCTTGCTAAACGAGATGGTAAACACAACCAAAAAGTACCTAACTGGACAAATGAAAATGAAAACTGTTTACACTGAGCACACCCTTTTTATATTGATATGGGAAATCTACAAAACAACATATTAATCATGTTTCTGTCTTGTATGCCAGGAAAAGGGTTTCAATTGTTTTGTTTTGTTTTTAATTCCAAACAATACGGTAGCACATTATTATACTGATCAGTAAATACTGGGTTTTTTTTGTAATTACTTAAAATCATTGTACAAAAAACAGAAAGCACAAGCGTTTGTGTTAGTTTGTTGTGTTAAGGTATGGTAAAAGACGAGAAAATAGAGGAAATCTATCCATTAGACAAGAAGTCCGACAGTCGACATAAATATTGATATAACACACAGGGAAAATGTGTAACGGACACTTTCTGCAGATGCAATAATGGAATAATGTGTTTGTGTGTCTCTTAATATAAAGTTAACTTTGTTCGCATATATTAAGTCTTTCTATTTAATGGAGAAAATAAATCACAAAAGTGTGTAATTAAGGTTAATAATTAAGATTAACCTTAGAGATTAACCCCCATAGAGAGGGTTTGATTATAGACAATCATGATGTAATCATCTCTCTTTAACCAAGACTAATATTGTAGGAGGACATGTAAAGGTTAGGGTTACAGCTTATTAAAATGAGGACTCTTTTGTAATGGATCCATGTGATGTTTATTTTACAGATATCAGATTCATTTATTTGGTTTCATTTAATATCATAATATAATGTGTAGGACATGCATGAATGTAATTGGAGGATGTTTTGAGTTTAGCATCCCAATCCAATCTCATGCAGAGCATGCTGGGAAGTCCACTGTCCAGTTTCAGCTGTCAACAAAAATTCATGCTTGATTGTAGAATCTCGCGAATCGCCCAGCCTGCAGCTCTGCAAATATCTGCCGGAGAGACGCTCATTCGCACGACAGCAGTGTTTAGGGCTCGAGAACGCAAACCTTGAAATAGATTCCAAGGTTCAAGCCTTGAAAAATGTAAAAAAAAAAAAAAAAAAAAGTTATCTCTGCACAAACTTAAAAAGTGCGAACCTGTGAGAACACTGACGATGTGCACATGTGTATTGCGTGTTTAGTCTATAGGTATGCACGTTTGAATATATATGTGCGCAGGCATTGTACTCTTTCTTTACAAATTGACCTCAACAAATTACTTGTCTGGCCTTAAACATGTATTTTTTATCACTTCCGCATATCCATGTGAATGGAATTATTTGACAACTTTTTATCTGTATAGACGTAAAGGGAAGGAGGCCTTCACAGGGGAGAGACTAGTTGACACTTCAGGACTGCGTTTTCGTTGTGTCCAGTCGCAGGTCCTTCATCAGATCTAGATACGGCCTGGATCCGGCGGACTGCGGTAAACCTCGGGATAAACAAAGAGACTAATATTAGCGTAGACGAGTACATCATGATTTGTGGGAAGTGTTCCACTTTAGTATCTTAAACGGAAGCTTGTGAAAGGCCCGATTCAAGACATGCAGATCCAAGAACAGTCGTAACCCACTGCCTTTCTTGATTACGATGAAGTGAGCGCTGTAAAACGTACACGTGGAGGAGCAGCAAAGGGGGACATGGAAGTGGAGAGAGAGATCACTAATGGCCATTTCTATAACACCAGAAAGGAGGAGACTTTGCAGGATACAGTGAAGTCAGGCAAAAAAAAATTAAATAATCCCAAACCTATAAGCCGCGACAGAAACTTTTCCACACTTAAACGCAGTAATAATAATAATAATAATAATTATATTAAACAATGGTAAAAAAATGACAATGCTTGACAAGAGTGTTTATAGGTGTGTATGCGTGCAGCGAGTGTATATGTATGTGCGAGTGTTTATAGGTGTATATGCATGGAAGTTTATATGTATATGCGAGTGTTTATAGGTGTATGCGTGCGTCAAGTTTATATGTATATGCGAGTGTTTATAGGTGTATGCGTGCGTCAAGTTTATATGTATATGCGAGTGTTTATAGGTGTATGCGTGCGTCAAGTTTATATGTATATGCGAGTGTTTATAGGTGTATGCGTGCGTCAAGTTTATATGTATATGCGAGTTATTCACAAGTGTATATGCATTCATGACTAACATAATATGTATTGGTATGGATTTCATATTAGTGTGCACGTGTATTTCATATATGTATTTTGAACATCCAATAGTATACATGTAAATGCGAGTAATTTATAGGTGTATATGCACGTGTGTTATGTATGTATTGATAAGCGAAGTTTGATTTAAATCCTACGTGGCGCCTCATAGAACTGTACCTGATTTTAACTCAAATCCTGTTAACATGTACATGTTGAAAGAACTTCACACTAACAAAGTGTTTTGTAAGTTAATTTGCATTGTAAGATCATAATATATTGACAAACATGAATGTAATGGAGGATGTTTTTAGTTTAGCATCCCAAGTTTAGCATCCCAATCCCGTGTGGAGCATGCTGGGAAATTGACTGTACAGTTTCAGCTGTCAACAAAAAATTATTCTTGTAATTCCAACTCAAAAGCATGATTCTTAAACAAAGTAAATAGAGTGTAATGAAATTAAATGTTGTCTCATTTCATTAAGTAACCTGAACTTGCAGCAAAAGTATTTGCAGTGTTTTAGATGTCTTGTTCTGACAAATATGTTATAAAATTGTACTTGCCTTCAAGTTTGTCAGTCCTAGACTATTTCCCGAAAAAAGACAGAAAGTGACAAAAAAAAGTGCAGGCCAATGTTATTTATTTTAATATAAATAAAAGTGGTGATTATTGAAAAAAGTTTGCCAAAAATTCTGAGACCAAAGTATTCGTGATATTCCTGTAAAACACGTGGCATAATGCAAACAAAGCTAAAATTACACAGATCATATCCTGATCACAAGATCACACATTAAGTATCTGATTACATGATGAGAAGTTCCACATTTGTAATATGGTTACACACCAGCTAAGAGAATTTGGTCAGTCCACTGCAATTTTATTCCTTTAAAATATATATATATATATATATATATATATATATATATATTACTAATCTGGAATATTAAGAATCGTAATAGAAACTTGCCTGCACATTTACATTGTGAACCCCCTTTCGTGTGTGCAGTCTTTGGCACCAATCACATTAGTGAAGCCTGAGGGACACATAAGTCATATGTAAGTCATACTTACTGGCATTGCCATGATTGCATGATCTTCATTAAAAATGATAATATAGTTTAGCTGCGTTGGCAAAAAAAATCTGCTTTACAACCTTGGGTCTTAAGTGGCTTGGAAATACCCCTAAAACAGCTTGAGCACCAGGTAAACTCTGCGAATGGCACGACAGACAGCACTTTTCACCAAGTTCTCTCTAATAGTGTAAAGGAAAGTGCCACTTGCAAAAAAAACTGCAGAGCAATGCACAGTTTGTGCCGTTCCGACAAGTCGAACATTGAATGTGTTGTTCCAACAAATTATGTAGAGACCCTCATTATCTATCAAAAAGTACTATCATGCTGTGCTAAAGGACTTCCCGCATCAGCTCCGCTTATAAAGCCGCAATCTAATCTTGTAGACATGAAATAAGCTGCTCGTGAGCAGGTTTAAGCTTACGCACATGTTACTATGACAGCAAATTCAGGAAGAACCAAACAAACCAAGATCATGCCAAATCGCCAACAATCAAATCCAGCTAACTGAGCTAGCGACGTACGGAAAACGCACCCCAGAACAGGGAAATAGATCAAAAACAAACATAACCCTGACAGTAATGTGTCCATTTGATGTTTATTTTACAGATATCAGATTCATTTATTTGGTTGGGAGGGCCTTAATTCAACAATAAATAGAGCATCATTTCTGAGCTCAATATTATTCAACTAGACCTTCTTCAGACTGCTGGTTCGTATCAATATTCATATCTATGTTTAATAGCACGTTTTTGGTTTGAAATGTTTTGACGGCATAATATTGCTCATGATTAATATATTGGATAAAAAATAAATCTATAAATATAGCAATTGTTTATAAAAAAATATTAATAATGCTATTTGTTGTTTATTTAAAAACGTAATATTTAGTTTAAAAGCAGATACCTGCTGAATCGTGAAGGTCTTCTGTGAGGTTGAGACATTGACGAATTCCAGGTGAGTTGAAGGTTTCCCAGACAGCATGGTAACATTGATTCAATATTGAGTTTTGATCCAAACCATCATTTTGGTTGACATCAAAATTTCAATGTTTAAAGTGTGTTGGATCAGCATTGAAATGTTGATGAAAGGGAACAGCACACATGGTTGAAGACAGTGACATTGAACTAACAGTGAGTCTTAGTTTATGAGCACAAGATCTTGCAGGCATGTATCTGTGCAAAACACTACTGGGTGTTTCCCAATCAGTGGGGCGTTTCAGTTCATGATGGGCACTTTCAGTGGTGTTACCTCATTTGTTCTAATACACTGGGGGTTTGGTTTAGGGGTGGGCCCTCATGATTTTAGCAGGGCTGCGTTCAGCCCCGACAAAACGTTGCACAACGTTTTTTAAACAGAAACGGTGATGCGTTGAACACACTGTTCTGATGACGCAAGAGCTGCAACTATGGCAGCTGAGAAGGCCATTCTTGTGTTCTTTGTGAAGAATTTTCTGAGACTGATGAAGTCGGTATAAATATGTGTTTAACACTACAAAATATGCCCGATGTTACAGTTACTGCACTTGCCGCCCAGAACAAAAGAGAACATCCCAATCGAGTGAAGGGATTGCTGAAACTGAAATGGAAGCACACATCTTACCTTATTCAGACTAAAACATCTATTTAGCCTCACTTTAGACTTTATTTGTAGTTCATACTGTTTTAATACCCTGTATTTTCTTTCTCATTTTTAGGAAAAGCACTTAATTACCATTGTTTATTTCTCTATACCAATGTCATACACTTGCAATGAAGCTAAAAATATAAACAACTACATCATTATGTTGATATCCTATATTTTTACAATAAAACTTACGACAAACATGTCTTCTAATATCCTCAGTTGTTGCGTATACCGAGCTGCATCGAACACATTTGTAAATTACTGTCATTGAACCCATTGTGCAATTCACTTTAATACCGCGTGCTTTATATAGCTACATGTTGCTGCTGATTGGACTGCAGTTCTGACACACCCACCAAACAAGAGAAAACGTATCTCAAACCCCGTTGCACACCGGTGCACGCCGTTTCCAGGAAACATGACGTTCAACCCGGAAACCGTAGCAAAACGTTGCGCACCGTTTTGATCTTGAACGTGCCCCAAGTCTTTTGAAAAACCAATTGTAGTTTGCACTAAAAGTTGGCACTAATTGGTATACGCCCATTTTGGTTTTGCAAGTGGGCTTCTCAGTAGTTAATTGATGCTTCCTTATTAGAGAGAAAACACAAGGTGCATCCTATACGGAAGTCTTGTGTGTTTGACATGCATGAACTCTCCGAGTTTCAAACAATGGTGCATATAATGTATTTCTGTTTTTAGCATGCTTTTTACTTGCATTTTATTTATTGTTACTAAATCTACTAACATTCATTAATTTTCAAAGTAAGTAAAGTGTTGAAATAAATCGCACAGATAGCATGGGAACATTAATACAATGTTGAGTTTTGATCCAAACCATAATTTTGGTTGAGATTGACATTTCAGTGTTTAAAGTGTGTTGGATCAGCATTGAAATTTTGATGAAAGCCAACAGCACACATGGGTGGAGACAGTGACATTGAACTAACAGTGATTTGTAGTTGATGAGCACAAGATCATTCAGGCAGGTATCTCTGCAGAACACTAGTGGGTGTTTGTCTATCAGTGGGGCGTTTTCAAACCACAATGGGCATTTTCAACCGCTTTACCCGATATGCTCTAATCCACTGGGGGCTTGGTTTAGGGGTGGGGTGGTTTAGCAAGTCTGTTGAAAAATGGTTGAAAAACATTTATTGTAGTTTGAAATTGGCCACTGATTGGTAAACGCCCATTTTGGTTTTGCATGTGCACTTCTCATGTGCACTTCTCAGTAGTGTAATGCTTCCTCATTAGAGAGAAAACACAGGTGCATCCTATACAGAAGTCTGGTTTGTTGAAGCACCTGACATACTTACATGACTTCTCTAGCACAGTTTCAAACAATGGTGCATCTACATACTTAAAAAATGCACATTACTTTAGTAAAGTTTATTACGAATTTCCTGAATAAAGTTCTAACGTCATTTAACACATTTCTTGAAGTGCAGAAGACATGAACATGAGCAAGAAAGTTACACTGCAAACATAGCCCATGTCTTGCATCCATCAGTGCTTGCATGCAGAGCACATTGCTCCTTTAGTAGGAATGAAGGCCGACGAAGATGGACAATAAATAAATAGAAAGCACCCCCCTCCTGATAATGCTGACATTGATTATACACCGAGTTGTTGTCGACAGCATAATCACCTGACCTGGGACTTGATGATATCCTGTGCCTTATCACTGCTTAATCAGGTAATCATTCATATTCCTGAATCTGTATTAAATTTGAGAAATTTCCACTGAAACACAATAACAAAAAACATCTTGTGTTTATTAAGAAAGTGACTGACATGGCTATTTTATTTTGTGATATTTAAATAGATTAAGGTCTACATAAGGTGAATCTGCAGTTTCAAAGGGATAGTTCATCCCGAAATGAAAATTCTGTCATTATTTACTCATCCTCAAGTTGTTCCAAACCTGTATGAATTTCTTTCTTCTGCTGCACACAAAAGAAGAGAGTGAAGAATGTTGGTAACCAGACAGTTGAGGGTAGCCATTGACTTCCATGGTATTTATTTTCTACTATGGAAATCAATGGCCATCGTCAACTTTCTGGTTACCAGCATTCTTTAAAATATCTTCTTTTGTGTTCAACAGAAGAAAGAAACTCATACAGGTTTGGAACAACTTGAGGGTGAGTAAATGATGACAGAATTTTCATTTTGGGCTGAACCATCCCTTTAAAGAAATTTTCATTGTTAAAACCAAAGTTCTTTTATTCTACAAGATAAACGTGTTACTTGAATGCTATGTAGTTTCACAGAAATTGAACTGAGATGTTGTTAATGGCTATAGCCCATAGGTGTTTGTTCCTCTTCATGAAGTCATGAGTTTAGCTCCAACACCTGCCTGGAAGTTTCCATTGATCCCAATGACCTTGATTAGCTTGATTAGCTGCTTCAGGTGTGTTTAATTAGGGCTGGAGATAAAATCGGACACCCCTGCCGTAGTGATTTTTTTTTTGTATTGAAGCATTAATAGATTTAAAAAAAATAAATGAAATAATCAGAATTTAACGATACTTTAATCATAGTTAGAATATTTTGTGTTCAGCAACTTTTTTTAAAAAGTGAATCGTATTGTGTTTAGTATATTAACATTCTTGAATGTGGCAACTGAATTGACTTGTTCTCGAGTAACATCATGCTTTCTTTTTCAGATTTCAGAGAACCCAGAGGAAAAGAGGCAGTATATAGTCTGATGTATGACAGATTTTTAAAAACCTGAACCGTTGGACCACCTGTAGTTATGACATCAGACTTCTGAAGCCAATTTTATTTTTAAAGGTTGAAATGCTTTTGTCCTATTTCTCCCCCTTTCTTTTTTTAAAGAATGATCTTTTAATATATTTTTGTCATTGATTGATTGAATAAAATAAATTAACTCAACTGCTGGAAAGGTGTCATTTATATTTTAAAAGGTTTTTGCCAAATTTTTGGTCAGGAATTTGTTGACGCATCATTGAAGTGTAGTTGAAATATTAATGTTGTTTCAACATTAACTTAGTACATCAGATGGCAACATTGGTTGACATTCCTTTTCAGTTGTATTTTCAGTGTTTCAACAAAATGTATTTAGAATCAACATCACATTGTAACATTGATCAAACCATATTACCAAAGATTATTTCTGTTAATTTCAGTGTTGATTCAACAGCAGTGATGTAGATTCAACATCATAGTGTAACATTGATTCAACAATATTACCATTGATTTATTTTAGTTAATTTCAGAGTTGATTCAACAGCAGTGATGTAGATTCAACATCATAGTGTAACATTGATTCAACAATACCATTGATTAATTTAAGTTAATTTCAGTGTTGATTCAACAGCAGTGATGTAGATTCAACATCATAGTGTAACGTTGATTCAACAATATTACCATCGATTTATTTTAGTTAATTTCAGTGTTGATTCAATAGCAGTGATGTAGATTCAACATCTTAGTGTAACGTTGATTCAATATTACCATTGATTATTTGTGTTAATTTCAGTATTGATTCAGCATTGGTGATGTAGAATCAATCATAGTGTAATGTTGATTCAACATTAACTGAGGGTGCAAAAGTGATGTTGATAAAAAATCACTTTGTAATGTTGAATCAATACTATTACCGTTGATTTTTGGTTGAAATCTCAACATTGCTTCAGCATTAACTGAGGGTGCAAAAGTGACATTGAAACAACATCACTTTCTAACGTTATTTCAATGTAATCAGCGTTGACGCATCAACACTGACTCAACATTGTTTCAATGGTTACATGCTATCTGGGTTATGCACTCTCTACAGCGGGAAAACATTATAATTGGAATCCATTAGTTTTCTTATTATTATTTTTCCCTAATGGGAGTCAATGTCAGCCATATGAACCATAAATAGGAAAATTATGAAATATGGCACACTTCTAGTGATGGTAAAGAAAAGTAAAAAAATGTTAAAAATGTTACATTCAAACGATTGTAATTTTTGAACCATTTGATCTAGAAAAATAAAACACAATACATCTGATGCTGATCACATTAAACATCTTACATCAAGACTCCACCGATTACAGTAGCAGCAATTTTGAAAAGTACAGTATTCTGGTTTTTCACCACTCCTTCAAATCTTGTCCAAAATCTGATAAGATGACATTTGGACCGAGCCGCACAGAAATGACTGAACAGTTTTTTTTTTTAAATGTATATTTGTTCAAAAGTGTACTTAACGAGGTCGACCCAGAATTGGTTCAGAGGCTGTATCTCGGCCGAACTTTGATCAATCGAAATGAAAACTGGCACGTTTAATCGGAACCACGATCTGAAAATGACTCTGAGGAATCTGAAAGGAGGAAGTTAATTATTATACAGCGATGATTTAAGCATAACAAAATAACAATACAGCACCATAAGAAAGAAGAGGAAAGTTTCAGTTAACTTTAATAACAGTGTAAAATTTTACCAAATTGTCTTAATATCATGGGCGTAGAAGATGAAATAAATTAAAAATAGAACAAACTCAACAAAGGCATTTAAAATCCAAAGAACGAGGCAGGTTAGTCACATTAATCATGGGGTTCTTCTATATCATTTTATCATTACAATAGCAATATATATATATGTTTCTTTGTTTGAATGAGGAGGAGAAATTGAAAATGATTCCTTCATATGCTGATATGAGATGTGTTATGTTCTGTAGTATATCAGGATGGACATGCGTGTGATTTTGTTTCTAACACTTTTTACCGGGATGTGCGTCGCTGATTCCAAAGGTACGTTTAGAATAATACTAGTAAAAATCTCTAACCATTGTGTATTATATTTTGATCAGATTGATTTATTAAAATTATACTCTGAAATATGGTAACTGAAAATGTTTTATTTATTTATATGCATTTGTAATGCTTTGAACCTGTCTTATCCTTTTTTTTTTTTCTTTTTTTTTTTTGTCGATTTCATATGGTATTGAACAGGGAATCTTGCTCTTAATGGCATGGCTGTGCAGTCCTCCTTAGGCCACCCACAGGGAGATGCTCAGAATGCAATAGATGGAAACAGAGACTCAGATTACAAGAAGGAGTCATGCACTTTCACTAAAACTGAGTTTAATCCATGGTGGAGAGTTGACCTCGGAAATGTCTACAGTGTAAGCAATGTTACCATCACTAATCGTGGAGACTGTTGCAAAGAGCGGCTTAGAGGAGCTCAGATTCGTATTGGGAACAAGCTGGACAACAACGGAAACAACAATGAGCTGTAAGAAATGTTTCTATCATCTTCCCATGTTTATGATGTTCAGTCTGGTTTAATAAAACAGGAGGCAATATTGTAGATCTTCCACACACCAACCACTCATCGAGCCACAGCCATGGAGATGTACTTTACTTCAACATTTTATTCAGATTGTGATTGACATTGGTAAATTTAGACCATTGTTTCTTGTAGCAGTGCTATACAAAACCATTTGATTTCAATACAGCTGAATTGAATTTGTTAGACGTGTGAATTGTGTTGTGTAGCTTCTGGTTCTCTTACGAGAGGTTCTCTCGTATTGCGTAAGTATAGCTTACGCTACGGGTAAAGTCATCTTTTCTCGAGATATGAAGCCAAAAAATTATCCTTAATTTTAAAATCTTGTCAACGCAGTGCAGCAGCAAGCAGACCTTGGCGGCTTCCTCAGAGTCCAGCGATGCGTAGAGCTTCGCTGAAGAGACAAAAATCAGAGAAAGCAGCCTCTGAGCCTTCTTTTTATACGCTAAACCACGCCCCTTCTGACGGGCCGTGACGCGTGAGCGCGCCCAGCGCGCTCATTGGGCGTGATGTCACGCCAAGGGCTCAGCGATAGGCTGCTGCAGTTGCCGCAGGGCAGCCAATGAGCACGCGAATATGCCTGCTCCAGGTCTGCTTGCTGCTGCACTGCGTTGACAAGATTTTAAAATTAAGGATAATTTTTTGGCTTCATATCTCGAGAAAAGATTACTTTACCCGTAGCGTAAGCTATACTTACGCAATACTCGTTCCCTCTCTAGAGAGAACAGAGGTTACGTTAGGTAACCGAGTACGTTTTCATTTTAACACTGTTCTTGATGTATTTGCAGGGTTGCAACTATTCTCACTGCTCCTAATGGCACACAAACATTTTCATTTGAGTCTGTTAATGGCCGATATGTCAACATTCTTTTACCTGGGAATGATGAAATCCTCACTCTGTGTGAAGTCGAGGTGATGGCAGGTAAGGGACAGAGAGAAGACTGGGATAGAATTGATGTACTTATTAATGTGTGTGTAACTGTTATTATTTTGTTAACAGTAAGTGACACACCATCGTACATTTGTGGTCCAAGTGAGTGTTCTTCATTACTTTCAATGTTGTCGGTAACACATGTTTAATATTCTTCTTGATTTTTGTTAACCAATAAGGGATAATATCAAGATGGTTGTTATAGCAAAATAAACCCTGACAGGATGATCAGGACTCCAGATTATTATTACATGGCTAAATTAAAGCATTAATTAGTTTAAATAAAATTATGTATTATTAAATTATAAATTATAAATATATAAATTATACACGCCTGCACACATATATATTTAGACGCGCATACCTAAAGACCAAACGCGCAATACACTTGTGCACGCCGTCAGCTAGATCTAGATTGTAGTAAATAGTAAAATAGATAGTAAATAGATAGTTCTAGATCTTCTGTAAAGCCAAAACAATCTCTGTTACTAAAATTTCCTATTATCATTGTAAAGCTGCTTTGAAACAATGTATATTGTTGTTAAAGGGTTAGTTCACCCAAAAATGAAAATGATGTCATTAATGACTCACCCTCATGTCGTTCCAAGCCCATAAGACCTCCGTTCATCTTCGGAACACAGTTTAAGATATTTTAGATTGAGTCCGAGAGCTTTCTGTCCCTCCATTGAAAGTCAATGGACGGCATACTGTCCATGTCCAGAAAGGCAATACAGACATCATCAAAGTAGTCCATGTGACATCAGTGGCTCAATCTTAAGTTTATCAAGCGACGAGAATACTTTTTGTGCGCAAAAAGTAAACAAAAATAACGACTTTATTCCACTATTCATTTCCTTCTCTCTGGGCCTCAAGCTATTTCACGTAGTGTTTAAGCGCAGCGCGTCTGTGTTGTACGTCACACGTAGGCTCACTATTGGCCGACGCTGGTCATGTGTGTGATGCGTGTGACGTACAACACAGACGCGCTACGCAAAAACACTAGCACTAAAATTACAAAAATTATTAATTAAAAAAATAAATTACTAGCACTAGAAAAAACATTTAAGGGATAATGTACAGTCATGTACACCAAATAAATGATTACATGGACATACATGGACATGTTGATGACGGTCGTTATCTGGGAATATCAGACCTCGGAATGTCGCGACTGACCAATCAGAATAAACTATTCCAGAGAGCCGTGTAATAATAATTTGGATTACATATCTTAGCATTATTATGCCCATTTATATTGAGAATATATTAAGTAAAAAGAAAAAAGTTATTGATTAATATTGTATGTTAAACAGGGAATCTTGCTCTTGGAGCCACAGCTGTCCAGTCTTCCACATACAATGGAGCAGTAGCTCAAAGGGCTGTCGATGGCAACAGCAATCCACTGTTCAGTGCTGGGTCATGCAGTCACACTAATGCGGACAGGGACCCCTGGTGGAGAGTTGACTTGGGGGAGAAATACAAGGTAACCAGGGTTAGCATCACTTATCTTGCAGATGCTCCTGCAACGAGGATAAATGGTGCTCAGATCCGTATCGGCAACAGCCTGGAAAATAATGGCAACAATAATGAGCTGTAAGTATTGTCTCTCTCTTAATACTTTCATAAATGGTTTGAAAATTAGTAAATAAGATAACATTACTTTGAATAAATCCTTTTCATTCAAACTTGTCTTTGACTGAAGTATATTTAATATGCTTCATGCCGTTTTGATTCGCCCCTCTCTATTTCTCTCTCTGTCTTCACAGGGCTGCGACTGTTGTGTCCATCCCACTTGGAGAGACAAAAACATTTGAGTTTAAGCCTATTAAGGGGCAATATGTCAACATTATTATACCTGGGCGTAATGAATATCTCCATATGTGTGAGATTGAGGTGTTTTCAGGTGAGCAATAAAAGGAGAGAGACATGATGTGTAGACATTTGTACTATTTATGTGTATTTTGCCTTAATAAATGTTTTCTGATTTCATTGGCAGATTAAGTGGAATGAGAGGATGTTACGCCACAGTCCACTGATCCTACAAGCAAAATACCAAATTACGTTTTTTTCTGAGCAATAATAATATTGCACTTTTTTCATTGTTTTCATTTTACCTATGCAAATTTTATTCTTAAGATAAAAGATAAGTTTCAGTGCACATTCAGTAAAGGTTTGAAATGGTTTTTAAAATGCACCTGACTCTTAACCCCAGTTTGATCCAAAAAAAATCTTTGTTTATCTCTCTTCTTTCTACATCAATAAATTACTACAGCATTGCATGTTGTATTGTATGTTTCTGGATCAAAAAAGAGAGGCTTATTTGGATATTTACAATGAGGAGGTAACAAAGTGAAGAATTACATTTTACCAAAAAAAAGAAAGAAAAAGAAAACCAAGGAGAGTACGAGGATTTCAACCTTCTGTCCCAGAATCAACAACACAACCACCAATTCCACCAATATTAACTTTTAATTTTCTGTTATAATGGGTAAAAAAGGCACAAAGGCAACAATAACTAAACTAGAAATATAAAATAATAATAATAATGAAAATAGAAACAATAGCTTTAGGGGAGAGCATAGCACAAAATAAACAAAACAAAAAACTAACTAACCCAGAAATCTCTCTAAATTTAAGACTGGGTCTCAAGACAGCACTCCTGACTGTGGTCACATGTACATAGAGGGTGTGGGTCCTGTAGTCATTTTCAGTCAGCGAAACATGCCTGGAATTTGGACCGGCTGACTCGCACAAAATCCTGAGACTCCGACCCGGATATGTGCCCAAAGTTCTCACAACCCCCTTCCTAGACCAGGTGGTGAACTTGCAAGCGCCACCCATGGAGGAGGCAGACCCAGAGACCCAGACCTTGCGTTGCAGTGTCCTGTTCATGCACTGCCTATTTACGTGGACCGCACACAGAGCTTCAGAAGTTCTGAACAGATCTTCGTTTGCTTTGGAGATCAGCAGAAGGAAAAAGCTGTCTCCAAACAGAGGTTGGCCACTGGATAGTGGATGCCATCATCTTGGCGTATCAGTCCCAAGGTGTGCCGTGTCCCCTTGAGATGAGGGCTCACTCTACAAGGAGTGTTCCTCCCGAGCGTTGGCGTGTGGTGTTTCTCTGTCACACACCTGCAGATCTGCGGGCAACACATTCACAAAATTCTACAATCTCATGTTGGAGCCGGTTTCTTCCCATGTGTGATGTACAAACAGTAGCTTTGTTTATATTTTATTTCTTATGCTATGATGCTTTTCTGTTGTCTGATTAAGACATTTCGTATTTTGTAGGGATGGTCATTTCAAGCAAAAAATTTATTCGAGATCGCTGGGAATTGTTTGATTATTATTCAAACCCGGCATAAACTATCCAAACCGCTAGAGGGAGCTCTCGCCAAGGTCTGCTCAAGAACGCGTAATATAGCAGTTAATGCAGAGACGAGCAGATAGATAATACACACAGATTTGAGATGCTCCACTTGTGATTTACTGTATATTGTCATGTCTTGCAGGTTTGCATGCAATATTTCCCTATTAAATGTGTTGCACCAGAAATGACTCCTGCTCCTTTCTATATGTGTAACATGTGCAACAGACTTCATCTCTCTCCTAGCCTCTTTCGATCTCAAACGACTCATCACCACAGGTACTCGCACATCAGGCAACCAACTGGACCTGGTTTACACACGCAACTGCATCACAGACAACATTCTGGTGAAACCCCTCCATGTTTCAGATCATTTCCTCATTACTTTCAGTCTACATCTCTCTACCCCTGCACCACCAACCCCACCACCAGTTACTTTCAGACGAAACCTGCGCTCACTTTCTCCCGCCCATCTTTCCTCTGTCGTGTCATCTTCTCTTCCCTCACCCTCACAACTCTCATCTCTGAATGTGAATACTTCAATGGATACCTTATGCTCCACAGTTATTTTCAAATCAAAGTACATTTGTAGGAGTAAAAAGTACGAGTAAAGTGTAGGCTACTGTTTTTTTGCTTCTGAAATGTGAGTAAAAGCACTATTATTCAGTATAAATTTCACTTGAGTAAAGTACAAATCCCGTACAATAATATTAAAGTAGGCTACAGTAATCAAGTATTTCACACTGCTTAACTCACACTGGACTCGTGCTTCTAATGTTGGGTAATATATATACATCTGAAAGCATATTGAATCATCTGAATCACCGCTTGAAGCAAGCATCGGACTGATGATATATCTGATATCTTCTTGTATTTAGCTTACTGTTGTTTGTACTTCTTGTTGAGCTGTTATTGTTCTGAACAGAGCTGAAAGATGGTTTAATCAGCAGCGAGTGTTGCTCTGCTGCCCTCTTGTGTTCACAATCATTCAGCTCCAATACTTCCATCATGTGTCCAGATTTGAAGTAATAAGCTGTTGTTTTACCTGGAGTGATGCAAGAAAAGAAAGCCAGAAAAGCTTTGGTTAAAGGTGTCAGATGACAGGCGAGCTGAAGAGGAGTGTGTATGATGGAGAATTATATCAAATTATATTTAACTAATGCACAGATAATCATGAAGAACTAGACCATTCATTAATGACTACTGCATCTGCTGCTAATAAACATTATATATGATTAATAGATTAATGTCATCATGTATTAATTCCTTAATAACATAGTATTAAGTAATACTGTAAATTATTGTGTTAAGGGTCAATGCCATGTATTTCAACTTCCAGTTGTGTGTGTTAATTAATCATTAGCATAAAGTTCATCTCTGTGAAAAAGAAAGCCTGTAATACTCAAAATAGTTTGTTTGTCTTTACGAGTGTGTGTGTGTGTGTGTGTGTGTGTGTGTGTTGTCATGTTGGGAGAAGGCCCAGAAGAAGTGAACTTGAATTCTTCTGATAAATGCCCTGAACTGAGATCTCTCCTAAATGACTTTTTACATGTCTCAAAAGTAACCGATAAAATTGAAATATTTATGGACAATCTTTTAGTTGAACGACTCCAGAAAGACCACGCCAGAAAAGTCCATAAAGCCAAGAATATGGAGAAGAGGAAGAAGAAATGGACCCAATTGTGAGACATGATCTTATGCTGTCTTCCCTTCTACTCCCAGGACTTCTCCTCTCACTCCCAACTATTCTCTGAATATTAAATAGATGCTGTCCTTTATTTCCACTGTCCCATTTTCTTTGCCACATATCCTTTACAGATCCTTTAATTAGCCATTTTATTTCCAATTTGCTCACTGGAGCATTCACCTCTATGTCTGAGTGTTTTAATGCTTGTTTAACTATTTGGACCACCACTTCATGTCCTTCTACCCCTACATGAACCCATACAAATGAAATATCTGTTCTTGTTTGATATATTCTGAACAAACTTTGTAAAATATCGGATAAAATGTCTTGCCTAGTGGATGATTTTCCACTCTTTAAACTTGATAATGCTGCAAAAGAGTCTGAACATATGACCATATTGTAATCTCTTCCACCCACTGAAGAGCCCGTAATATTGCAAGCATTTCTGTTGTATAGACTGATATATGATTAGATGTTCTTTTGCTATTTTGCTCCTAAACCTTGGTATATACACTGCTGATGCTGCATGTCCTGTTTCAGGATCTTTTGATCCATCTGTATAAATGTATTATATATGTATTACTGATATATATTTCTGATCTAGATAATTATGTACTATTGTACCTTTAGGTTCTTGTCTGTTTTTATCATTTATACTCACTAAAAGTTGAAAATCAACTACAGGCATTGGGAATAGCCATGGAGGTGTTGCTGGCAATGCTACAGTAGAGCAAACTTCACAGTTAGGCCCAATCCCAATTGTATTTTATACCCCTTCACCTACCCCTTACCCTTCGCCTACCTCTAACCCTTGCCCCTTGAAACAGAGTGGCAAGGCGTAGGGGTGAAACTATTCCCCAGGGAAATGGGACACCACTACTACACCGTTACACGTCATTATACGTCGTCGCTAGCGCCTACGTCACAGGAGATGCGCCGATGTTTATCACAAACTTCCAAGATGTCGTCGTCAGCTGTAGTCATCTCAATTGCGTGGGTTACAGCTATTTTTTTTTACATTTTTCTTCTGAAGTTCGCACAACGGAGGGGTAAGGGAAAGTGAAGGGGTAAGGGGTAGAATTGGGATTGGGCCTTACTTATTCCAGTTTGATGAGCCTCTTTATTTGCCTTCCAGCCAAAACTGTTCAGATTGGTGTACTCGTGTTCCCAACAATTTTCTAAAACTCTTTTAACTGGATCTTTTACTTCTGAATGCCCTTTTACAGTTGCCCAGCTTTAACCTACGAAACTCCAACGGCGTCTCGCCCACTTCACCCTGTAGAGCTGATATACAGTAGGTGATGTTTGAAATGCTCCACTACATATTGGTAATGCTTGATTTTGTAATATATTTACTTTATCTAGCAGAGATGCTGATGCTGTCCCATAACTCATACTCCCATAATCTACTGTAGATCTTATGAGTGCACAGTATATTCTGTTCAGAGATTGCCGATCAGCAGCCCAATCTATACCTGCCAAACACCTCAAAACATGCACTCCCCTCTTACTTTTATCTATTATCTTTTGGATGTGAGTTGCAAATGTAATTTTTGAATCCATCCAAATACCTAAAAATCTGAGTACTAATTCCTGTTTCAGGTCTTGATCATATAACCTTAATTTGATAGATTGGGTTTTCTTATTTTTTTTGAAAAACATATTACTTTAGTTTTTTCCACTGATAATCGAAATCCCCACTTATTGGCTAATATTTCTACTTCTTTAATAGTATTCTGCATGCTTTTTTCTACATAGGATACATTTCTACCTCTTTTCCATAAAGCACCATCATCTGCATATAACGATTTTCCAATCCCAGGCCCAACACTATCAAAAATATAATTTTTCATAAATATAGGGCTGCAAACACTACCTTGGGGGGTACCATTTTCGATTGCATATATCTTTGAGTATGATGACCCCACCCTTACTTGAATGGTTCTATCAATTAAAACATCCTTGTGAGAGGGTTTATGTCAGAAAGCCAATTTGAATGCCCTAATTGTGAAATATTACATTTGCAGGAGAGGTTTGGATGGCTTGAGGCATGACTCAGACCTGCCTAGCAGCTAAGGTGTAGTTATTAATGTCTGCATGTGATGGTGGTTTTCTAACAGCTCAGCTTGCTTCTCTGACCTTTGCCATTGCTTTAAAAAGACTTGTGTCCTCTGACCTTAGAGAGGGCGGCGAGAAACCAGATGCATGAACTAGTTCAGTGGTTCTCAACTCCAGTCCTCGGGACCCGCTGCTCTGCACATTTTGTATGTCTCCCTTATATAACACACCTGAATCAGATCATCAGCTCGTTAAGAGAGACTCCATGAACTGAACTGAGTGTGTCAGATAAGAGAGACATACAAAATGTGCAGAGCAACGGGTCCCGAGGACTGGAGTTGAGAACCACTGAACTAGGATGTGGTTTTAACAGCTGCGAGTGAACAGTCAGATGTATAGTACGCTTTCAAGCGTAAGCTGCAGAAAATAAGATGTGTGTGTGTATGTGTGCTTCTTGCAAACTTGCCTTACCCTTGGATATTTCCGAGGCCAGTTGTTCACCTTGTAAGGAATTGCCGCATTGTAATGAGAGCCCCAAACTCTTAAGACGGCCCCAGGGACAGAATAAAAGGTTTTGTTTTCTGTTTCTGGGGGCCACAATTCGGGTGAAGACACGCTTCTCTGTTATTTTCTCCTTTTTGAATTATTGTCTTTGTATTATTCTGAATTTTTCTTAAGTAAAACGAAGCCATCCTTTGGTGATTTGGAAAACTTTCAAGACAAGTCTGAGTGATTTTTTTTTTTTTTTCAAGAAATATGTTTTTGTTGTAGTTTAGATATTGATACCAGGACTGAGCTGGTTAAAGGACACCAGCGAGGACCTGAAACAACGTCCAGCATCTTTAACCTGCAGGTAAGGACAATTTATGATCGTTACAGATTATGCGAATGATTTGGAGGTTACAGAGCTATACAAATACAACTGTGTGTGTGTGTGTGTGTGTGTAGGACAAAACCTGTCCTAATTGAAAGAAAACAAGTTAACAAAAAGATTGAATCCAATCTTTGGTGATGTAGCATAGTGAGAGATTTATAAGCAATCTTTTGTAGGACGGTCATTATTAACCAGGAACATTACAAGTGTTACAATGTGGAAACAAACCCACAAAAAGTTTCAAAACATTTTTGGGAAGTTGTGAGACTCTGGGGGTGTAAAATCAGTATATTTTAATCCAATGTAATAACAGAAACTAGCATTTTCAGGTAGGGGAAAATATGTGCTCTAGAAATAAACACGACTGTGACTGTTTAACTCAGTCAGTAAACTCTTAGGTTTTAAATGAAGCTCAAAACTGGACATTAGTTAAAGTGTGCAGTGAAATGCATTAAATGATTCTAACCTTGTTGTTGTATCTCTTCAGTCTAAGTTCTGCAGTGGGTTTTATGGCAAGTGATATGGGTGAACGCAGGGCTGCCCACGATCACGCTGTTCTCACGCTCTCACACCACATGTTCACTTCTCACGCAGACACAGAACACACACTGCTTCTCTTTCAGTCCAACATCAGTCTCTTCTGACAGCAGTGTGTGTTTCTGTGACATGATGCATCAAACACCATCACTGAACATTCAAGATGAACAAATATATATATATATATATATATATATATATATATATATATATATATATATATATATCCCTATGACATCCCATAATATATAATTTATTATTATTATTATTCCTGAATGTTGTCTGAGCGTTCAAAACATGCAGTGTTTTAAAATGTTTTTTAAAAAAATGAATTGGTTATGTGAAGATTGGGAAGATGCCATTTTATCATTCTTCAAACATTATGGGAATGTTACTTTTGAACGTTCTGAAACAAGAAGCAACATTTAAAAACGTTACTAAAAGTTTCACAAAAAAAACGCTCCATGAACGATATTATAAATGTTTTTGTGCTGATGTTTTGAGAACATTATTAAAGACCAGATAACTTTGAACAAACGTTTTATTAACGTTACTGGAAGCAGGGCCGGTTCTAGACATTAGGAGGCCCCTATAGAGAGCCTAAGTCCCTCCCCTTCCGGTCGACCACCATGGGACCTTATTTCGGAAAAATATTGTATGGGAGTCAATGGCGAGAGACAACAAATATTTTGATCTCGTTTGAATTGTGCCCTGATTTACACATATGATGTTTGTCAATTTAAAAGATACATTTTAAAGTCAAGAAAGTCGCAGCTTGATGTAAAACTGCTGAGGTATAAGACTGTGAAAATACGTAATTACAAAGACTACAAACCCAGAAGGCGCACATGCGACGTCATACCTTTTCTCTCAATGAATGAAGCTAACTTTACTGAAGCTAACGTCTGTCATTTTTTCTATAGTCTTACATTATAATCGTAACGTTACGCCGTCATGCCTGAGTGTTTTGAGCCAGAATACACACATACGAGCAACGGATCTTGTGACGTACATAGTACGAGACGAGAGATGTAGTTCATTGAGCGATTTTCGCATAAAACTAAACGTTACTCTTCTGTTTTATGACAAACTGCGACTTTCTTGACTTTCATAATTACCTTTTAAATTGACAAACATCATATATGTAGTTCAGGGCACAGTTCAGACAGAATAAAAAGATAAGTTATCTCTCGCCATTGACTTCCATACATATTTTTTCCGAAATAAGGTCCCATGAGCCGGAAGCGGAGGGGCGGGACTTAGGCTCTCTATAGGCAAAATTGATGTTGGAGCCCCCCACCCCACCCCACCCCCAATAAACAACACTTGAAACAAATATGATTCCTAACCTTTTTATTTATACAACATTTAATTTTAAATGTAGTATATTTTTACTTATACAGTACATAAGTTTGGACACATTACTATTTTTAATGTTTTTGTTAAAGTCTCATATGCTCATCAAGCCTGGATTTATTTGATCAAAAATACAGAAAAATAATATAGTGAAATATTATTAAAATTTAAAATAATGGTTTTCTATTTTACTATACTTTAAAATATATGAATAGCTGAATTTAGTGTCACGTGATCCTTCAGAAAACTTTATAATATTCTGATTTATTATCAAATGTTAGAAATGGCGCTGAATATTTATTTTACTTTTTTTTTTTCTAGATTTTTTGATTATTAAAAAGTTGTTTTAAAAAAAGTCTTCACTATCACTTTTTATATATTTAACACATCCTTGCTGATTATTCCTGTTTTTTCTGTATTTTTGATCAAATAAATGCAGGCTTGTAGAGCATAATATGAAACTTCTTTCAAAAACATTAAAAATAGTAATGGGTCCAGACTTTTTACTGGTACTGTATGTACATATTAAACAAACTTTACCTAAGGTAATCTCTTTTTTGTTTAATGAAGATGTTATTGTTGTGGTTGTTATTTTGCTGTTTTATTCAGTTTATTCACAGTTCCAGAATACCACTTCAGTAGATGAACATAAGTGCTTTTATCATTTTTTTCATAGCTGCGGTATGGGCAGGATTTCTCCCTCCCATTTAATCAATATTGACTGCAGATATATTGTCATATTATTAATCAGTAATATGATATATATTGCATTGTTACCTTAAATATGCTATACACAAATCAAGTGGAAGAGAAAGACACGATCTAATATAATTTAATACAGTTATAATTTTTCAATGTAAATTATTTAATTTGATTGGTAACAGCCTAGTGTCTAATTATTTTAATTGAATATATTTATCAAATTTAAGAATTTGAAATGAAAGATGGAGTATACATTTAAAAAAATTAGGGGAAAATGCCCTTTATAAAGGTACAAAAAATTATTTTCAGTGTTTTCAAACAGTGATGTAATGAAACATTGACAATTTAAGCTTGAAGGGAGTAAAGCCTCTGTTTAGGCTATTAAGGAAATGTAATTTTGCCAAAAGAAGAACTTTTATTTTAAATAAATGTTCATTTTAAATCAGCCTACTTCAGTGTGATATGTTACCATATTATCATGCTTAACACTAAGAATTTGAACAATTGTAATGTGATGATCAGATGCAGATATCTAAATCAAAGAATATGGGCGGTTTGCGGGTGGATTATTTATTTTTAACAGTGGATTCGGGTGACTCAAAGTGCACCGGATTAATGAATTTATCTTTAAAATGTACAAAATGGGCCATGTCCCCGGACCCCCCTAGAGATACCAAGCTCCACCAACAAAAAAATGTGGGACATTTTTATAATTTAATTATCTTATTATTAAAATACATTATTATGATTTTACCACCTCCGCCTCATTTTGAGCCAGGAAAAACCCTGAAATAGGCAATAGGCTTCTTGTAAAGGTATTACTTTTACTAGTAATTAGAATGCTATTTCAGTGCACTTAACTTCTGACTTTTGGGAGTTGATCAAAACAGTTCTCTTTTGGATATATAATAACAATGATATATTCTGTAGCCTACTGATTATCAGTTTGTCGCATGTTTAGACCTTGTATGTGTGTTGCACAACACATGTTGCACTTGGCAATCACTGATATGGTAGTGGACCATGATGGTCACAGAAGAAGTGAAGGAGCAGTACCCCCCAATTATGGTGGGGTAATTTGCACTCTGATTGCAATCACTCCAAAATAGATGACGACAATTCACACACACCTGCATTACGAGCTGTGCTTCTTTGCGTGCCTATTTAGGCTTTTGCTTCGCAGCACCTGATGGATGCGTTCATTACACACACTTTCAGAAGCCGGCACCCGCTTTGAAACGGAAGCCTTAATTGGTTTAACTGCAGATGAGTGACAATTCAACAATATCCAATGAACAATGAAGCTAGTATTTCTGCCCGTCTTGACTGGTGGACTATATATATAGGGGATGTTACGATGTTACGATGATTAAAAAATGGGCTAAGTCAGGCAAAATTAGGCATGGCCCCTTGTTTGAAACAAAAAAAAAAAGCACTAATGCCAGATTTAAATATGCACTTCGCTATATTAAAAGAAATGAAAACATTATGAGGTCTGATTCACTGGCATGGAAGCTGCAAAATAATAATGTTAATGACTTCTGGAAAGAAATTAATACTATTAATAATTGCAAAACATTTCTTCCATCTAATATAGATGGTGTGAGTGGTCCTGATGAAATTTCACAGTTATGGCGGAAACATTATTGTGAACTACTAAACTGTGTAAAAAGTAATCTGTTTGTGGTGGATAATGTGGAGTATAATGATGATGTTGTTATTACTTCTTCTGAAATCCATGAAGCAATATTGAATTTAAGTAAGGGTTAATGCCCGACGAGGTGTCCATTGTCAGGTATTAATGGACGACGGCGAGGCGTGAACCGTCCGACGTGCAGCGGATCCATTAATACCTGACAATGGACACCTCGAAGGGCATTAACCCGCTTATACCATGGTCACTTGCCAAATAACACATTTTTAAAACATTAGTTTATATTTTAATTAGTTTTACAATCGAAATCTAAAGTTTTTACAAACAATAACTTGGTTTCGGAGATATTTAGTCCGCTCAGCTCGTAGAACCCTTCAGTTTTGTTTTGATACAATAAATTGTAGACAGATACTTTGACCGCCTGTTGCTATGGTTACTCACAGCTGATATAGCCAGCGCATTTATTTATTAATTTCGAACGGTAAACAGTCAGTTTCACCAGAACTCCTTGACTAGGTGTCCTCTATCACTTTTTAACGGACACCCTGCAGCCAATCAGAATCGAGTATTCACCCAGACCATGGTATAAGAGATTATAAGGCATGTGGTCCGGATCATATTACAGCTGAACATCTTAAACTTGCCAGTATGAAACTGTGTCCTCTGGTGGTTATGCTGATTCTATGCTGTCTGTTGAGCTGGTACCTGTTATCAAAGATAAAGTGGGGAAGTTGAATAGCTCAGATAACTATAGGCCAATAGCTCTGGCCAGTGTTATGTCAAAAGTGCTGGAGACAGTTATATTGTGTAGACTTGAGAGGCATGTCTTGTCTACTGATAATCAATTTGGTTTTAAACGAAAGCATGGTACTGATTTATGTATTTTTGCACTAAAGGAAATTTTTGATAAATATAATAAACAAAATTCCACAATGTTCTTGTGCTTCATTGATGCTTCTAAAGCATTTGACCGTGTTAATCATCAAAAATTGTTTTTAAATTTGATTAAAAGTTGGATCCCTGGTTTTTTGATTAGAATCTTGGTCTATTGGTATTCTCATCAGACAATGAGAGTTAAATGGGGGAGTGTAACATCGGCTCCCTTTCAAGTGACCAATGGGGTTCGCCAGGGTGGAATTCTGTCTCCTTTTCTTTTTAATGTGTATATGAATGATCTGTCTGTGTTTTTAAATGCTTGTGGTACAGGCTGTAGGGTTGGTGACTTACTAATTAATCACCTTATGTACGCTGATGACTTGGTCATTTTTAGCCCATATAGTGCTGGTATACAACAGCTTCTGAGACTATGCACACAGTATGGTGCGGATTTTAAAAAGAGTAAAATTATGACTATAAGAAGTAGAGAAGATAGACAGTCACACTTTCCTGACTTCTGTCTACCTGGTACTGTACTTGATGTATGCACAGATATTACATATCTGGGCCATATTATTGCAAATGACCTGTCCGATGACAAGGATATTTATAGGCAGCGTCGTAAGCTATATGTGCAAGCGAACATGTTGTGTCGTAAGTTTAGTATGTGCTCTGTCCCTGTGAAGATCTCACTCTTTAGAACGTACTGTACACCACTGTACACTGCCTATCTGTGGTGTCGTTATAAGCAAGGCAGCATTAGACAGCTCATAGTGGCTTATAATGACAGCATGAGGCTTCTGCTGAGAGATCCAAGAGACTCCAGTGCAAGCCATATGTTTGTTAGTGTTGGGGTACCTACCTGTGCTGCAGTTTTACGTAACTTGATGTACTGATTTTTTTACTCGTATTTCTTTTTTATGTATTACTATGTATGTGTCTTGTATTGTATTATGGATCCCTCTGGGTCTGAAAAATAAATAAATAAATAAATAATTACGGTTATGGAGGCCCCTCCTCAAAGCCCGAGGCAATCGCCTGCTCTGCCTATAGCTAGGCTGACTGGAAGAATGTTTGTTCATAACTGTGCCAGAGCGTCCCCTGTTTTCTGTGTGATCCTCCACATGATCCTGGTGTTCGGACCCCGATGATCGTCACTTGTGGTTATGTTTCTGATTGTTTTTACTTTAAAATAATTTATTTTAATTCTACATTTATTTAATTAATTATCTTTTCCAGCCACCAGAGGGTTGAGAAACACAAACCAACAGCAGCTTCATCATCTTCAGTGCATGAAGCAAAATCTAAACACTAACACGATCCGATCATCATATACATGTTGAATTTCTTCATCTGGAAGTGTAAGAGGAAATTCATGATTCAATTTATGATTCAGTCCCAGTCTGGTCATAATAATAGGCAGATCAGATCCTCAATCACACACTAATGTGTCTGACCTTGCATTATAATGAGCATAAACTAATATAATGCCACATAACCTCTGTGTGTGTGTGTTATTCTGCACTGTGATGTGTAGTGTGCTTGTTTGATGGTGTGTTTGCTGAGACTCATCTGTAGCCTGAGGAGAAACACACACCTCTCCTCATTATCAGAGTCGCGACCTCATCCGTGGAGAGAGATGTTTCCATCCTGACTCTCTTCTGCTGCTATTCCGGGGGAGAATGAGGGAGGAATGTGCTGCAGGTCCACACAGGTTCAACCCGGAGCATGTACAAACACACACACACACACTCGATAGAGGACAAACACTTCACAGCACAGCCCGCTGAACGAATCTTTAGCAGATAAACTCATCTGAAAGCACTTCCACTATCATCACAGATCAGCTGAACAACACCTGAGAACAGAGTAAAGCTGAAGTGTGTTCCAGCGTCACCATCAGCCCGACACTCTCACACAAGCTGCGTTTATGTCCATATATATTTTTTAATGTGAATTTTGCAATATCACATAAAAAAACGCTGGATGGAAAGTCGAGATAGGATTGAAATCTTAAAATGTGCATGAAAGACTTGTGCGCTCAATTCTTCTGATAAGCAGACGTGCGCATGAACTACGATGGAGACACATTTACCGAATGTATAGTTTTTGTTTCATGTTCCCTGGTTTGTCATGTGATTCCTTGTCCTCATGTGGTCACGTCATGTACTTCTTCTCTTGTGTTGTTTTCATTGGTTCATTGTCTTGATTGTTCACAGGTGTGTCTTGTTTAGTCATCAGTCCTTGTATATTTTAGCCCTCATATTTGCCTTGTTAAGGCTGATTTATACTTATGCGTTGGACCTACACGTTGGTTCTCATTTATACTTCTGCGTCGTTGTCCGCGTCGACGCACAATTACACATGTAGACTACGAGCTACCACAGCTACGGCGTGAGTTTGACACAGAAGTATACATTGAGCTTTACTTTGTCTAGTGTTGTCCCTGTAATCATTGTCAGTCAAGTCAAGTCAGTTGTTTATTTTGTATCTGTTCACATTGGAATTTAATAAATACTGCAGTTGTTCTATCAAACTCACCTACAGTGGACTACTTACAACATCCCTCAAAACACTCATGTGACTTTGCCTCAGCGTCAGCTGTGATTGGATAACTGGAGTAACCAGCGGACCAATGGCATCGCTGCATCTCAGATGTTGGTTTAGTGATTCTGACACGGCGGAGTCGAATTGTGTGATCAGAATGATTTGGTTTAATTCCTTCCAGAAGCGTCTCACACGAGTGTGTTCCTGAACACCAGCATCCGAACGCAAGAGAACATGACAGCGTTTATTGTGTTTCGTCTGATGCTCGAGACACACTCGTTTATGATGGAGGGAAAAACAGCCACATTACAGAAACTTATTACTTGAGCTTTCCTGTAGCTCAAACAGTAGAGTGTTGGCGCCAAGGTCATGGGTTCGATTCCCAGGGAAAGCAAGAAGGAGGAGAGCTATCAGTTTTCCTGACCAATGGCAGATAGGGGGCGTGTCCATTATTTCAGCTCTGGTGACACTAGTGGAAATGACACACTTCAGCCTTACGTAATAATAAACTAAATAATGAATTAACATTAGGGCAGAAAATTTATTTATTAAAATATTTTATTGAGTATTGATGAGGCAACACATTGATTTAAATCTTTTGAAACCTCGTGAGAAGTTTTGGTATTACAACACATAGAGTAATACAAGTACATACAAAAACTGATTGGCACATCACTGGCAAGCAGGCAGAGGTGTGTGTTCTGCCGTTCCTGATTCACACACGCTCCGCTCCTGGCCGCGCTGCTGCACGTGTGGGAGGCGGGAAGGTTTTCCCAGCGGCTTTGCTGGGACAGTTACAGCACAGCATGCTTCCACCGATGACGGTCAGCGCCGACGCTCCCCAACCCACGTACAGAGCCTTGCCGAACTCATACCTGTCGGCACACCAGCAACAACATCAGCGCCTGACCACTGTACCACATGACCACTTAGAGCCACACACGTCACATGACTTCAACACTCAATTCAATTCATCAAAAACAAAATGCACTATAATAGATGGATTTACCAGTGTATTATTGAGGTGTTAAAAATGAAGATATTAGACGTAAAGCCAAATTAGCCACAAAGCTAATTATTGAACCAAACAATAACACGGTAAAGAAAAACTCATACATTTGGCTGTAATAAATTAAAAGCATCCAAAGTATCATTTTGAAGAGTGAACGCTGCCCGTCTCGTGGACTCCTGGCGCTTACCTCGCATTTGTTGGAGTGAACGGATCGAAGAACTTCCGTCTTATGTTTTCTCCATACCAGCTTGTGGCGATAAGAGCACAAACCCTTGTAGAAATAAGAAGAGGTTTGACATGAACATGCTGCTGAGTTCCTGTTTCAAAGGGGTCCTATTATGTCCTTTAATGAAGTCTTGATTTTGTTTTTCAAGTGCACTAGAATGTGTTTTCATGCTTGATTGTTCAATAAACACATTATTTTTCACATATTTTACATTATTATACTGTATCTCCTCTCTGCCCAGACTGGTTGAACGCATTATTTTCGATGAAGCCCCTCCCTCTGATTGGAAGTGTTTGGCTTGTGTTTGGGAAATGTCCCACCCCTTCATAACCGCAAGCTCTACTCAGATGTAAAAATTAATGATGGCGTCAATTTAAAACCATTTCGAGCCTGATTCAGACCCTGACAATGTTAACGAACAAGAGGATCAGAACAGATTTCATGGACTTTGCAATCACTGATTTCACAGGACGTTTTTTATAATTTTCTTATACGTTATAGATACAATGTTATCCACCATTTAATCATATTTGTCGGAAAACTGTGGTAATAGAAACAGTAATTGATCATAAAATCATGGATAACTTTCCTAAGGAGCGGTGAACTATCTTAAAAAAGCAACAGAAAACAAGCTGTTCTCCGTAAAATGTGCAGCGCACAGATAAACGTTGAGGCTATAACATTCAGGAACAGTGCTTAAAGTAAAATGTAACCACTCTAAGTTCGTCAGCCTTAGGAAGGTCAAACAAATGAGTTTTGGAAACATGGAAAAAACAGCGTCTCTTCAACATAGCGACAGCACGGTCTCCTCAGCTCAACCAGGCCTCGTCTCCCTTACTGCGTATTCCGTGGGCAGGGATTATTTAAATGAGGAACATTATGACTTCATAAGATCCGGAAAAATCGTGTTGTAGTCCAAACAAGCCACTTGTTGTAGTTCTTGGAAAGTGGATTCTGTTCAATAAAATATCTCCCTTTGGAGTGGACTTTGAGCTTCGTAACCCGGTAGATCTTTTTTATGCTCAAACAGCAACATTACACACTAACTACAGTGGAAAACCAAAATAGGACCCCTTTAATAATTCCATAAGTTTGTTGACCTCGTTAAGCTGAGCAATGGCACACATGAGTCGTTTCTGTAATGAATATAATAGCAACATATCTGCGATGACGAAGAGGACGCCTCCAGCCAAGGCCACCTTGTTCTTCTGCTCTTTGTTGTCAGACAGGCAGGTTGTGCACTTCATCCCGACGGCGGCGATCAACAGAGCAATGCCACACAGGAAGGTGGCGAGGATCATGAGGGCGCGGGTGCCCTGGACTTCCCCTGAGAGAGAACCGAGAGACATCACATCATCACATCGCATACCATCCCATTACATCAGCATATCGCATCGGCACATCCATCACATCATCACATCACACCATCCCATCCCATAGCATCGCATCCCATCCTATCCCTTCCCATCCCATAGAATCTCATCCCATCACATCCTATAGCATCGCATCCTATGCCATCACATCCCTTATCACATCCCATCCCATAGCACCGCATCCCATCCTATCCCTTCCCATCCCATAGAATCGCATCCCATCACATCCTATAGCATCGCATCCTATGCCATCACATCCCTTATCACATCCCATCCCATAGCATCCCATCCCATAGCATTGCATCCCATCCTATCCCTTCCCATCCCATCACATCCTATAGCATCGCATCCTATCCCATAACATCCCATCACATCCCATCCCATAGCACCGCATCCCATCCCATAGCACCGCATCCCATCCTATCCCTTCCCATCCCATAGAATCGCATCCCATCACATCCTATAGCATCGCATCCTATGCCATCACATCCCTTATCATATCCCATCCCATAGCACCGCATCCCATCCTATCCCTTCCCATCCCATCATATCCCATTGCATCCCGTCCCGTCCCGTTCCTTCCCATCCCTTCACATCCCATCCCATCCCATCCCATCGCATCGGCTGCTTCATCAACAGTCCAGGCTTGTTCACTTAAAGTGTAAATTGCAGGTTACATTTTTCACGAAGATAATGCAATGTGCTTATTAAACATAAAGATAAGAACCACCTACCATTGTTTTGTATGTTTTTTATACCAAAATGCTGAATATAATATGTAAAGTTACCGTTAGTCTAACAGCAAGTCCCTTATGAAAATTAACCATGTTTTTTTTGTGGTAACTGTGTTTTTTTTGTAGTTACCATGGTTTAACTATGGTTTTTGTAGTAAAACCATAGTAACTGCAAATTAACCATGGTTCTACTACAATAACCGTGGTTTAACCATGGTTTCAACCTTGTTCACTTAAACCTGACAAGAAACACTATTCCGTTAAAAAAATAAGATCTTGATTTCACAATGACTTTATCCAGGGCTGCCAACTCTCACGCATTGAGCGTGAGACTCACGCAATTGACACTTTTCACACATCTCACGCCACACATCCATTTTCTCACACACAGAAAAATTGCGGAGCAAAGAGGTACTTTTAATATTAAACTAATTCTCAGCTCTTAGATTCCGTCAATTTTCGGACAGATCACTGAGCGCCTCAGTTCAAGTGCACGTGAACCGATCATCTGTTACTTTTTTATTTAAAGATGCAGTACAACTTACCGAAAGTATACATAATATCGACCAATTAGTGTTTTTCAACCACGGAAAGAGGTCAATGTAACAGCAGGAGAACACATAACGTTACATTTAGCTCAGGAAAGACATTTAATGACCATAGCATGTTAACTGAATAGAAAAAATAGCTAGAGAGGAGATTTTGCTGAGCACTATATTACATATTTATTATATTTTTACTTGTGTCATTAAATAATTGTTATTTAAAACTGCATTATATTTAATTTAATTTGTTGTTTTCAACCTTTAATAATACCAGCAGATTGGGCCCTCTATGTTTACAGCATTAGGTGAGATTATTTTTTTAAATAAAATGTAAAATAAACATGTATCCAAATTAGTCAATATTGAATCAAAATCAGAATCAAATCACAAGAATGGAATTGAAATCTTGCAATTTTTGTCAAGCAATAATAAAAACTGTATCCTACCAGTCATTGTACAATGTAAACATTGTAACATGTTGTCACTAAACTTCATAAAATTCTATTTAGTTACCAAATGTTTTGACAATCACAATTACACTTATTGTGATGCAATATTTGTTTTTACATAACCCCCACCCCCCACCCCCGCCAAAAATAAAATAAAAATCTCACTCCTAGCTAAACTCAAAAGTTGGCAGCCCTGCTTTATCAAATGTAAGAAAATGAGTCACTCATCATGTGACTGCTTTCAGTTTATTAAATTGGTTATGCTGAAATAAAACATAAAAGAGAATCATTTTTGCCAACTCTGCATTTGATACATTTACTGAAAATACCTGGTGCCCAGCTAATAAAAATATGTTTTAAGAATGTTATTTCTGAATGTTCAAAATATCTTGGTTTTGCGAATGATAAGGGAACATTCCATTTTATCATTCTTCAAACATTATGGGAACATTACTTTTGAATATATAAAATAGTATATCCCAGCTGCACTGATCAAAAATGGTAACTTAAAAATGATACCATTCACTGGTTAAATTCACAAAATTTAGTTGAGTTTTAGTCAAGTAAAGAATATTGTTTAAAATTGTATTTTAATACTGCTGAATCAACCTAAATACATTAATTTATTCCAGCAAAATACATTTTTATGGGTTAAATAAAAAAAAAATTAAGTTCTGTGAACTTTGGCTAAAGTTATGAACAAAAGTTATTCAAGTGATGTTAATGTTAATAGAACGTTCGTTAAGTCTTATCTGGTCTTTAATAATGTTCTCAAAACTAGCATAAAAACATTTATTCATCGTTTATGTGTTTTTTTCTGAAACGTTTTAGATTGACGTTACTTTTTTAAATATAGCAACTTGTTTCAGAACGTTCAGAGAACATTAAATTACTCATAATGACTGAATAATGATAAAATGGAATGTTCTCTGAACGTTCTGAAACAAGTAACATTTAAAAAGTGTTGGCGAAATCCAACTAAAATGGTTTTGGAAAAACGTTCCATGAGTTTTTTGTGCTAACGTTTAGAGAACATTATTAAAGACCAGATATCTTTGAACGAACGTTCTATAAATGTAACAGGAAGAACGTTTGTTCATAACTTTAGAGAACCTTGTTAAAATAAATTATTTTTCTCAAACATCCCGAGGTTTTCCGGTGATCTAAATCTTCTGAAGAATTCGCGGCATTCGCCAGACTTGTCTAAACCTGCGCAGGAATAAGCGCTCTCTCTCTCACACACACACACACACACACACACACACACTGATGAACGGAACGGAACGGAATGAACGGGCGCGCGCACCTGGTATCTGCAGTAGGGAGTCGTAGACTTTACACTGGAGCTGGCCCGTGCTCTGGGACACGCAGGACTGCCAGAGCCCCTCGTACATGGCCTGGGCTGTGATGATGTTGTCTCCTGCGTAGGAGGAGATCTTCCACTCGGCCATGGCTGTGGAAGCGATGAGACCCAGGAGACCCAGAGAGGCCAGGATATACCCGAGGAGCTGCAGACCCGCGTTGGCCATCAGTGCGCTGAGTTAAAGCCCGCTGGAGTGAGTGAGAAGAGCTGAGAGCTGCTGACACATGAATGAAACTCCTCCAGCATCATCATCATCATCATCATCCTCCTCCTCTGGAGCTCTGAAGCCACACCTGAAGATCCGCTGCGCCTCCTACCGCTCGCGCCCGCTCACAGACACTCATATAGGCTACTCACTTTATCCGTTAGCTTCACTAATAAAACAACAACAACAACTAAACGTACAGTACCAGTCAAAAGTTTGGAAACATTACTATTTTTAATGTTTTTGAAAGAAGTCTCTTATGCTCATCAAGCCTGCAGTTAAAAAAAAAACAAAAAAAAAAAACAGTAATATTATGAAATATTATTACAATTTAAAATAATGGTTCTCTTTTTTAATATACTTTAAAATGTAATTTATTTGTGTGATGCAAATCTGAATTTTCATCAGCAAGTACTCCAGTCTTTGGTGTCTTATGATCCTTCAGAAATCATTCTAATATGATGATTTATGATCAATGATGGAAACAGTTCTGCTGCTTAATATTTTTTTATAACCTGAGATACTTTTTTCAGGATTATTTGATGAATAAAAAGTTAAAAAGAACTGTATTTATTTAGAATAGAAATCTTTTGTAACAATATACACTACCGTTCAAAAGTTTGGGAACAATAACTATTTTTTTTTTAAGAAATTAGTACTTTAATTCAACAAGGATGCGTTAAATTGATAAAAGGTGATGGTAACGATTTATATTGTTAGAAATGTTTTTATTTTGAATAAATGCTGTTTTTATGAATAAATGCTGTTAACGTTTTACTCATCAATGAATCCTGAAAAAAGTATTCCAAAAAAATATATTAAACAGCACAACTGTTTCCATCATTGATAATAACTGAGTATCAAATCAGCATATTAGAATGATTTCTGAAGGATCATAAGACACCAAAGACTGGAGTACTTGCTGATGAAAATTCAGCTTTGCATCACAAAAATAAATTACATTTTAAAATATATTAAAAAAGAGAACCATTATTTTAAATTGTAATAATATTTCATAATATTACTGTTTTTGTTTTTTTTGTTTTTTTTTTGTTTTTTTAACTGCAGGCTTGATGAGCATAAGAGACTTCTTTCAAAAACATTAAAAATAGTAATGTTTCCAAACTTTTGACTGGTACTGTATATTAAAACATAATTAAATTAAATGACAAAATAAATAAATAAATAAAATAAAATAGTAGGCTAGGGGTGAGTGGGGCACAAACTAACTAAGTTGGGGTTGTAACACACTTTTTTTTTTTAATACTTCCACACATGCCAGCATTATGAAACTCAGTGTTTACTAGTTTCCATATCAACACTAGAAAACATGGCGCCAAAATTCAGAAAGCTTTGGAAGATATCACTGAACATTTAACACTAGAAAACAGTAGCAAAAGCTGGCTAAATGTCTTGTGTCAATTTTCATCTCTGTTTTTTTTATTATTATTATTATTTTTTTTTTAATTAGACAAATCTTAAATCTGTTATTTAACAGTTGATATAATTGTTTAATGCTGATCTAACCAGCAGGAACACCGGGTTTAAACCCCAGTTGCTCAGGCGGGGCATGTTGTCACACTGTGTTACAATGAGCCCCTATTAGAACTATGCTATTAGATTCTATTAATTCTATTGAGAAACCATGAGAAAAAGGTGCATAAGGACTCATAGTCAATGTTCAGAAATTATGAATTATTATTATGTTTTGAACTATGCTGTATAGCTGTGTTTTGCGATGTGTTTATTGTCAAACTCAGAAATGTGTTTATTTTGAATGATTAAAAGATGACATTTTATATGAAAAAGTTAATAATAGTGTTTTATTGAGAAAATATTTTAGTTTGTCTTGTATATTGTTTTGATTAGATCAGATAGCATTTTAATCTGTCATATGGCCATGTTACAGTGAGCACCACCTATGGGGCATGTTGTCACATTTCACTTCCATTCTTTCAGTGTATATCAAGAAAAAAGTAAACACTGTATTAATGGAACATTATTAAGATTGTGTTATCCAACATATCTAATTGTGAAGTTTATTTAGATGATGTTGTGTGTTATGCTAGCACTTGGGAAGAACATCTTAAAATCTTAGAGGAAGTCTTCAAACGTCTTAGGGATGCTAATCTTACCTTGAATCTAGCAAAATGCGAATTCGGTTGTGCTACAGTTACATATTTGGGTAAGGAGGTCGGTAGTGGTCAGATTTGCCCTTTGAACTCAAAGATTCAAGCTGTCCTTGATTTTCCGATGACCGGTGAAGATGATTTGAATCATCCCATCAGTTTCTTTTCGAAAACGTTTCTCAAACATCAAATGAACTACAGTACTATAGAGAAAGAGGCACTCGCATTAATTCTCGCCTTGCAACACTTTGAAGTGTATATTGGTTCGAGTGTACAACCTGTTACCATTTTCACTGATCATAATCCTCTTATGTTTCTCCAACAAAAGCCTGCATTGGACCGCACTATGTTTTGAGGGTTGATTTTAAGGGGAGAATAGCACTCCCCCTTGCTCTTTAGAGTATTGGGACACCCAAGCGTGACCCTTGCAAAAACAAGGGTTAGGGCAGAAATCTAGGGTAAGGGGAGGTATTGGGACAGACAGGCCCTAAGAGTGTCGTACCAGAGAGATAGTGTTTAGTGAAACTGTGATTGAAGTGTCGTGCCAGAGATAGTGTTTAGTGAAACTGTGAGTGTTTGTTAAATGTAACTACTTCTGGTTTTCTCCTATATCTGACGCTAACCCTTCATTGTCAATAAAATTCATATTACACGTCATCTCTCTGGTAGTGTGACTCTCTTCCTTTTCCTGTTGCGGCTGACCCCTAGAGGTCGTAACAGTATGCATTTCTAAAAAAGAAGAAGAAAAAATTAAAATATATTTATTTATTTATTATTAATTAATTTTTTATTATTTTATTTTATAATTGTTGACCGTTGATGTGTCTTATATTCAGTCAATGTACATGTACATTCATTTTTCTCCTCACACTTCTGGGGTGGAAACCTTTGTCTTCTGTTGGACAGTGCTGTAGACCAGCACAAACAATGCTCAAACACACACTGTGTGTGTGTGTGTGTAGAGTGAGAGAGTGAGTAGGCCTACGTTAGATCTTATTGAATCATATAAGCTCATTTTATATTTTACTGTCACACTTTTATGGGTAAAATGATTTATTTAATGAACAAATCAAACACAAACATGTTGGCTTTTATTTGTACACACAACATTGAAACTATGGAGTGTGTTGTGGTTGCTTCATCTGCCAGAACTAACACAGGCTTCTGGCTGCTTTATTTTAAATAAGCACCAGGTGGCGCTGTTCTCCACACTCTCGAAGCTTTGAATCTTTCCCGGAACAGTCAGGGGAAAGCCTCAGTGATTCACGAGGCTTCATTTCCCCATCCCTACCACCATACGTCCCCTTTTCCCGGACATGTCCTCTTTTTGGACCTTAAAAAATGATCGCCCAAAATGCCCGGGATTCAGCTTTTGCTTTATATAGTCGCCGTTCATTCATTGTGTGCGTTCGTGCATTGCTTTAGGTCCCGCCTTCTCGCACGCCACCATTGGTCGGTCGGTCATGTACGTAACGCCGCGGGAACTTTGGAATAGCACCATTTAAGTTTGGTTTGCCAACCGCCATTAAACTTGAAAAGAAGAAGAGAAGCACTTTGGAATGCGGAAGTGACGCGTGTCGCGGAGCAGCCGATGGCATAGCCGATAGTCCCAGCAAACACCGACAGCTCCAGCACTGAACCCCATTCATTTCCAGTGTTTCCGAAGCACGCGCGCTGGTAAGTTGATGAAATTACTGTATTTTTCACTTTTAAACACTTCAGCCGTCCTCTCGTGAATCTAGTCAGTAGTTGTATTTTATGTAGCCAGCTTTAGTTAGTGTTTATTGGAAGATAATTGTTAATTGCAGCTAGCTTAGTGACCAACACTTCTCTAATGTTCGCTACCAGTCAGGAATGTGTAAATTCAATCGTGAGGTCATAGTTAAATAATGTGATGTTGCACTTCATAGTTTTGTTTTGTCAGCCCTATTTACATGCATGAGGTGGTCAACATATTAGAAATACATCTGGATATATAAAGCAAATAAGTACAGCAGCAGCAGCACCCCCACAAATAATAAGACATAGAAAAGCTGAATTTATGGCTGAGCATACAGTATCATAATGCAATAAACATATAATTTGCATAATGTGTTGGATGAGCAAAATGATCATCCAGGTTCTTCCATAATGTTGTTGTGTAAGAATAACAATTTGACAGTAATTGCGATTGTTCAATAAAATGTACTTCTCAAAATAATTATAATAATCATAGTAGGGTATTGAAATTTATTTAAACATTGTTTAAGAAATATACATTTTACCCCATAATTTAATTGAGTAAATCTCTGTTGTGCAGCACTTTGCCAAAATATAAAAGGATAAAAGTTATTTTCATTTGATTACATTTTAAAACTTTATTTAAAGTATGCATTAATTTCATTGCCACCATTTTGTATTTGTTAAATCAGTACAGAAGCCAGAAAACAGTCAAACCAGAATTCCTGAATTTTTTATAAATTATTAATGATAAATATAAGTAGTTTAACTAATCTGTAATTCAATTATTAAATTTAATTGATTGGATGTTTTTGATGAATGAAATAGAACAAAATATAATATGCTTTACAAATTAAAAATACAAAAACGGTTTGACCATTTAATACCGAAAACGTGATATTTTCTGAGACGATTATCATACCATGAAAATCTCATACCGTTACACCCCTATAGTTAATACCACCCCTAAAGAACAATTACAGTGCTTTAAACTATAGGACAGGAAGAGCTAAATAAACTAATCTCTGCATCTAAACCAACAACATGTTTAGGGGTGCAACGGTACAGATAGCCCACGGTACGGTCCGTACCTCGGTTTTTGGGCCACGGTCTCGGTTCGGTTTCGGTACATGTTTTGTGCAGAAAGAGACTGCTATTTCTTCCCAAAAATATGTTTTATTTTTCTTATGAGCATAAACAGAATGTCACAGTAGGAAGAACATCAATGTATGGAATAAATTAACACTCTAGTCTGTACTGAACAACACTAAGTAATACAACCTCTTCAACTATCACTTATATGAAATACAAAATGTAAACGAACACACTTCAAAATATTCAAGTGGATCCCAATTCCAAACCTTGATAACTGGTATATGAAGTGATCAATGTGAAAGAAAAAGTGCACTTTTACCTTTAACAAACATAAATTAGCTTGTGCTTTGAATAAAAAAAGCAGAGCAAAATAATATAATAAAAAAATACTGCATTTAGGATACAAAGTGCAATGTTATTTACTCATCCACTATTGAGAGATTCTTGTGCAAAAAGATGAGTCTATCAACACTGTCTGGTGCAAGGCGAGACCGGTTGGCACTAACGATGTCCCCAGCAGTGGAGAAAATTCTCAACTTTTCAGAATGCCGCAAGCGCACCGTAGGTCACGTGACAAGAACCAACCAGAGCGCAGCTGATGGTTGCTTTAGCAACGACCGACGCCTCCGGAGCGCAACCGCCCTAGCGCTTTGGAAAAAGGAGAATGCGGCGCGCCTAGCATTTTCTACGCGTTTTTAGGCGCGATATGTGAACGGCGCCTAAAGCAAAAACTAAAAGGATCAGCACGAACTCAATGGCAAAACCGAAGTCCCGCGGGACACGAGGGTAGATTGTCACGTGCAGGGCTGACCGAACGGTCCGGGATTTTACCGTGTACCATTGCATCCCTAAACATGTTTATCAGATCCAACACCCACTAAACCCCTGATAGAGTTGTTCCCTGTAGTGGAAGAGCCTCTTCTCAATATTATCAACTCGTCTTTATCTCTAGGTCATGTTCAAGATCGTTCAAGCTGGCCGTTGTTAAGCCTCTCATCAAGAAATCACAATTAGATCCAAATGAATTAGCAAATTACAGACCCATTTCAAATCTTCCATTTACGTCTAAAATACTAGAAAAAGTTGTGTCTGCTCAATTAGCCTCTTTTTTGTGCAAAATAATATGTTTGAAAGGTTTCAGTCTGGATTTAGGCTGCATCATAGCACAGAAACTGCACTCGTTAAAATGAAAAAAGACTTCTAGCTTCTGACCAAGGCTGTATCTCAATACTAGTTTTACTCGATCTTAGCGCTGCGTTCGACACTTTAGATCATCAAATACTCTTAGGCTATGTTTACACGGAAACGATCTGAAGAGAAAACGCAAAAGTGGCGTTGTGTTATCACTTTTTATTCTGCGTTTAGACGAGCGTTATGGGGGGGAAATCTGCGTGCATATGGTGACGCAAAAGTGTGTGAAATTCGATGTAGTATCGTATACATTCCAGGCGGCAATGTGAAGCACTGCCACACAACAACACCAAGTCCGCGCGGCTGCGTACAACCTTCCTTCTACTTCTCTCCCTAGCTGACTTTTGCGTTTTTACCCTTTAGACGGGAACGCGACGGTGGAGCGTTTTTAAGATTTCCACTCTGGAGGGTGGTTTCACTTTTTTGCGTTTTGAAGCCCCAAAAACGCAGTCGCCGTCTAAACGAAAGGCACATCTGATAAAATATTTTTAAGTTTTCACCCCCGAGCGTTCTCGTGTAAACAGGGCCTTAGAAAATTAGCCCATACATGACCATATTAGCCCAGTTCTGTCAACACAGCATTGGCTCCCTAATAAACATCGTATACATTTTAAAATATTGCTGATTACTTACAAAGCACTAAATGGTTTAGCTCCGCAGTACTTGAGCGAGCTCTTAACGCATTATAGTCCTTCACGTCTATTGCGATCTCAAAATTCCGGCCAGTTGATAATACCTAGAATATCAAAATCGCTGTATGAGCTGCAACTGTCTTATGGTCTTTTTGGGAAGGCCAGTGAGGAGTCCATTACAATAATTCACCCTGCTGGTGATGAAAGCATGCACAAGTTTCTCTAAGTCTTGTCTGGAAACAAAGCATCTAATTCTTGCAATATTTTTCAGATGATAGTATGCTGATTTAGTTATTGCTTTGACATGACTACTGAAACTAAGGTCTGACTCGTGTCACACCAAGATTCCTGACTTGATTTTTAGTTGCTTGACCCCTAGAGTGAAGGTATGCGTTCACCTTGAGAACTTCATCTTTGTTTCCAAACGCAATGACTTCAGTTTTGTCTTTGTTTAACCCTCATGTGGTGTTCGGGTCATTTTGACCCGGAGAAGATTTTCTTTTTCCCGAAAATACTAGTTAATGTTATCGCTTTGGACTGAAACTTAGTGACTTGATTCACAAATGGTATAAATATTTCTGAAATGTTTTGTGACAATTTTCTTAAAGGGACAATGTGTAGGTTTTTAGGTATTTTATTATCTAAAATCAATATTTTTATTCATAAATATGTCCTCAATTGTGTACAAATACCTCTGCTAATTATCTGACTTATCCTCGTAAAAGAAGAATTTATTATCTTTATATACATGGGACGGGTAGGTCCACGGAGGCTTCCATGTAGTTCCGCCATCTTGAAAAACTATAATAGCAGAGAGGGACAAAAAGTACTAGGCCAACGCGTTTCCACAACACGCTTTCATTCAGAACCAGCGTCACATGACTGAAGCCAGCAGAAGCGGAGGAGCAGAGCAGTGAGAGGCGCTTGTCACTGCCCCGGCAAGTTAAAAAGGATGCACTGCACAGTTATTTATACACCGTTCATTTATACATATGCTGAGTCACAGGATAAGGAGTCATCGTCGTCGAAAAAGTCCAAAATAGACCGTTAAAGGAAACGTGACCGGAGATTACAAAAAACAAGGGTTAATGTGGGGATAGCTAATGCAGGAGAAAGCTTTCAAAAGAGACCCTGAAGTTGCCTGCTTTCTTCTCGACAGGTAAGTCAATGTTACGGTCTTAATTACAAGCTTTTTTTCATTGCTTGGTTGTGTACTTTATTATATAGATAGTAGAACATTTATAGTTAAAAGTTAAACAGGCTCTTTGATGAATAGCAGCTATTGAGTGAAGTAGAGAAGGCCCTAAAAACAAGGTTGTAAGTTTTGTTTGTTCTAAACTGTAACATTCGTTTGTTTGTGGTGTCAAGTTGCAGTTTGTTTGAAATAACAAACCAGTTCACCCGAAGGAAAGCTCGATGAAGTGCTATTTTAAGACATCCTGTCATAGCTTTTTGGTACATAACGGCTACCGTAGATGCAACACGCATTTGAAAAAGCGAGGCGCTAGAGAGCACTATTTGTTTGAATGCAAAATACAATTTCACCACTAGATGGGAGAAATTCCCACACAGTGTCCCTTTAATTTTTTAGGGCGGGTTTTGTCACCTTGTCACTCTTGTGGTGTTCCCGGTCAAAAATGACCGGACTACAAAAAATAGCTTATAAATCACTTATTATGCTACATTTTCACCCAATATTGGATTCAATCTTTTTGTCAACTTGTTCTCTTTCAGTTAGGACTGGTTTTATATTTCTATTTGCATCTGATTAATCGTAGGCCTCATTTATTTGAGAGTAGGCATCTCATTTTTTGAGTAAAAAAACCCCATCATTTTTGAATAATTTTTGAAAAATAAAATAAAATCTGAAGAAAATTGGCACTGTTGATCACACTAGTCTACTTTAATTTTTCACCAGGAATTTTGTTTTGAAAAACTTTTATTTTGTACAATATGGCACAGAATTACACTTGTGGTGTTCCACTGGGCCATTGAGGGCCATTGTTTCAATGGGCCATTGAAAGTGAATGGGAGAGGCCAATGCAATCAATGAATGGAACAACACAAAATATGTATCATTTTAAAGCTTAGAATCTCAGCTTTTTAATGCATAATTACTTTGATCAAATCCTAACGAGTGCTGAGTTATCACTCTAAAACGGAGTGTACCCCTGCAGGCGCCACCTAGCTGTGAAATATATAATCATAATATTTTTCAAAAATATTACCTTGATCAACTTAAAATAGGTGTCATTTGAAAGCTTAGAGTCTGAAATTTACAATGAATGTAGCCAATTTGATAAACTCCTAAGTAGTGCTGAGTTATTTGCTGATAAATAGAAAAATAAAATTCATAATTTATAAACTACTTTTTTGTACTACATTCAGCAATATGTCAAATACATCATACAGCTCAGATAGTCCTGTGTCATATGTCATTTGAAAGGTCTCAATGAGTAGAATACAACAAGCATAATTGTTTCAGGCTTTTTACTAAACTTGAGCGAGGTTTTTGTAAAAGAATCCCTTCAAGGGACCCATGTGTAAACCATATATGGATGCTGAATTTTAGACACATTTCAGCTCGTAACTTCATAAAACATGCTCCGATTGTGGAAAATGACACATTATTATTTACAGCAGATGCTTACAATTAAAATGAGTCCTCAACATAATCCCTCTCTCAGAACTAAATATATTCCTCATGGATAGGGCTGCAACAAACGATTATTTTGATAATCGATTAATCTAACGATTATTAGGGCAATTAATCGACTAATCATCGATTATTTCGCCGGCTAATCAGCAAGTTTGGAACGATTATTCAGCTTTTTCAATTAGTTAAAAGAAACACTGAGTTATACATATTCTAACTATAATATAATAAAAAGAAAATCACTTCAGCTTTTGAAATGGTTGTTTTAATGAACTTTGAGCCAACTAAACAGGTCATTCTCTAAGTTTTCAGATTTCTGTCCAACTCAAATCACACACAAATGCTCTCTAAACATTGTTTAAATATTCTGTTCTCTTTCAATAGAAAAAAAATAAACAAAAATCAATGAGCTGCATTACAGACCAACTTAATCTGTAAACAATTATAAGAATAAAATAAAAATTGACATGACAATTGAGCTGACAGACAATCTCATTCACCTTTTAATTTACAGTATGAAAAAGTAACTGACATGATATTCTTCATAACATCTCCTTTTGTAAGTCTTCATGAATATGGAACAAAATACAGGCAAGTGATGAGACTAATACCTAATAGTGTTACAATAATAAAAACAGCCCTGACTCCTAAACTCAATCAAGCTTTATTCTATGCAAAAATAAATCATCACATTACTGTAATATTTATTATTGTTAATATTATTACTATTATTAGTTGTATTGCATTCTCTAATAAAGAGATTTACTGCTAACTTAGTTATTTAGCTCCAGCTGGAGAACATTCACCTCTCACCGGCTCCTCTTGTTTCCTCTTTAAGTGCTTTAACATGCATGTTGTGTTCACGTGAAAAGCAAGATCAGCCTTGCATGTATTGCATACAACAGCATTCTTGGTTTGAAGTTTTGTGAAACTTTACATTCGTTACTTGCATTCGTTTACACTCATAATTCACGCTGTGTTTTCCTCTACCGCAACAGCATTTGTAACGGCTGCATTACACTCTAGCGTTACAGCGCCGTAGCGGTCAAATTGCGATATTGCAGGCCCTTACATTAGGTCACGTGAGATCGAACGACTACTCGACAACAAGATATTTTGTCGACAATTTTTTATTGTCGGCGTTGCCGACAATGTCGACTAATCGTTTCAGCCCTACTCATAAAGTTCTAACACAAAAAAATCCACAGACTCACGTAGCCAAGCAAGGTAGCTTAGACTTTTTAGGCCTTTTTACTCGTATCTTCATAAAAAATACATCGATCATAAAAAATGGCACATCGTTATTTACAGCAGGAGCTCACGATTAAAAAGAGCCCAAACTCAATATATTCCATCAATCAGATCTAAAGATATTCCTCATGGCGTTCTAACACAGAAAATACCACAGACGCACTCATGAAGCACTCGCTATGGTTTTCGCTCATAACTTCACGAAGCATGCACAGATCGTAGAAAACTGTACATCATTAATTTCAGCAGACTATCACGATTAAAAACACAGCATAATCCATCACTCAGATCTAAAGATATTCCTAATGGAGTTGTAACACACAAACCCCAACAGACGCACACAGAGCCTTGAATATAGATGTAGCCTAGCACTTATATCGCGTTTTAACTCATAACTCAATAAAGCATGTGGAAAATAGCACATCATTATTTACATAAGATTGTTAAGATTAAAAAGAGCCCAAACTCACCATAATCCATCACTCCGATCTAAAGATATTCCTCATGGACTTCTAACACATGTCTCTCCCATTCACTTTCAATGGACAATTGAAACAATGGCCCTCAATGGCCCAGTGGAACACCACAAGTGTAATTCTGTGCCATTTTGTACAAAATATAAGTTTTTCAAAACAAAATTCCTGGTGAAAAATTAAAGTTGACTAGTGTGATCAACAGTGCCAATTTTCTTCAGATTTTATTTAATATTTTACAAAATTATTCAAAAATAATGTGTTTTTTTTACTAAAAAAATGAGATGCCTACTTTCAAATTAAATGAGGCCTACAATTAATCAGATGCAAATAGAAATATAAAAACAGTCCTAATTGGAAGAGAACAAGTGGACAAAAAGACTGAATCCAATATTGGGTGATAATATTGCATTACGAGTGATTTATAAGCTATTTTTTATAGTCCGGTCATTTTTGACCGGGAACACCACGGGGGAAATTGGGTTGTGAACACCACACAAGGGTTAACTGAAGAAAGTTTTGACAAATCCAACTGTTGACTTCGTCAATGCATTGGCACAGGGAGTCAATGGGGCTGTAATCATTAGGCGATAGGGCTAAGTAGAGCTGTGTGTCGTCTGCATAGCTGTGGTAAGAGATTTGGTTCTTTCTCATTATTTGGCTCATTGGGAGCATATACAGGTTGAACAGGAGTGGTGCAAGAATTGAGCCTTGATGGACTCCGCATGTCATGGATGTCCACTCAGACTTATGGTCTCCTATACTCACATAATAACCTCTCCCATCTAAGTATGACCTGAACCATTTTAGGACTATCCCAGAAAGCCCCTCCCAGTTTTCCAGCCTGTCAAGAAGTATGTTATGATCGACAGTGTCAAATGCAGCACTGAGGTCGAGTAGCACCAGCACTGATAATTTGCCTGAATCAGTATTTAAGCGAATATCGTTTATTATCTTTATGAGCGCTGTCTCTGTGCTGTGGTGCGGTCAGAAACCAGATTGAAAATTGTCAAAGTATCCATTCGAGCATAAGAATTTGTTCAGCTGATTGAAGACAACTTTTTCAATGATCTTGCCTATGAAAGGAAGATTTGAGATCGGCCTATAGTTGCTTAATATGGTCTTATCCAGATTGCTCTTTTTCAGGAGGGGCTTGACAACAGCAGTTTTCAGGGAGTTTGGAAAACTCCCAGAGAGAAGTGAAGCATTTACCACTTCTAGGAGATCTGCTTCTAAACTGTTTAACACACTTTTGAAAAATGATGTGGGAAGTGTGTCAAGAGCGCAGGTTGATGTTTTAAGGTGCTGTACGGTTTCTTCCAAAATTTTGCCATCAATTACTTTGAAATCAGACAAAGTTACTACTTTTTCAGGTGGTTTGATCTGTCTGACCCCAGAGCAACTCAAGGATGTGCTGATCACCTTTCTGATATTATTGATTTTCTCAGAGAAGAAAGAAGCAAACTCACTGCACTTGCTGTCTGAGAGCATTTCACTGGGAATCTGGCTTGGGGGGTTTGTCAGTCTCTACAGTAGCAAAAAGAGTGCGTGTGTTGTAGGGCTGAAACGATTCATCGAGTTACTTGATTACAAAAATTCCTCGAGGCCTCGTTAAATTCCTATTACTATACGCACTATACGCACAGGGATCTGATTGTTTCACACGGACTGTTGTTCAATGTTCAGGAAGCACACCATAGCGCGTGATACATTTTGAATTTAGTTGGCGCGGAGACGGAGAGTAAAGATGTCCATTAACGGCAGAGAATGTCTAAAGTTTGCTGTTTCACCAAGCGTCGCTGAAACAAGGTAATTTAGCCTAAGCCTAGATGCATTGATCAATGTTCGCTGATTTTAATCCCATACTGTATTTGTAGCGATGCCGTGATGCGGTTTGACTAGATATGATGTTTAGCTTTGATGTTTTTAAGTAGTAAACGTATTCACGTTCAATTACAAGAGAGTATTGCCTAAAAAAAGAGAACCCCTTCACACACACGCATGCACCCTCGTCTCTCTCGCGCCAGTCAGACCAATTGCGGCAATGCATCACATATGCTTAAACTTTTATGTAGACACGCAACAATTCAGCATGCATTCACTGTATACACCGGGACGTGATGGAAGAACAAATATTGTATTGCAGTCTTTGCAAGCCTAAGTGAAAAACAAAATGCTGTTCTTTTTCTATTTAACAAAATGCATATTTGCAATAAAACATTCCCCTTTTCAAAGTTACACTAAGTGTAGGTGTCTCCAACGCATGCAATTTGAAGCATCCGTTCGATTTTTCGAACGGATGCTTCATCTAAAATGCACCGCAATGCAAGTGATGCAAGCCAAATGCAGCGTTCTGTTGAAAACGAATGTATGTATTTCTGCCGTACCAAACTGCAATGAAGATGTTTTTACAGTAAGTTGACTTAACTGTATTGTTATATAATTGTTGGCACTGGCACTTATAAACGCTAAATGGGTAAAAATTGCAATAAATAGGCTTAGTTAAATGTTGGAGTTGGAATAAATACCTCTGTTTTTTTTTTAGAAATAAAAGCCAAATGCTTGATCATTTTACAGCCACATCATTTGCGTTATGCATTATTTGTTTTGGTTGTTTAAAAACACACAATTTTTTTTTATCAGATTACTCGATTAATCGATCGATTAAGTGCTAGATTAATCGATTACAAAAAGAATCGATAGCTGCAGCCCTAATGTGTTGTTAATATTGCTGTTTATAATATTTGAGAAGAAAGTCTGTCTAGCTTTGCCTAGTTCCATATTGAAAGCATGACAGGCTGTCTTTGTAGATGTTATAATGGACTACAGGTTTTGTCTTCCGCCACATGCACTCTGCTTTTCTGCATTGTCTTCTCATATTTTGCACTGCTGTTGAGTTTCTCCAAGGTGCTTTTTGTCTGCCACTCTTCTTCCTGACTTTAACAGGAGCAATATCATCAATTACACTTTAAAACACTTTTTAACACGTTGTGGAGTTAAAAGAGTCAAGGAGAAAATCAACAGAGTCTCCAGATATGCTTGGTGTTAAGGATATAGCCTTCATAAATAGTACACTAGTGTTCTCATTTAAGCATCTCTTCTTGTCAGACACAGATCTAGCTTCAGTGGCAGGAGAGATCAATATATCAAGAAAATACAGAAATGTGGGCAGTGCTACATCCTTAATAAGTGCTACATCCTTAATAACAATCGATGAAATGTTTAGACCCTTACTGATAAGTATCTAGAGTGTGCTCACGATTGTGTGTCGGTCCATGTACATGCTGTGTGAGATCAACAGTTTTTAACACATATTCGAAAGATGGGTAATTTCCAAATGATATTTGCTTACATTGATAGATATCTTTAAAAAGAGCAGCTAGACCCCCACCTCTCTTAACAGCTCTGCAGACACTCATAAAAGTAAAGTTAGGAGGGGATGTTTCATTGAGGACTGTTGCACTGCAGCTGTCTTCTAGCCAGGCATAAAATCCAGGTTGTTTGTGGTTAAGTCGTTGACTAGAAGTGATTTAATTTTAAGTGAGCGGATGTTTAAAAGTGCTAACTTAACAGTCTTACTTTTTGTCCCCACAGCAATCTTAGTTTGACGTGTGATAGGCACCAGATTAGTTGGGTTTGCTGTACGGCGATTGAAGGCCTTAGACTTTCTATCTTGTAATAGAACAGCAGTAGAGAAAGATACAGGCACACTCGGTTCCCGCTTGTTCTGTAAACATTTGAGAAGAAAGTTACTGTTATCATAGCAGGGACCCAACAGATTCAGTCTGGCTGATTCAGTCTGTATTCGATCACATTCATTGCATTTGGGGATTCCTCATTTACATTCATTAGTACTTCAAATCTGTTCTCAAGATGTATAGGCGGTGGTAGGAGACCAGTGTTTGCAATCCTTGTCAGAGCCGAATCTGGGGTAGAGGATGCTACTGCGGCAATATGTGATGCTCGTGACAATCTGATGTCTCGAGTGCCTTTGGGTCTCGCTCCCTGTTTGTGCAATCGATTTGTAAGTCGATCGGCTTGTTTCTCTACCTGTCGAGGAGCACTAGTTTCATGGGACTCACCGGCTATATGCTGAGGGTGTCCAAGACGAAGCTCTGTTGTGTGCTCCATCTGGTTTGGTGGTCCCGTAAGTAACTTTGTTTCAAGAACTGCAATCCTTTGTAAAAGTCTGTGGCAGTTAGTGCAGCAAGTAGATTCTTGAACCAGAAGAGGCGTTTTCTCTCTTATCCGTATGAATGTAGGCAGTTGTGTTTTCCTTTCCACGGAATGTAAGCTGGTCGGGTGAAAGAATTCTGCGTTTTTGTAGTAATCCAAACTTTGTCATTTGAGCACTGTGCTGATTTGTTGTAGTTAAAATTAGGTGATAAAAGGAGATAAAATATAAAAGTATAGAAGCGCGGAGCAGTAAGCAAGAGCGTCCGAACAGTAGCTGAGCAGGAAGTCAAAAAAAGCTTAGCACAGTTTCGTTCCGCTTGTTGGGCAACGTTGTGGTGTCAGCACGACTGCTAACAAAATTTTGGTCGCACCGAATCGTTCGGTTTGTAATGCGTACCGAACCGAAAGCCTCGTACCGAACGGTTCAATACGAATACGTGTATCGTTACACCCCTAGCCTGGACACGATGACAACGCAGTCCTGAAGTGTCAACTAGTCTCTCCCCTGTGAAGGCCTCCCTACCCTCCCTTTACCTCTCTACAGATAAAGCGTTGTCGGGATAATTCCGGTTCGCGTGGCTACGCGGAAGCGGTTAAAATTCTGTATTACAAATTAAGTCCAGACAAGTAGTTTGTTGAGGGTTGGTTTGTAGGTAAGGACTACACACCTGCTCACATATATTCAAACGCACATACCTATAGACTGAACTCGCAATACGCATGTGCACGCCATCAGCGTTCTTACTAGGGCTGTCACTTTTGTGAAAAAATCCTGTTCGATTTTTGAGACATAAGTGTTCATTGAATCGATTGTAAAATCGATTTTCCATGTGTAAAGACATTTCCATTTTAAACGCAAAATATGGGCAAATCCACGGACAACGAACAGGCATTAGGACGAACGTAAAGAGGGCGCTTGAGACGCGCACAAGTCTGCAATATTTCTGATGATTAAGTTTCGTACACAGTGACAAACAGGAGTGCAACATTCTCGAAAAACAATAAGCAGAGTGGACTGCCATAGCATAAATGAAAAACATTACCTCAGTCTTCAACATGGCTGTGTTTACGATTAGAAATGTCAAACAAATTTCACCTACGTAGGCGATTGTAGACGCGTAGCCCGAATTTGTATCTGAATGCATGAGACTGTCTGCATACCGGCAGAATTCACAGTTTTGTAGTAAAAAGAGACGCATTATGCAGAAGTATAATTTGCTGTTATGCGTGTTTGTCAGAGCCTGCAGTTGCTGTGTGATGCGCGTTCGCTGCGGGCATATCGTAACGAGCTGGACGCGCTCCTAGAAAAGACCGTTAAAATCGATTCCCTATTTTCGTTTTTGAAACTTGCGTCGGTTGGTCCAATCGATTGTGCAATCGATTTTCGAACGTAAAGTGACAGCCCTAGTTCTTACGGGTTCGCATTTAAGTTTGTGCAGAAAGAACATAGAGTTTTCTGTTAAAACGGTGTTGTGTTAGCGGCCCCTAAGTTAATAACTAATGATCGTTGCGACGGAAGTGAATCAATCAAAACTAACTTTAGCTGAAAATAACTTTATTATAGAGCTGCTATAAAGCCAAAACAATCTCTGTTGCTTTAATTTCCTATTATCACTGTAAAGTCGCTTTGGAACAATCTAAATTGTTCAAAGTGCTATATAAATGAAGATGACTTGACTTGACAAAATTACACAAATAACCGCACACCGACACGTTGCGGCTATTGAGCCTTCATCAGGGTGTGGGTAGCAAACACACTCAGTCTTTTTAAGCAGCAATTAGTTAGTCATGTGACAATCACCTGGTTACATAATATAGAATAGTCAAAAATCACAATATAACATATCTAGCGAAGACATATCTCACCAAAACATCCACACAAAAAAAACATAATATAATATAACAATGCACTAAAGTGTAACAAAACAACTGGTGAGGGAGGCACTTGCTCTTGAGAAGCTGAAGAGGCTTGATGTCTCTAAAGCCACAGGATTAGATTCGATTCCATCTAGAATCGTGAGGGATGCCGCTCCGAGCATTACTCCGAGCATTACCAAAACAGGTCGATAAGAACAAGGATACTTTCCCAATGACCTCAAGATTGCCAGAGTGATTCAGTTATATAAGAAAGGGAGTAAACTAGACCCTGGTAATTATAGACCTGTCTCAATTCTCGGTTGTCTGTCAAAGATAATTGAAGGGATCATTTTTGAACAGATTGATAATTACTTAAAATCACAAAACCTACTTTGAGTTCCAGTCTGGCTTTCGTAAATCACACACTACAGATTCCTGTTTACTGTTTCTTACTGACTATATAAAAAAGGAGGTAGATAATGGAAACTTCTGTGGCATGGTCATGTTAGACTTACAAAAAGCCTTTGATACATTCGACCACTGTGTTTTAAGTCAAGTCACCTTCATTTATACAGTGCTTTTAACAGTATGGATTGTTTCAAAGTAGCTTTACAGTGATAATAGAAATTAGCGTAACTGTAAAGTTGCGAAGATCATTAGTCATTAACTCAGGGGCCGCTAACACGACACTGTTCTAACAGAAAACCCTTTACGCGTTCCGGCCGCCCATCCGCACAAAAAGTCCCTGGTGTCTCCAGAACGCACTCCCTGAAATAGGTTCGAAAGAGCAAACGATTATCCGTTTTCTCTGCGCTAACCACAAAAACGCAGACTGCGCGCACATGAGCACCACGTGTTCGGTCGATAAGTATGCACATTTGAATATATATGTGCGCAGACGTGTAGTCCTTCACAGATCAACCCTCAACAAACTACTTGTTGGGCCTTAATTTTTAATTCAGAAATTGTCACGTCTGCGTAGCCGTAGCCACGCAAACCAGAATTATCCCGACAACGTTGTATCTGTATAGAGGTAAAGGGAAGGAGGCCTTCACAGGGGAGAGACTAGTTGACACTTCAGGACTGCATTGTCATCGTGTCCTGGCGCTGGTCCTTCATCAGATCTAGATACGGCCTGGATCCGGCGGACAGCGGTAAACCTCGGGATAAACAGAGAGACATAGCATACAACATTAGCATATACGCCATCCTTTTTATGATGTACCAAGTACATCATGATTTATGGGAAGTGTTCCCGGTCCTTATTCATCAAGTGAATAAGACTTAATATTTAGTTGCAAATCCTTTGCTTGCAATAACTGCATCAAGCCTGTGACCCATTGACATCACCAAACTTCTGCATTCTTCTTTTGTAATGCTTTTCCAGGCTTTCACACTTTTTCAATTGTTGTTTGTTTTGGGGGGTTACTCCCTTCAGTCTCTTTTTTCAGCAGGTAAAATGAATGCTCTATAGGGTTTAAGTCTGGAGATATACTTGGCCAGTCTTTACAACTTTTCACTTCTTGACCCTGATGAACTCCTTTGTTATTTTGGCACTGTGTTTTGGGTCATTATCTTGCTGCATGATGAAAGATCTCCCAATCAGTTTGGTTGCATCTTTCTGTAAATTGGCAGACAAAACACTTCTGAGTTCATTTTGCTGCTGCCGCCATCATGTGTTACATCATCAGTGAAGATTAATGAGCCCGTCCCAGAAGAAGCCATGCAAGCCCAAGCCATGACATTACCTCCACCGTGTTTCACAGATGAGCTTGTGTGTTTAGGGTCATGAGCAGATCCTATTTTTTTCTCCAAACTTTAGCCTTTCCATCACTTTAGTAAAGGTTAATCTCAGGACATTCCAAATGGTTGTACTGGCTATGGCCAATGTTTGTGCAATGGCTCTGATTGATTTTCCATCTTCTCTCAGCTTCACAATTACCTGTTTTTCACCCATAGACAGCTCTCTGGTTTTCATGTTGGTTACACGTCTAACTATAAATGCAGTCTGCACAGGCAAAATCAAAATCTGAAACTGAGCGCAGACATTCAGTGCTATTTATTGTTTGAATAATCAATGTAATAGGACACACCAGGGCAACAAAACACACCGGCCAGTCACATGTTCCAATACTTTTGGTCACATGAGCAATGGTTGGGTTCAAACAAAAGGTTATATCTTCTAAGTTGTGTATCAGATCCAGATGAAAATACCTGGAAATAAAAGCTGAAATGTTGATCTCTTCCGTCATATTCATCTTTTGATGAACCCAAATATTTTCAGTCTAATAGGCAGATACAAATTATCAATTCAATTTTGACGCCAACTTTTCCACCTCTTCACAATCATGGAAAGATTCAAGGACATATAATCAATTTATAAAAAGGCATTCAATTATCATAAAATTTTATAGCAGTTGTTCTCTTTCTACCATTACATCAGGGCTCACTTTCATGTCCTTTCACTTTATATTTCTCTCGGTTAATTATTTTGATGTACTGAAAATTAAAATTAATATTTTTTTTCTTTCATGTCAGACCTGATGGAAGTGAAGGAGGAGAGTGAAGAACTGAGTGAAGTGAAGGAGGAGAGTGAAGAACTGATGGAAGTGAAGGAGGAGAGAGAAGAACTGAGTGAAGTGAAGGAGGAGAGTGAAGAACTGAGTGAAGTGAAGGAGGAGAGTGAAGAACTGAGTGAAGTGAAGGAGGAGAGAAGAGACAAGAAATCTTTCACCTGCACTCGGTGTGGAAAGAGTTTCACAAGCAAACAAAATCTTGAGAATCACATGAGGATCCACACCGGAGAGAAGCCGTTCTCATGTGATCAATGCGGGAAAAGTTTCAAAGACAGAGCAAAGCGTAATCAACACATGAGGATCCACACCGGAGAGAGGCCGTTCTCATGTGATCAATGCGGGAAGAGTTTCAGTCAATCATCATACCTTAATGTTCACATGAGGATCCACACCGGAGAGAAGCCGTTCTCATGTGATCAATGCGGGAAGAGTTTCAAAGACAGAGCAAATCGTAATCAACACATGAGGATCCACACTGGAGAAAAGCCGTTCTCATGTGATCACTGCGACAAAACATTTCTTAGGGCATCAGTCCTGAAGACACACTTGACAGTTCATACGAAGGAGAAGCCACATTTATGTTCTGTGTGTGGAAAGAGTTTTTCACTTCTGCTGTATTTACATATGCATCAGAAAATTCACACTGGTGTGAGAGAGTACATGTGCTTTGAGTGTGAGAAGACTTTTACTACAGCAAACAGTTTAAAACTGCACCAGAGAATTCACACTGGAGAAAAACCTTACAAGTGTTCACACTGCGACAAGAGATTCAATCAGCCATCAACTCTGAAAACACATGAGAGGATCCACACTGGAGAAAAACCTTACAAGTGTTCACACTGCGACAAGAGATTCAATCAGCCATCAACTCTGAAAACACATGAGATGATCCACACTGGAGAACAACCTTACAAGTGTTCACACTGTGACAAGAGATACAATCAACCATCAAATCTGAAAACACATGAGATGATCCACACTGGAGAACAACCTTACAAGTGTTCACACTGCGACAAGAGATTCAGTCAGCCATCAACTCTGAAAACACATGAGATGATCCACACTGGAGAACAACCTTATAAGTGTTCACACTGTGACAAGAGATTCAGTCTGTCAGCAAATCTGAAAACACATGAGAGGATCCACACTGGAGAAAAACCTTACAAGTGTTCACACTGTGACAAGAGATTCAATCTGTTAGGAAATCTGAAAACACATGAGATGATCCACACTGGAGAGAAACCTTACAAGTGTTCACACTGTGACAAGAGATTCAGTCATTCAGCACATCTGAAAACACATGAGATGATCCACACTGGAGAAAAACCTTACAAGTGTTCACACTGTGACAAGAGATTCAGTCATTCATCATCTCTGAAAACACATGAGAGGATCCACACTGGAGAGAAACCTTACAAGTGTTCACACTGTGACCAGAGATTCAGTCGATCAGAACATCTGAAAACACATGAGATGATCCACACTGGAGAAAAACCTTACAAGTGTTCACACTGTGACAAGAGATTCAGTCTGTCAGCAAATCTAAAAACGCATGAGAGGATCCACACTGGAGAAAAGCCTTACAAGTGTTCACACTGTGACAAGAGATTTAGTCAGCCATCATCTCTGAAAACACATGAGAGGATCCACACTGGAGAACAACCTTACAAGTGTTCACACTGTGACAAGAGATTCAGTCGATCAGTACATCTGAAAACACATGAGATGAACCACACTGGAGAAAAACCTTACAAGTGTTCACACTGTGACAAGAGATTCAGTCTGTCAGCAAATCTGAAACAACATGAGAGGATCCACACTGGAGAACAACCTTACAAGTGTTCACACTGTGACAAGAGATTCAGTCTGTCAGCAAATCTGAAAACACATGAGGGGATCCACACTGGAGATAAACCTTACAAGTGTTCACACTGTGACAAGAGATTCAGTCATTTAGCATATCTGAAAAGACATGAGATGATCCACACTGGAGAAAAACCTTACAAGTGTTCACACTGTGACAAGAGATTCAGTCTGTCAGCAAATCTGAAAAGACATGAGATGATCCACACTGGAAATAAACCTTACAAGTGTTCACACTGTGACAAGAGATTCAGTCATTTAGCATATCTGAAAACACATGAGATGATCCACACTGGAGAGAAGCCGCACACGTGTGATCAGTGTGGAAAGAGTTTCTCTATTAAAAGTCGCCTGAATCTACACATGAAGATCCATGCAGTGGAGAAACCACTTAAGCACAGTCTGAGATCACAGTAAGTAGTTAATTTTCATGTGCTGAGCAACAAAGTCTCTTCTGTGTAAGTTAGCCACACATCACCCTATAGCCAAATCTCTCCTCTCCACCTATAGCCGGTGTGATGAGCACAGGACACTTTGTTGATTGATATCTATTAACTTGTTCAACCAACAGGAATGTCTAATTTGTCAGTTCAGATCAATGCAAAAATACACAAATTCGCTCTGACCGTAGGTGGCGCTCATGTAAAGCAGAAATACAGCACTATACAGGGCTCTAGACTGCGAGTAAATGGTCTCATTTTGCGACCTTTTTTTCCTGGCACACGGCAAACGAAAGCAGAATGAAACCACACTACTTGTTTGAGCTGCGCAGCGCAAAGTTTTTCAGCTCAGAGCAATACTAGACAGCGGTTTACTCATGGGCCGATCTCGATCACGCAACACCATTACTACACAGAGCTGGCAGATTCATGCTACTGCTAACCCGGACGTCGAGGTCACTTCAGTGATTTGGGAAAAGCATGTAAAAGTCCTGGCAGTAAGCGATGCATAAGGATGTAGTGGAACGACGAATTATTATTTTTTCCGAAATGTTGACAACTTAGTGTTAACTAATAATTGTTGCAAACTGGTACAACCAACAAAATATTAGTGCATTCCTGGAACTGGGCGTTGTTACACTACATATGCATCGCTTTCTGCCAGGACTCTTTCAAGAGATCTGATGCCATCACTAGGCTGATTTAAGAATTGAATTTAGGCTGCTATATTTAACAGTGAGTTCATTTCATTTCAGGTGTGAGGATGGTGGATCAGGAAAGACAGGGGAAGGCAACAAGTAGGTGTAACATTAGGTGGAAGTGTAGGGGAGCCACTTGATACCAACAGATTAATTTCTTAATATTATTAATATGGAAAAAGTAATATGGAAAATCAAGTACAGATGAGACCGGTGATGACATCAGGTAGGAGTTCTATTAGTTAGACCACACAAAACTAAATGTCCAGTATGGTCTGAAGTTCTGTTGACCAACCTATTCACTGTCCTTTTTGGGTAAAAAATAGTGCAGACAGAGATGGAAAGCCACTCACCACTGAGGAGGAATTGGAGGAGAATGTGGAAAATAGAGGTGAAGATGAGGTTTACATTTACATTTAGTCATTTAGCAGACGCTTTTATCCAAAGTGACTTACAACTGAGGACTAAAGCAAGCGAGTCATCGTGTAAAGGGGCAAAAAACTATGCAAGAAGTGCTCCAAAATACAAAGTTCAGGCATTGCTCAGAGTAGGTGGAAGAGAATGTGGAACATTGAGGTGAAGAGGAGAGGGAGGTGGAAATGGAACAGAGAGGTGAAGAGGGCTGAGACAAGGCCTTACTCAAAAGATCCATCTGACTGGCCACCACCACACCAGATTGGGGACTCATTTAGGCAGTGTATGGTTGAGAATGGCCCACAGAAATGTCCTGATGGGCCGAATCCAAGATCAGACAAGAGTAGACAGTGTTTTTCCAAAGCATACTGTTTTCGTTCAATGTCCAATTGAGAAAAAGTGCAGTGGGATTGGTTACTGTACTCCAAAAGGACAAATAAAGTGTATTGTTTTGCGTGTAAGCTTTTTGGTGGAGCTAGAGTTGTTGACACACTTTGTGGTGGGGTACAATAACTTTCAGTGTCTTTCAAAAAATGCTGCAGCATCATGAAACCAGTGTTGATCACATAAATGCTTGCCACTGAAGGGGAAGAATGCTAAGTTAGGAGATCCTAAAAATGGAAATTTCCTGGGTGTCCTTGATGTCACAGCACAATATGTTGTCACACTAGCAGAGCATCTTAGAAAGGTAGCCTCTAAAGAAACCACAGGATATCTTTCCTGGTGCACTCAAAATTAATTTTTAGATTCAATTTCTGAATGTGTACTAGGTCAAATTTGTGCCCAGCTCAAAGCCTCCAAGTACTTTGAAGTGAAGTTGGATTGCACACCTGACATTTCAAAGCAGGAGCTGGCCTCCGTAATAATCCTGTATGTTCATACAGACGACAACAAGAATGCCACTATCAATGAGTCTTTTGTTGGCTTCACAGTCGTGAAGGACACAACTGGCAAAGGCCTCACAGAAACACTGACTGGGGTGCTGGATAACCTTGGGTTGGAGTTGGCTAACTGTAGGGGCAGAGCTATGACAATGGCTCAAATATGAGGGGTACACAAGGGTGTGTAAGCATTGGTGCAGAAGAAGTGTCCAGTGTAGAGGTCTGCTACCAGACCCGAGCCCGACGGGTCCCTAAAAGCTCACGGGTTTCGGGTCAGGTTCGGGTTAATGTTTAATGAATAGCCTTGGGTTCGGGTTTATAACTTAGAAAAACTGTATATGCTTATACATATACAGTGGGGAGAACAAGTATTTGATACTCTGCCGATTTTGCAGGTTTTCCCACATACAAAGCATGTAGAAGTCTGTAATGTTTATCATAGGTACTCTTCAACTGTGAGAGATGGAATGAGAGATAAAACAAAAATCCAGAAAATCACATTGTATGATTTTTAAATGATTAATTTGCATTTTATTGCATGACATAAGTATTTGATCACCTACCAACCAGTAAGAATTCCGGCTCTCACAGACCTGTTAGGTTTTCTTTAAGAAGCCCTCCTGTTCTCCACTCATTACCTGTATTAACTGCACCTGTTTGAACTTGTTACCTGTATAAAAGACACCTGTCCACACACTCAAACAAACAGACCAGAGAGCTGTGTAAGGATATCGGGGATAAAATTGTAGACCTGCACAAGGCTGGGATGGGCTACAGGACAATAGGCAAGCAGCTTGGTGAGAAGGCAACAACTGTTGGCGCAATTATTAGAATATGGAAGAAGTTCAAGATGACGGTCAATCTCCCTCGGTCTGGGGCACCATTCAAGATCTCAGCTCGTGGGGCATCAATGATCATGAGGAAGATGAGGGATCAGCCCAGAACTACACGGCAGGACCTGGTCAATGACCTGAAGAGAGCTGCCACAGACCACAGTCTCAAAGAAAACCATTAGTAACACACTACGCCGTCATGAATTAAAATCCTGCAGCGCACGCAAGGTCCCCCTGCTCAAGTCAGTAAATAATACACATAATAGTACTGATTATACTATACTGGCCAATGAAGATTCAAATAAGATAAAAAGGGCTGCCAGACCCCATAAAACTTTGCAGAGGTACCTCGGATAGTGTATTTAAGATGCTCAAGTTTAAGACACGACATCACCTCAGCAACCCAGCGTTTGTAAGATGGTGGCAATGCCTTTTCCCAACTGAGAAGAATCAGCCGTCTAGCCAATAATGTGGAGAAAGCTATGAGCTCTATCTGATTGGTTGTTAGCTGCAATTCTTCTGGCACTACCCCAAAGATGGAAGTCAGAGGATTGGGATCAAGATCTTTGTTACATATAAATGAAAACGTTCTGAAAAAGCTTGCCCAGAATTTGATTAATCTGGGGCATTCCCAGAACATGTGACTCAGGTCTGCTGGATCCAGACTACATCTGGGGCATGTTGCGTCTGACCCTGGATACATTTTAGCCAGCTTGCTCCTAGAAAGATGGAGCATGTGAAGTACCTTAAATTGCAAAAGCCCATGTCTAATGCATACCGAGGATGAAGTGTTATCGTAATTATATGAGCACCCAAGAGAGAAAGTAGGTTGCTTGCGCAGTTTCAGCCGCCCTCCTCTGATTGCGGTGTTGTGACCGAAATAGTGCGTAAGGGAGCACATGCTTAAAGATTTGTTAAATGATATATGAATCATTTTTATTTGATCATAGCCTATATCATGTTACAAAACTGTTTTGCGCGCGCTATTTCAGACACAACACTGTAATCAGAGGGCGGCGCTGAAACCATCAACTTTCGATGCTGTTTTCTTCCTTCATAACTCGTAGCCTACTGAGAAGGATATATTTGTGTAAATAGTTGTGTAGCTGCGCAAACTTTTGTTTTGAAGTTTAAAGGAGAACTCTGGTCAATTTTAACATTGAGCTAATTTTTTTGTACATTTGGAGTGCTGTCAATACAGAGAACAACGATTGTCGAGAACTCGACAATCGATTACTTTGGACTTCGATCGAAAACAGGATGTAAATACAGGTATGTGCGCTGGCTGAATAAACAATTTTTATTCATATCTTTCACATCTACTGCAGTCAGATTCACCCGCGTTCACTCCGAAGGAATCACTCACATGACCTGTGCACTTGTAATGACACATCAAGGATATTGAGAGGCTAAAAGCAGGTTTAAAACTTGCCCCATTGAAGTCAACAGGGTGCAAATTTTAAAAAGAGGATAACACGGTGTAGGCAACACCGATTTTTGTCGTTGTTCTCTGTATTGACAGCACTCCAAATGTACAAAAAAATGAGCTCACTGTTAAAATTGACCGGAGTTCTCCTTTAATGTTTTGGTTCCAGGAGAATTTGTGACTGTTTCACCTGTTCAACCACATCTAAGTTTCGTAATTAGTAAGTCCGTGCTTTTTTTCTCTTTTTTCTTGCTGCTGACTGCTGAGGGGGCCGCTGTGCCTTGGTGAAATGGTGTTTGTACGTAGCCTATTTAGGGGCATAATTTTTTTTAATTATGATTATGATGAAGTTTAAAGAAATGCCTATAGACAATTAAATATATTTTCTCAATAACATATCCCAAAAACATTGAAAACATATTTGTGTGTGTGTGTGTGTGTGTGTGTGCGCGCGCGCGTGTAAGCATGCTTCATGAAGTTAACATGGAAAAACTGCTTTGCTTTATTGGTGGAAACCAAGAAGTTTAAAATTAAAGTGAGCCAATAAGTGGTCTTCTACTGCCCTCTCCTGGACATTCTACTTATCAATAAAGTCTTTTCACAGGTACTTTGGCATTCATATTTAGACAATATAAAATGACTTGCATGAAAATCATTATTATAACTCGCTTCATTTGTACTGAGCTCTTAGTTTCGACAATTCTGCCCCTTAATGATTAATGTGAAACCTGAAAATGGTGTAGAGGAGATTTGCAATAATAATTTTGTTACCTATCATTTATTCCATTTAATATCTATATCTACAACAAAATGTGTGTGCATGAGTGTTCAAGCATGCTTAGTTTTCGAGTTTTCGGCCAATGAAGATTGTGCACCTATAAGACATGGTTAAGGGAGGCCGAGCAGAACGAATCATGATGGGCGCTATAACTGTCGAAAAGCTTTGAAAACAATATATTTCCTATGGTACATTGCCTATATTGGCTGTAAATGCTCTTTTCCATCTATTATATCAGTGGTTACATGCTTGCTAAATAAAACTTGATGTCTTTTGATGCTTTTGTGCTTAACCCTCTGGGGTCTGGGGTGTTTTTGGGGTCCTTGAGATGTTCTGACATGCCCTGACATTTGTGCTTTTTTCAGTTGCTTATAAACATATTAATGGCAAAAAAAAATTACACACTATTTAGCACAAACAGGGCTACCATAATATGTGAGCAACAAGAATGTACATGTCTGCATTTTTGAGAGAATAATGTTTATGCGTGGTTATTGAAAAAACTAAAAACTAAAGTTTCTGAAATAAGGCCACAAAACACATACTAAATATGTGGCAATAAGACTTTTGACTAATGGATTTCATCGCCTAGTGTTTTTTCTTCAAAATGATATGAAAATCATCCTGCCTAATCATCCACAAAAAAACGATACATTGATTTTAGTTTTGTGAAACACTTTTAGTTTGGAAAGCCAATATGCGGATGGGGCGTAAACGCTCCAACAGCATCATGCATATGTAGTAGTTCACACCTGGTGAGACTACGTCCCTGCATACTTAATGAGCCATTCATTCAGGTGACGTGTCACCTATAGCTAACTTAAATATACAAGCTTCATAAAAATGATCATTCTAGGAGAAAATTTCAGATGGCATTTAGAGGCTTTTGCATCTGAACTCTTCATATATACACACACACATATATATATGCATGCACATACATACTTTATAATCTTTTCAAAACTAGTCAACGTCTTTCAAAACTAAAGTATACATTTTATCATACGTATTTCAAAGTAAAGGATTCATTAGTTAGTTGATGACTTTATTTTTGACAAAACACATACAGTATATATTCCTCATCTCAGTATAGCAATAGAGTTTGCTAAAAGCTTTTCATTCAATACAGCAGTATTTGAAAATCGATCATATTTTGTAAAATTACATTTATATTTGCATTTATGTCAAAACCTAGACACTTTTAAAAATCAAAAGGACATTTATTAATATGTATTCGTGTCAAAATGACAAATAAACAGATTTTCCTATTCAATTTTGCATGGAAACGCTTCCAAGACGCTTGCGTGTCGCGTGAAAAATAGGCGTCGGTTCTATTTCTAGAATGCACGCGTTTTCCACGTGGCTCGTGCCGCGCCTGAGACGCGCGTCTCACACAGGCAGTATGCAAACTCTAAACTGTTAACATGGATGGGAGCCGAAATAAAAACGGACACGCCACGCAGCTGAGACGCTTACGCCACGCATACAGTGTTTCACCGGCCTTATCCAGCGGATGTGGGCGTTTCACAGGTTTGTATGGATCGCCTCACATTTGCGTTTGAATAGCGCGGTCTCCGTAGGCGGAGTCACATTAAAACTTAATTAGCTGAGATGAGAACGACTGACATCTCTCTCTTTACATACATATTATATAAACTGTGAATATTTGTTTTTTATAAAAATTACTTCATTTGAAAGAAGATAATTCAAGCTTCATGCCTGTGTGACTGTATGCCTGTTTGACTGAGTATTCGCTGAGTTACAGTTCATTTTCGGACGCGTTTCAGAATTGACTTCACTGACGGAGAGTAGGCAGAACTCGCATCATGTTTATTTTTCTTTGTTTGGCGAAAAGCACAACACTTTGTTTTTATTATGAGCATACACAAAAAAAATACACACTAAACAGGATCGATTGATGTATAACACAAGCATATAAGATAAAAATTAATATTTTTTTTTTATTTTTTTTTTGCACTCATACGAAAAAAAACGAGCCTATCGCGCCGGCGCGATAGCCGACCTCAGGGGGTTAAAGGCCTTAACTGCTTGAACCCCGATAAATGCTGCTTGCAGCTTTAATTATTATTATTATTATTATTATTATTATTGGAAGTGACTTGACAAGTTTTATTTCAGTTCATAATTAGCATTCAGCTGCAATTTCTACAATCCAACATAACAATGTTAAAGTTCTGAGCTTCATTTCACTAAGTTTTCTTTCTACCGCTGTGATTTTCAGGTGCTGAAGATGAACAAGATGATCAGGAGTGTCTGAGGATTGCTCTGATCAGGAAGACAGGAAATGAGAAGAGTGCAACAGGAAACAGTATTCTGGGAAGAGATGAGTTTGTCAGTGAATTAAGACAAGATTCAGTCACGACAGTTTGTGAAAAGAGAGTTGGTGAAGTTGATGGTCGACCAGTAACTGTTGTTGATACTCCAGGTCTCTTTGGCCTCGATTACACTGCAGGTCTTGATGCCCAATTCTGATTTGTTGTCTAGACTGTCTGTTTACACGTTCTTTAAATTGTGACCCATATCCGATTCATGTGCTTAGACTTGCAATTGGCTACTATCTGAAACATACAGTATTGCGCATGCTTAAAGGGTTAAATTCATGCTCTGCGATATGCGAAGTTGTCAAACACTTTTGAATAAGAAAAAAATGTCTATAAAACTCGTTTAAACTCCACGAATTACAAGTGTATCAGCGAGAACACTCGTTAAAACAGAATACACACACAATCGAACTTGACTGCACATCACATGGCTATTTGACATTATTGATACTGCTTTCATTCGCAATGCAACGGACCGATCTATGGGACATAAACTAAGCCTTAAAATAAAGGGGTTATTGGGCTGTTCACTGTCAAATATTAAAGAGCATGCACAGCGACAGGAAATAGAAATGAACACAAAAAAAACAGCCTAACGCCTGTACTTATATAGCCTAACACTGACAGTGGAGTAGCGCTCAGGAGTAGAGCAGCTGTTTTCTTTTTCTTTTTTGAGCGGCTGTCGATGAATTCTTTCTATGCACACACAATATTGTCACACTCGCAATGTAAGTTGCTGTAAAGCCTTAAATCTAGCCTTTGGCTGATTGACACAGTGCATATTAATATTCTGTTTGCTTAGGCTGCTGATATTCTCTATTTGTATTTTCTCTGATAAAATTCTATTGTGTCTGTGTTTGATTTGCCTTGACTGATTTTTTGTCATAATTGTCTTTAATTCTGTTTTTGTGTGTGTGTTGAGTGTGAGACCTACGCTCATTTGCTGTGTGCCAACAACGGTTAGTTGGCTTGCCAGTTTATCATTTTAGTGTTGACTTTTTACCTGTGGATAACTAAAAGATATTGTGAAAGGAGGCATTTACTTCATTTTCTGTTGGTAATTAAAATGTATTGTATAACTTCTTATTAGCTCTGTTCACTTGATTATGGTTATCTGGGAAATGTAGGGATCGAGTGTGTTTTTAGGGGCCAAGCCCCGAAGGGGATAGCCCCTATTGTATCCGTTAGTTTTCTAACCCCCAATTTCCACCAGCTGCGTTACGGCTCCGGCACAGCAGCGGAGTCAATAGGTTTCCATTAAAGTCAATGACTGTATTTCCACTGAATGCGGTACAGCTGCGTTCCGACTCCGGCGATCCGCAGCCCTCCGGAGCAGATACGCAGAGCTTCTATTTTTGCCGGATGCCGGAGAGCTACGCAGCACTACAGGGCAGAATGCGCAGGACAGGAAGTTGAGCAAAAAAACAGAACAAACCAAAACAAAATAAAAGATCCGGTTAATTTTCTAAATAAAATACACCGTGATCATGGCGGATCATATTTCCCTACACTACACCTTGAAAACGTCATAATATGCCATTCCTCATAACGTTCTGTTTATAGAAACTATATATCGCGCGATCATACGTGAATTAGCGAGATCTCGTGGGTCCTCGTGACTTCAGCTGTCAGTCATGGACGCAGCCGTTCCGCAACAAATCCGGACCTGGTGGGTATTGACGGACGACGGAACACGGAGCTGTCACGCAGCGGAGCCGTTCCGCATCTGGTGGAAATTGGGGGTTATTATTATTATTATTCCGCCAATGGAAGTCTATGGCAGCCCTATGAACCGTACATAGGAAAATTATGAAATTTGGTACACTTCTAGTGATGCTAATGAATAGTAATTGGACCAATTTTTGAGCCTCTAGGACCAACTCTATAGCGCCACCACCATGATCTAGAGCAGGTGTCACCAACCCTGCTCCTGGAGGGCTACAGTCCTGCAGATTTCAGCTCCAACCCCAATCAAACACACCTGGACCAGCTAATCAAGCTGTTCAGGGTTGCTTGATAATTACAGGCAGGTGTGTTGGAACAGGGTTGGACCTAAAGTCTGCAGGACAGTAGCCCTCCAGGAGCAGGGTTGGTGACACCTGATCTAGAGACATGAAACTTAATACATCTGATTCCTCTCATCATCATGATCACAACCAATACCTTACATTAAGACTCTGCCCATTACAGTAGTGGCCATTTTGAAAAGTACAGTATTCAGTTTATTCATTACTCCTCCTTCAAAATATGTCCAATTTTCTCCAAAATTTGCTCAAATGATCATTGGACTGAGCCGCACAGAAGTGAGTGAACAGATTTTTTTTATTCATTTCTGTTCAAAAGTTATGATGTTGCAAACTTAACAAGGTCCACCCAAAATCGTCTAAGAGGCTGTATCTCGGCCAAACTTTGATCAATCGAAACGAAAATTGGTACACTTCATCAGAAGCATGATCTGAGGTTCCATGCCAAAGTTGGGAACAGCGCCACCTACGGGTCATGAGATCTGGAAAATTGCTATTTTGGCCAATAACTTTTGAACAGTTTGTCAGAAAATCATAAATGTGGTATCTATGGATTCCTTGCATCATGCCGAATCCGTGGATTCTGAACTATCCAAGATCGGATGAACCACATGTCCGCCATTTTGAATTTTGTCATAATTTGCAATAACTTTTAAACTATTTGACATATCTTCACAAAATTTAGTATGGATAATCGACACAATGTCCTGAAGGTCCATGAGAAGATTGAGCACAGCGCCACCTAGTGTTCCAGAGATATAAGGTCTTTTGCAAAAACGCTTATAACTCTTGAAAACATTGTTCAAATTTTGATTTCTTTACGTCACTACGTTCTTTGGCTTATGCCGATTCCGACGACATCTCATTTGTCATTTTCCAACAATGTGACTGTCCGCCATATTGGAACAAATGAAAAACAGTTTTTTCGCTACTCCTCTTTCAAATCTTGCTCAATTTTGCCCAAAGTTTGATCAGATGTTCTTTGGACCAAGCCGCACAGAAGTGAGTGAACAGATTTTTGATTTTCGCTACCGTTCCCGAGATATTCATCTTCAAAGTTGACCTAGCCTGCATTTTTTGCCTTATGCTAGTTAGCTTAGCAAAATAATTGGTTAGCATGCTAACCAGATGCCATTCTTTCTAATGTGGCTCTTCAGCTATCAGGATAACCATAAGATACATTAGCATTAATCTATCTTAGCATGCTAATCTCATTAACATGATTTTGTGTGCTTATTCTTACACTGAATCCTCTCCTCTGCATCTTTGTAAAACGCATCCTCTGAGTGGCGCAATCTGTTCAACCATGTGTCATGAATCCCGAACCATTCTGGTCGTGGGTTCGAGTCCTATCTGGGGCAACTTTGAAATTGTGTATAAAATTGTCATTTGAATTCCTTTATTATCTGGATAAGAGCTGTACTAATGTTTCCTACACTGGGATTAGAAATAAGTGTTTTTTTTTCTACATTATGTGTTCGTTCTCATCAGAACTTCTGTTCATTTTGATTTCATCTGTACTTCTGAACCCATCAGTTCTTCATGTACATTCTATTTCTGCTGTTTTTGCTCTTCTGGCTCCACATTGCGCAACAGCCCTACTGTGCTACAGCGGCTTGGCCCCGTATTGCTGCTTGCAGCTATATTTTTTATGTTTTTATATATATACTTTTTTTTTTTTAATTTTTTCTCTACAGTTTCTGGTTAGAGAGGAAGCTTAGGGAAGTTTGTGTTGCTTCTTTTCTGTTTATTATTTTAGGCCTTACTCTCTCCTGAAGATTTATTCCCATCTTTTGTTAAGCCTTTTTGATATATGAAGGAAATGAATACTTTTACTTTTCCTTAAAGGGGGGGTACAATGGTGTTTCATGTATTCAGAGTTGTTTACAGTGTTAAAGAGATGGATTCTCATGCATAACATGGCCAAAGTTTTTAAAAAATATTTTGGACGAATAACGGAGAATTTCTGTGCCGAAAATCTTACTTCCGGGTTGGTACAAGTTTCGGCTGTTTTGTTTTCGACCGTGGATCTAATGACGTAGACCAAAGTGGAACTCCTTATATGAGCATTTCTCCCGGAAAAGCGCGGCCGCGCACACGTCGACCAGAGGAGAGCGAGACCGCGCACATCAACGCGCTTCATCAGGAAATCATCGGCAGCGCTGCATAGTGTCTCCAAAGTGTGTTTTTGGATGTGAGGGAAAGCTTCCCAAAGAACCCAGCATTAGGAACAGTGGATGCAGATTGTTGTGTAGCTGTGTAGACTGTTTGTTCCCTGCATTTCGACGATGAATGTTTTATAAACAAAGCCCAGATCGACGGATTCTCTCTATGGCTCTGGCTTCGCCCACACGGCCCGCCTCCAGACGCTCGGGTTTTTTTTATTTTATTTGATTTGAATATTTTATTTCGAGCTAAAGAAAAGAAAAACAGAAATATATATATACATAATAAAAGAGAAAAAAAAAAAAGACAAAATAATTTACATTACAGCTCGAAAAGGAGTGGGAAGAAGACAAGCTTATTGACTCCCACCCCTGTTCATAAACCCAAATAACAATAGACAACAACACTGCATATTTCTTACCATTTTACAAAACAACTATCAACCGAGTTGGTTACATATTAACAAATGCGACACTGCATTATACCAGGTCAACATTTACAGTATCTCACACGCTACAACCGGTGTATTATTTCTGTCTCCCATACAGAATTCATTACCATGTTGGCATTACCGTTATTCATCATCACCATTACAACCCATATAGCATTACTCTGTATCAAAGTGTTTGAATGGTACATAAAATACTCCACTTTTATTCATGAAAGGTACAGTAATCTCAGACCGATTGATGCTCATGATAACAAGAATAGTCTTAATGATATGTGTTAAAAGGGATTCGGGGCTTTTCCTTCTTTTCTGTGACTGGACCTGCTGCCAGAGGGGAGCAGCCCCCGAGCAACCAGACCATCATTTGTTAAGTGTCCTATACTATGCATTAAAAGAGACAAATTTTAGGAGTCTGCTGCCAGAAGAGGGTTTCCTCGAGCTGCCGGCCCCCACATGTCTGCCCTATACTACGGGTTATGTTGAATGCGGAGTACATAGATATGTGCATGTTTTACTTCTAAGAATTTAATTCCTTTATATTATCATCAGCATCAATAGCAATACCTCTGTCTGAATTGATTGAGTTTGATTCTAAGAATAATCCACAGATTGTTTGGTATTAATTCTACACTTTTACATTTGAAGTTTAAAGTTAAAATAGTGATGATAACAACACAACAGCAATAGCAATAACAGTGGCAGTAACAACTGCAATAGTATAATAGTAACAACCACAATATACTTCATTATTAATTAGATCTGACCTTTAAAGTACACAGCACTTTGTAACAGCAATCAAGTACCCATTTCCTCCTTCTGGTACTTTGACCATACCATTTTTTTATATCTTGATTTGAAATGATGAATATTTGGACATTGTTTATATTCTGCCCCCAATTTGTTCCAGAGTTTCACTCCACATACAGACACACACATACTTTTCCTAGTGGAAGACACTGCTTGAACCTTAAAGTTATCACACCCCCTCAGGTTATATCCCCCTTCTGTGCGTGCAAAAAGCATTTGTATCCTTGCAGGTAGCACATTTTTGTTTGCTTTAAACAGAAGTTGGGCAGTAGAGAAATCAACTAAGTCATGCATTTTTAATAGTTTAGACTGCAGAAATAATATATTAGTGTGATCACAATATCCTACTTTATGTATAATTCTTACAGCCCGTTTTTGGAGTATAACAAGGGGGTGTAATGAGCTTTTATAGTTATTGCCCCAAACTTCTACACAGTAGTTTAGATATGGCAAAACTAATGAACTATATAACAAAAATAATGCATTGTAATTTAAGAAAAACTTTGCTTTATTAATGATTGAGATACTTTTGGAGACTTTACCTTGTATGTGTCTTATGTGTGGTTTCCAGCTTAATTTACTGTCAATGGTGACTCCTAAGAATTTAATTTCTAATACTGTATCTAAAACCACACCGTCTATATTTACTGAGTCTGGTTTTCTATTATAATTACCGAAAAACATTACTTTTGTTTTATTTAGGTTGAGGGACAATTTGTTAATGTCCATCCATGTTTTTAATTTCCTTAGTTCACAGTTTATGTTAGTTACTAAAGTACTATAATTGTCATTGGAATAGAAGACGTTTGTGTCATCTGCGAAAATCACTAATTTTAATAATTTAGACACATTAAAAATGTCATTAATATATAAATTGAACAACTTTGGGCCTAAGACAGATCCCTGTGGGACCCCACAACCAATGTCCAAATAACCTGATGTAAACTCCCCCATCTTCACATACTGTTGTCTCCCAGTTAAATAGCTTTGAATCCAGCTCAAAGCCACTCCCCTTATGCCATATCTGTCTAATTTTTTTAATAATATAGAATGATTAAGTGTATCAAATGCTTTTTTCAAGTCAATGAATATTCCAGCTGCATGTTTCTTTCCCTCTAAGCTATTAGTAATCTCTTCTATTGCATCGATGATGGCCATTGTAGTTGACCTTGTTGCTCGAAACCCGTACTGACCTTCATTAATTAGTTTATGCTTATCTATGAAATTATCCATTCTACTGTTATAAAGTTTCTCTAAGATTTTGGAAAACTGGGGGAGCAGAGAGACAGGTCTATAGTTGGTGAAGATGTGTTTGTTCCCATTTTTATGTATAGGTATAACTTTTGCAATTTTCATTTTATTTGGAAATGTTCCTATTTGAAACGATAAGTTGCATATGTAGGTTAATGGTTTCACGATACTATATATAATTTGTTTAACTAATGTCATATCTATATCAAAACAGTCTGTAGACGATTTGTTCTTACACCCGTTAACGACATCTATTATTTCTGTTTCAGTTACTCCAGACAAAAACATCGTTTTTGAATTAATGTCTATCAATGACTCCATTTCGTTGTTACTACACTCCGGAATCTCTGCTGCCAGATCCGGTCCAACATTTACAAAAAAACTATTAAAATTTTCCACAATATCATTCATATTATGATTGTCATTGATCCCATCAGTGAAATAGTTTGGATATGAATTATTTGTTGCATTACCCTTGATTATAGTGTTTAGTATTCCCCATACCCCTTTCATGTTGTTCTTGCTTTTATACAACAGATCGGCATAATATAGTTTCTTAGCCTTCCTTAATATATTGGTCAGTTTATTTTTATATGTTTTATATCTACTTTCAGAATCCTCGGTTCTTAGTCTAATGAATTGTCTATATAGAGTGTTTTTCTTCTTACAAGCATTTTGTAAACCCTTGGTTAGCCACGGACATTTTGTCGTTTTTCTGTTTTTACTGTATTGCTGAATTGGACAGTTTTTATTGTATACTACACTGAAAATTTCCATGAAAGTATCGTAAGCACTATCTACATCATTCTTGTTATATACCTCGTTCCAATCTTGTTTTGTTAAGTCCCTATAGAGTGAGTAAATTGAGTCCTCAGTTCTTGCTCGTTTATAAAAATATTTTTGAGGTGATTTTTGATCTAACTCATTATCATCATACACCGTGAATATGGGCAGATGATCCGTTATATCACATACCATTAGACCGCTGGTATTTGTGAACTGCATATTATTAGTGAAAATGTTGTCAATGAGGGTAGCACTGTGCGTTGTTATTCTACTAGGTCTTGTGATAGTCGGGTATAAACTCATACTGTACATCCTATTAATATGCTCATCAGTTGTCTTATGTTTATTTGGATTTATCAAATCGATGTTATAATCCCCACAGATAAATAATACCTTATTACTCAATTCTGAGAATGTTTTTTCCGTCCAATTTGTAAATATTTCCACGCATGAGCCTGGTGACCTGTATAAACAACTAACTATTATGTTTTTCTTTTTTTCATTGATAATTTCTATTGATAAGCATTCAAGCAAATTGTTTATTGATGCTGTCATGTTTTCCAATATTTTGAATTTAAATTTCTTGAGGACATATATAGCAACTCCTCCTCCCCCTTTATTAGTTCTGTTTACATAGTTTAATGTATAATTGTTTAACTCAAAAACAATGCCTCTATCCTCATTAAACCATGTTTCTGATAATGCAATGATACTAAATGGTTGCTCAAACTGTTTTAAGTATTCTTTGATTGCGTCAAAATTCGCGTACATGCTTCTACTATTGAAATGGATAATTGAGAATTTCCCTTCTGTTTTAACAGAGATGTTAAATTCATTCTCAGTGTAGTATTTGCAATTAATTGCGTTAGATGTTAAGAACCGGTTATCTGGGTCTAACTGATCTTCCAAGTCCAGTGCATTATGTTCGGTGTACTCTGAAGCTTTCAGCTCTAAGAGCTCACAGTCCAAAATCCTTTGCTGTAATCCTAGGTCACTGCCATCAGTAGCATATGAAGTATGATTGGACGTCATTGTATGAGTATATACAGTATATTACAGGACATGTGAAATTATGTTTTTTTACATACCAAAATCCATACGTTTTCCCGGTGTTTAAACTTGATTTAGTGTACTGGTTCGCGGACGTACAATGAGTTTATCATATCGCAAGAAGGCTATGTCCCCCCGTTCCCTGGCAGCTCTCAGCTCCGGCATCAGCTCTTTTCGTTTCCTTTTAATGGAGTCCGTGTAGTCCTCGTTTATGTAGATTTTCGTTCCTTTGAGTTGTTTAGCGCGCTGCAGGATTGCTTCTCGATCCTTCCAACGCAGTAGTTTGGCGATGATAGGTCTCGGCCAGTCTCTCCCGCCAGGTTTCCCTACGCGATGGGCTCTCTCCATTTCCACCGGGTGTTGTAGTTGTAGTTTCACCCTCAGCAATTGTTTGATTTTTTCCTCTGCGTCAGCCCAGGTCTCCCCAGGCGACTCCAACACTCCCTCAAAGACCAGGTTTTTTCTGCGGCTCTGTCCCTCCAGATACTCCAGTTTATCTGTGATGACGTGCAGATTGTCACATACTTTATAGAAATCGTTTTGTATTGTGTCCGTGCGCTCAGTGAGTTTCCTTTTCTCTTCTTTTATAGTGTCCACCTCACCTTGCGTGAACTGCAGGCTTGTTTTTAGCTCTTGAATGTCTTTTAACTGTGAATCCATGCGGGTGTTTGTTGATTCCATGATGAGTTTTATGAATCCTTTGAAGTTTTCCTGCTGTTGTTGAATTAATTCCCTGAACATGACCCTCTGCTGCTCCATGAGTTCCGTGACTCGACTGAGGCTTACATAGTCCTCTTCCGCCGCCGAATCTGCCTGTTGCTTCGCCTCTATTTTTGTCGGTTTTGGCATTTTGCTCCCTCTCAGCAGGCCTGCGCAAAATTGTTAACTCACACGCTGCTCACACGCTGCTCACACGCCGCTCACCCTCAAGTCACCCGAGTCTTTCCGGGTTTTTCCGGGTACAGCCTATCTTTCTTTTATAAATTTAATAAAACTAAAGACTTTTTGGAGATATGAAGGATGCAATACTACTCTATAGGTACTCAAGATTAACAGGAGATTGAGTGAAAATGAGCATTTCACCCCCCCTTTAAAGTTGTGTTATGTTTTCACTCTGAGACTGAGGCTGAAGTGTGTTCTGCACATATTTTTACATCTCTACGTTATCATACTTTCTTTTCCTTCGTTACCTCTTCTCCCGACCCCTAGACTGGGAGGGGAACGCGTCACGGATCGCTCTGAGACTTTAGTGAGATCCAAGCGCAGCTTCATTGGAAAATCCAGAATCGTAGTCATATGCCAGACAAAGGGTCAAAACACTTGCAAACAATCCACAATAAAAACACAAGAGACAAGGGAGAGCGCTCAGACGTGCAGTGTGACAACTACAAAACCTCGATGAGAAATGACTGAGAGAACATGGTATAAATAGGCTGAGACAAACAATAATGACAAACAGGTGAATGCAATAATTCATGACGAGTCCAGGCAAAGGATTATGGGGACTGAAGTTCATGGCTGAGTGGCAAAGGTCAGAGGAGGAGTGCCCTCTAGTGGCCGACCAGGGCACACCAGCTGGGTACTGAGACAGAACACAAGATTAAAGGTGCACTATTTAAGATTTTTGCAGTAAAATAAAAAACCACTAGGCCATTGTTATATATTTTGTTTATTTGATTACTTACAATATCCCAAATGTTTCCAACTATTTGTAAACCGTGAGAAAATTGCGATTTTAACCAAGGACGTGTGAGGGAGTCGCCAGTCAATTGCGTCAAACCGCGTTACCCTTGGTTTACCGCTCGTACTGCCAGTGCTGGCCCGTGGGGTTGTGGGGCCCTAGACCTCCATTCATTCTGCACTCGTCCTGTGAGCGCCCTCATGTGGAGCCAGAGTGGAACTGCAGCCAATTCAGAAGCCGGAAGTGTACCGAGAGTGGAAGTTCTCCCCTTATTAGACATTCTCTGTGAAGCCTCACTTTCTGTCCAATCACGTGCGCGTTTCACTTTGGGTGTCAGATAGGGTGTTGGTGTTTGGTGAAGGGTTTATTTATATTTAGAGCAATGGCAACAGCCAAAAAAAGGAAGACTTCCCCTATCTGGGAATATTTTGAGCTTATAGCTTCCAATGTATGTATGTGTTAGGACCTTGAGATATTTGTGTGTTTTTATCAAGTGTCCTTGTGTGTGGGTGTTTCTCGCTCGCTCTCTCTCTGTGTGTAGACAAGTTTGTGTTTCAGATGGGTGTTACCTCTGTTAACCATTGGACCTGCTATGCACCTGACCTGGATATAAGGACCGCCCCTGACACACAATGGTTGCCTTTGCACCTCGTTGACTTTGTGCTTTATGCCTTTGTGCTTCGCGTTCGTACCATTTGATTGTGATTCTCTTTAACTTTGTTCGTTTCGCCTTTATTTAATTGAGTAAGAGTGTCGTACCAGAGAGATAGTGTTTAGTGAAACTGTGACTGAAGTGTCGTGCCAGAGAGATGGTGTTTAGTGAAACTGTGAGTGTTTGTTAAATGTAACTACTTCTGGTTTTCTCCTATATCTGACGCTAACACTTCATTAGCCGCATTTCCATTACAGATTTGCGCAAGTGTTTTGCGCTATTATCTAAATATCGATAAAAAACTATTGCGAAATGACGGCGTTTCCATTAACCGATGTTATGCGACTAAAACGTCCTTTTTTTCTCTCGCGATAAGTCATTCCAAAAATCACGCCAACTGACGTTGGTTTATATAATATCACAGCCACCGCATTAGACATTATTATTATTAATGGAAGGAGACGTGGCGTGTTATCCAAGCATTAATGGCAGGGAAAGACCCTTATAATGCGAACGACACATGGAGTTTCTGGGTGTTTCGCCCTCATTTCTGCTCCGAGGTTTTGATTGTGGCATTTCTTTGAGATTTAGAATCCAGTATTCCTATAGTCTAATTATTAGTATTTTTTTTTAATGAATTTAATAAAGAACTCTGTCTCGTATTCTGTCCAAACGATCCATGTAGGCTATTTTGTGTCCATTCGTTTTTCCTTTTTTAACCCGTAATTGAAAAACGAAAAATGAACGGTTGTTGGGACATCAGAGACCGGTTTGTCCAGGAGGGCAACATGTTTATTAGCAATAGCTAACGTTAGCTCCGTAGTGTCCGACGTTTTGAGCCATTCCTACGCACATTGCTTGATTTTTTTTTTTTTTCATCGGACTTCAGTAAAGGGCTGCGGACCTTTCCCACCATCTTTTCCGACATGAAGAATACACTTTACGGGTGTTAATCGAGTTTGATCGCCGCTATCAGATGAAGATGCGCTGCTTACGTCCTCCTCTGTTTACATGTGCATAGTGATATTAGCTTGATTTCGGCTGTAACCTACTTACATTTTCGATGCTGATTGGTTGAAAATCTAGCTCAACAGTTTTATATGTCTCAATACGCAGTCAATATAGTGCGCCAATAAATTACAATTTCCCATTAACTGCAGGATAATGCGTGGAGAACTTTTTGCTTGGATACCTTTTATTAACGTTGAACATATTGAGCAAAAGAAAAAGTAGTGCCCCGTTTGTCGGAACAAAACCCTAATTCTAGGCCTCTTTTAGGCTACCGACAGCGGCCTATCAGTGATTCACGAGGCTTCATTTCCCCATCCCTACCACCATACATCCCCTTTTCCTGGATATGTCCTCTTTTTGGACCTTAAAAAATTTTGGACCTTAAAAAATGATCGCCCAAAAAGCCCGGGATTTAGCTTTTGCTTTATAGAGCTGGTAAGTCCCGCCCCTTCCTCTAACCCCACTGGACCTCTAGGTTGAAAAATCGTCAATTCAAGTGAATGTGAGAAAATAATTATTTTCTGGTCCCGTTTAAATTTTGCCATGAATCTGAACATATGTTGTCTGTGAATTTTTTATATATTTTTTCGTGTGAAGAATGCTACAATTTAGCGGGTAGAAGTTTGATATGGTTAGACTTTGTGTGAGAGCACTTTGTGGACTACAACTCTTCGCTGCTTTCGACGCGTTTGATATACGAAAGAACAGCCCATTTGGTTTGAATGGTGACATTTGGGTACAGAACACACAGGCATCTCGATCTGTCTCCATAGATTATCGCAGCATTAGCACCGTGATTTGACAAGTGGAGGGAAATGTGTTATGGGGTGACGTCACATAGGCGACATGTAGTCTTTCTCGTTATGTCTTTTCCACAACTGCTAGCCGAAGAATCATACAATATACTGTCAAACTCGTAACATGAAAAATTATATAAAAAATTCACAGACAACATATGTTCACATTCATGGCACAATTCAAACGGGACCAGAAAATAATTATTTTCTCCCGTTCACTTGCATTGACGGTTTTTCAACCTAGAGGTCCAGTGGGGTTTTACGGATGGGCGGGACTTACCAGCTCTATATAGTCGCCGTTCATTCATTAGGCTTGTTTGAGATGAGCAAAATCTGTGCAGAATCGATCACCGGTGATCAGCGCGAGATGCATGCCGGTTAGAAATGTGTCCGAGTGCGGTCCGCCTTGCTCTGATGTCATGCTGACGTATGTCAGAAATCTCTCGCGACCACAAGGCGCACGTGTCGGATTCTGCAGTCGAGCGCAGTTGCTCTCCACCGACTGCGCTGATCAAAAGCATGATGGGAAACGACTTACTGACGACACAGCTTAAAGTCCCCGTGAACCGGAAGTTGCAAACGACTTTTCTCCAGTGTTGTGACGTATTTCCGACAGAAACGAAATACTAAATGAGGAAAATAGGGGGCGTGGCTTATTTTTCCAACTAGCACCTGATTGGATCTAGAAAAGTAGGTGTTTCATTCAGAAATGGAGGCAGATCTAAACGCAAGTTTACAATCGGTTGTTGAGGATTACTCGCCACCTGAATCACCGTCAGCATTCCCCTTCAATCGAGAAATTAGTTTGCAGCAGGAGGAGGAGGAAGATGAAGAAGAACAGGAGCACACGGAGGATCATTTCGTCACGGGAATCAGACCTTACATGTTTGAGCCGTTACATGCAATAAACGTTACAATAAATAAACAAGCTACAGTAAGTCCAAAATGCAGCTGCTAGAATTCTTACTAGGTCAAGGAAATATGATCATATAACACCAATTCTCAACATTGGTTACCTATAAAGTTCCGTATCAATTACAAAGTATTACTACTGACTTATAAAGCCCTAAATGGTTTAGCTCCTGGGTATTTAACGGATCTTCTATCACCTTACAATCCATCGCGCTCTTTAAGATCACTTAATTCGAGGCTTCTGGTCATTCCTAGGATATCTAAGTCCACCAAAGGAGGGAGAGCGTTTTCACATTTAGCTCCTAAACTCTGGAATAGTCTTCCTGATATTGTTCGAGGCTCAGACTCGCTGTCCCAGTTTAAAACTAGATTAAAGACGCATCTCTTAAGCCAAGCATTCACATAGAGATTACCTTTTATACTACAGTTAAATCGGATCCAATGCATTAATATTATGAACAGCAGCTACACTAATCATTTCCCATCTGCTTTTCTGTTGTCATCTCGGGACGCTAGTAAATAGAGTTCGTCAGCTCCAGTTTGTTTCCAGCCTCTCATGGAGACTTCAGATGCCCCAACACCTGTGAAGAGATGACTCGACGCCAGCGATGTTATGCCCTAAATTAATACATGATTAACTAACTTTATTTTTCTATGTACATTTCTGAAATGCACTTTCTATAAAGCTGCTTTGAAACAATGTGTATTGTGAAAAGCGCTATACAAATAAATTTGAATTGAACATGCGGAGAGTTCGAATGGTCACCTGGACGTGGCGGCTCAGGAGCAAGTTCACACTCGCGAGCATCTCGATGTGTCCCAATGGTAACACTAATTGTAATTATAAAACTATTTTTATTTGATATTACTGCTGCAACCTTAACCGTTATGATAGTAACGTTCGTTGACTTTGTTAGGACTTTTACATTGATATTTGTAACTTCAAATGTTGTTTGGTTTTATCAAACAAGTGGGGTATAAAGGAAAAGTAAGAAAAGCCAAATTCATTGTTTGACAAAGAATGTGTTTGAAATGGTTAAAAGTAATTAAAACTTTGTAGAAATCTTAATAAACCAAGTTCTTAATTTAGTTAAAAATGTATACTCTAATGATCTTTGGCTAAAAATATAATGAGATCTATTAATTAACCTAAATATTAAACCAATTGAAGGTAAAAAAGTTATTTGGTTAAAGATACTTGGTTAAAAGATAAGAAAATATACATTTTGACAACTGATTTGTTTTGGTAAAGCATATCTAGTTGTGTGGCTACAATGATACCATAGAATAATTCTTTATTATGAAAATACTGCTTAAAACTACTGATTAGAATAAAAATGGAAACCTTGTAATAGCAGTAATGTGTTTATCTGAGGTGAATGTGAATAATTTTGTTTATTTAATTTGGCTGTCAACTCAAATAATAATCTTGTATTTGTCTCATCTCTTTTGAGGTTTTTCACCTGTTTACTGCCAACCAAAGAATGGTAAATAAAAGACAAACAACTGATTCCATGGCTGTTTATTGAGTGTAATCCAGTTAAGATCTTCATGTGGAGGGACTGTCCTTTTCAAGTGGGGAATTGCACAAAAAATAGATCAGAACTTGACAGTGAAAAACCGCCACTGAAGACTGGAGAAGGACCAGAAAAGTGACCACACGTGTCCATAGAGACAAATAAAGACTGTTCCCGCCCTGCTGCTGTGATTGAAATGGCTGATTCATTACTGTTGGAGCAGCTAAAGACCGCAAGGACATCAGCGAAGCGTCAGTTTTCCCGTCTGGCCAATAATGTGCTACGAATGCATACAATGATGTCAGAAGAGGAGCTCAGAGACATTTTTAAGAAGCTCACTGCAGAAGCTGGCAAAGTCCTTGAAGCCAATGATGATGTAGAGGGGCAATGTATTGAAGAAAACTCTGATGCAGAGGAGTTGAGCGAGCAGCAAAAGTCTGACTTGGTCAAAACAGCCAATGAGTGTGAGAGAAAACTGCAAGAGCTAAAGGACCTCATACAAAAGACATTGTGGGCCAATTTCGGGGAATATGAACTGACACAAGCAATTACAACAGCAGAGTCGCAAGCAGAAAACGTGGGAGCTGTGGACCCAAGTAAAAACCCAGATGCATATCTCTTCATGATCGGACAACTAGAGAAACTTGTGAAGGCTGCGAAGGAGGTGCATAAACATTGGAAGTGCTGGGCCCCCCAGCAGAGCAACAACAGTTCCAGAGTCGTATCAAAGGCCTTGAAACTATCCTGCCAAAACTCACAATAAGACAAGCAGACTTTACAGGGGCACACGTCAGCAGATCGAGTACTACTTCAATCAGTTGTGTAGCCACACCAGCAATTTAATTAAAGCCAGCTGCCCTCCCAAAGTTTTCTGGCATCCGCCGAGAGTTTCACCGGTGGAAAAAAGATTGGGAAGCACTCCAGATGCAGGGAGAACCTACTGGATCCAAAGAGGTTAAAAAGTTCCAACTTCTCGACAGCGTGGATGAGAAGACAATACGAGACCTCCGCCTTACAACTTACACAACTGCTGAGGAGGTTTTCCGGGTCTTGGAGAACCGCTTTGGAAATAAGACAACTATAGCCCTTGAGATAGTAGAAGAGCTCCAAAGACTCCAAGCAGTTAAAGGTAACCAGCCCAGGAGGATTGTTGAGCTCATACAATCTGTAGGAAAAGCCCTGGTCGATCTGAACGAGCTTGGCAAGACCGGTGCTATAAAGAACCCTCTTGTAACAAAAACAATAGAGAGTAAACTTCCTGATGGCCTGAAGAAGGAATGGCTTCTTCATGTAGCTGGCAAAGGTGATGAAGCTGAAGAAGACAAGCGATTTGACTACCTCCTCAAGTTTCTTCAAGGTCAAGAAGCCATCTATGAGAAGCTGGACCAACTGAGAGAGGAGGAACCAAAACCAAAATCTGAACCTCGGCAAGCTCGAACCAGAACCTCCACCCAACTAAGCAACCAGGCTCAAGGATGTGTGGTCTGCGGAGACGGCAAGCATAAGAAAAGGCTATATTTCTGCCAAAAGTTTCGCACGCTTAACCCTCTGGGGACCAAGGTGTTTTTGGGGCCCTTGAGATGTTCTGACATGCCTTGACATTTGTGCTTTTTTCAGTTATTTATAAACATGTTAATGACAAAGGTGTAAATTCACTATATATAGCACAAACAGGGCTACCATAATATGCGAGCAACTTGTATGTAGATGTTTGTATTTTTAAGAGAATAATGTTTATGCGTGGTTATTGGAAAAAATAAAAATGAAAGTTGCTGAATTAAGACCACAAAACACATATTAAATATGTGTCCACAAGACTTTTGACCAATGGATGTGGTCCCTTTGAGTTCTAGCTTCAAAATTATATGAAAATAGTCTTGCTTTATCGTTCACAAAAAAAAAAATACATTGATTTAAATGGTGTAAAACAGGTTTTGCTTGGAAAGCCAATATGCGAGGGGGAGGAGTAGTTCACACCCACTCTGCATAATGACTCTGCCTAATGAGCCATCCTTTCAGGTGTGACACTGACTGAGCCACAATGCAAGGACAAAGGATGTATTTAGAAGAAGACTTATATTGACCATTTAAGATTTTGCTTACATCTCTCTTGTAAATATGTTTTGCTATTTTATTAAAAATGTTACAATTACAACAATAATTACAATTTCAACAATATTTCAAGTGTACTCTTTCTTTGTAAAAAAGAAAAAGAAAAAAGATTATAGGCCTACATTTTATCATATGTATTCATTAGTTTGAATATAGCCGCATTGGAACATCTAACATCTTAGTCTATGACTTTATTTTTGACAAATATATATATATATATATATATATAAAACGTTAGATATGAGCAGAAATTGCTAAACAAAAGCTTATTTTATGTGGCAGTATATTTTACAGTAGCCTAAAAACTGTACCCAAATCTAGTCAACAAGTGACTGACTGTAGCGTTGTTTTTATGAAATATTAGGGCATATAAATGCTAATTTGCAGTTTAATACGTTGCTTATACAAATACATTTTATTTCAACATATTCCAGTCGATTTTTACTCATCTCAGTAGGCTATAGCAAAGCAGTTTATTCTTTCACACACAGACGCGCGATTTATATTTAGGCTAAACAGTCTTTACAAATATGTACCCTTCATTCATCTCACAGAAAGGCGAGTCATATTATAGAAATGCGATTCATCTTTTTGCGGTTTGCATAGGCCTACACTAACGTTATTCCATAACGTTATTCCACACTTGAGAAAAGAAAACAGCCTACCTCACTCCTCAGCAGGATCTGCTCCTCATATCAGGATATATTGCTCCTCATATCAGCACTGTTCTGAGGAGTCTTTTCTCCATAAGGTAGGCTATATTATGCCTCACTCGATCGCGACGCGCTTTGTTTACAGCTGATGTGGGCGTTTCACAGATCTTCAATAGTTCTCAGAATTTGCGTTTGAATAGCACGCGCTCTCCGGGGAGTGGTCACATTACTGTGAATTAGCTCGTAATGAGCTCGACTGGAGTCGCTCTCTTTTTATACAGATTACAGAAGATGAGAATATTTGTTTTTTATATAAGTTACTTCATTTAACAGATGCGATCTCAAGCTTTATGCCCGTGGGTCTGTTTGCCTGTTTGACTGAATTTTCGCGGAGTTATAGATCATTTTCGAACGCGTTTCAAATGGGAGTTTACTGACAGTGAGAAGGCAGAAATCGCATCATGTTAATTTTTCTTTATTTGTCAAAAAGCAAAACACTTTATTTTTATTGTGAGTATACAGAAAAAAAATAGAAACTGAACAGGATTGTTTGATGTATTACACGAAAATGAAAGATCAAAATTAACAGAGCATTTAGTGTTTATTTTCGTTGCTAAAAAAAAAAAACGAGCAAAACGCGCGGGCGCGTTTTTGGTCCCCAGAGGGTTAAGCTGTCAGAGAAAAGAGATGCTGTCAGGAAGCTGGGAGCCTGCAAAAAATGCTTGGAGATTCACAATGAAGGTGACTATTGTAAATCAGAGTTTCTGTGCAGGAGGCCAGACTGCATAGAACAGCGTGCTGCAGAACACCACTATTACCTTTGCCCGAGAGCTGATACGTCCAAAGGGAATCTCGTCCAGAGGTCCAACAACAACAGCAAAGTGGGAGGTGACACAAGAGAGCGTTACACCCAAGCCCAAGAAGAGTTCATTAAAAGCCTTTCACCTGAACTTGCAGAGAAGTGTCGCAATGCCTTTTGCAACACTATAGCCAGAACCTCTCTTGTGTCCAACCAACCCAGTCTTCTAGCAGAGAATGGAATAGTGGAGTGGCCAGTCATCATGATGCTCTTAGAGGTCACGGCCAATGCAGGACAAAAAGTTGGGACTTTGATCGACCTGGCATCGGATAAAAACTATATAACTCATGATGCAGCTGATCGTTTGAACCTTAGAAGTGAAGCCATAACCCTTGTTGTCCACGGTGTGGGAGGAATGAAAGTTCAAGTTACCACAAAACGGTACCTCCTAAAGATCCGGGTCCGCACAGAGCAAGGCAACTTCAGATCCCACCAACTCCTCTGCTATGGTTTGGACAGCATTGCAAAGATCCACAAACATGTGACAGCCAAAAGACTCCAAAAGTTCTTTCCAGATGTCCCCCAAAATGAACTTGTGAGACCAAGGCAGATACAGCTTTTGATAAGCCATAAGGAAGGGCGACTGGTCCCACAGAAAATACGCACCGTTGGGGACCTTGTACTATGGGATAGGCCATTGGGAAAGACAATTGCAGGGACACACCCTGGTCTCTTTGAAGAGGCTACAGTTACAGCACACCAGTCCAGAGCGCACTTCGCCAGGTCCATGAGAACAGCAGCATTGATGTATGAAGAACATATTTGTGCCAAACCTACCATAAAGTCTTCTTGTTCTGCTGTTACCACTCGGGATTTTATTGAGTGGTGGAGATGGGATAGCATTGGCGCCCCCTGCACCCCAAAATGTGGAGGATGTCGCTGCGGCAGTTGTCAACCTGGTGGCAAAGAAATGACTCTGGCTGAAGAAAGGGAGCTGGAAGTTGTAAAGGGTGGCCTGACTTATGTTGGTGCTGATGACCATAGTGATAGTCCACACTGGCATGCAAGATATCCATGGCTCATGGACCCATCTACATTGCCAAACAACAAAAAAGCAGTGGAGGCAACCTTCCTTAGAACAGAGAGACAGCTCGCCAAAGAACCACAGTGGAAAAAACCCTATAGTGCTCAAGTCCACAAAATGGTTGACCGCCGGGCTGCAAAAAAGCTGACCAAAGAGGATCTAACCAACTGGAATGGACCTGTCTGGTATATTAGTCATCTTATCGCACCCAACCCTCACTCTGTTACAACTCCGGTAAGACTTGTCTGGAACAGCAGTCAGAAGTACAAAGGCCAAAGTCTCAATGATCTTCTGATGAAAGGCCCTGACGTTCTCAACCCGATTCGAGCTGTCCTCCTCAAGTTCCGCCAAGGCTCCTTCGCTGCTCTAGGAGACATTAGAAAAATGTACAATTCTGTGTGGCTCGAGGAGAGGGAAGTCCATCTACTCCGGTTCTTGTGGCGTGATTCAGAGGGCGATGAGCTAGAACAATACGCCATAACCAGAGTGAATATCGGGGACAAGCCAGCAGGTTGTATAGCACAACTTGCCATGAGGGAGACGGCTAACCTGCCTCAATTCAGCCACCTCACAGATGAATGCCAAGTATTACATGAGCACAGCTACGTCGATGACATCTTGACATCCCACAACTGCTGTGAAAGACTCGAAGTCATCACAAAGAATGTGGAGCTGATTCTAAAAGCAGGAGGGTTTGCACTGAAGCCTTGGGTCTTCTCAGGCCAAGGTAAAGGAGAAAGAGAAAAGGCATCACCAAATATTGTTGTCCTGCCGAACCAGCTTAAGGAGGAAGACAACAAGGCGCTCGGTCTCGGCTACATTGTGGATGAAGACATGTTGCATGTCATGGTAAGGGTCAACTTCTCCAGGCGGAAGAAAAAGATGAGACTTGAGAAAGACTTACTGCTAGAAGAAGTACGAGCACAGACACCAGACCCGCTGACAAGACGTGAACTGCTGAGTCAAGTTGCTGGTTTGTACGACCCAGTTGGCCTGACAACGCCATCAAAGCAAAAAGGGGCTATCTTGGTCCGAAGGGCATTCCAAGAGGCAAAACCAAAGTGCAGCATGGTCAAGGACACATGGGACCTTCCTCTGTCGGATGAGCTCCGCAAAGATGCAATTGGAATTTTTGAGGAGTACGTCCAGCTAAGCAAAGTAAGGTTCCCAAGAGCCCTTACTCCACCAAAAGCAACAACTGAACCAGTCGCTGTCACTTTTTCAGATGGCAGTGAGAGCTCCTATGGTGCTGTCCTCTACCTGCGGTGGAACTGCAACAAACAATTAACAGTTCGACTAGTGGAGTCAAAAGCAAAGCTGACACCTCTAGACCAGAAGGGGGATGCGGTCAAAGCAGAACTTTGTGGTGCAGTCTTTGCAAGCCGCCTGAAAAAGTACTTTGAACAGCATACCCAGATCCAGATAAAAAGGTGGTACCATTTGTTAGACAGTCAGACTGTTCTTGGAGCTATCCAGCGTGAAAGCTATGGATTTCAGACTTTCTTCGCTAATAGAATTGGAGAGATCCAAGAGAGCACATGGCTACAGGACTGGTGGTGGATCCCTGGACCACTCAACATAGCTGACATTATCACTCGAGGAGCTGGGCCAAAGGAACTTGATGCCCATTCAGAGTGGCAGCAAGGGCCAGAGTTTCTACATCTGCCAGAGAGCGAGTGGCCAATTATGTCGTCAAAAGATGTGTCTGTGACAGCTCGAGAAAGCATTAACAATATGCAAAAGAAGTCATTCGTGGCAGCACTCACCAGAGCCCAAGCGAAAAGAAGTCTTCCAAGTCTTGTGGGACGACTTCCTGCTGGTGCAGCTGTCCTTAACTTGGTGGATGAGAGGCGCTTTAGTAGCCTAAAGTGTCTAATCAAGACTGTTGCTTTCATCTGAAGAGCCGCCAAAAAGTTTACAGCTGCAACAAAGTCCATCGAGACCCCAAAGTGGGAGGCGATTCCCACAAAAGGAGTTATCACCGCCACAGAACGTCAAGAGGCAATAAGAGACATCTATCTTGCTGCTCAAGAAGGGGTGACGTTCCCAGCTACCACTACGGACCGCTTGGTTGTGTACAGAGAGCCAGAATCTGGGTTACTAGTCTGCGGTGGGAGAATCCATGGCTTCAGGGAGGATGGCGCTGCAGTTCCCCTTCTGCCTTTCAATGCATGGGTCTCTACTTTATTGGCACGGGAGGCGCACGATGAGGGTCATGAAGGTGTGGCTGCAACCCTGCTGAAAATGAGGAGGAAAGCCTGGGTCATCCAAGGGAGGAAAATTGCCCAAAAAGTAGTGGAGAACTGCCTTTTCTGCAAAAAGTCAAGAGCAAGAAGGTGCAAACAGGTAATGGCTGACCTACCTCCTGAAAGAGCCACACCTGCAGCTCCGTTCGAGTTCACTACAGTCGACCTCTTCGGACCGTACCTTGTCAAAGATGACATCAAGAAACGGGTCTAAATGAAAGTGTGGGGTGTCGTCTTCAGCTGTATGGCCAGCAGGGCAATTCATGCAGACCTGGTCAACACAATGTCGACAGAGAGCTTCTTGATGGCTTACCAACGCTTTACTGCAATTAGAGGGCACCCAAGAAAGATCTGGTCCGACCCGGGGACAAACTTCATCGGCGCCAAACCTGTCCTAAGAGAGCTGTACCAGTTCCTGGATTCTCAGAATAGAACTTCAATAGAAGAGATGTCGGCTCAAAAAGGTACCAAATGGGAGTGGACAATTCACCCTGCTGACTCACCTCACCGCAATGGGGCTGCTGAAGCCGCTTTCCGCATTCTCAAGAAGGCACTGCAGAGCCTGGGCAACAACACTGGCCTCAGCTACAGCGAGTTTCAGACAACACTACAACTTGCTGCAAACCTTGCCAACGAATGCCCAATAGATGCCAGGGTGCAGAGCCATGAAGAAAGCGTGCAGTATGTGTCACCCAACACACTTCTCCTGGGCCGAGCCTCTCCAAGCGGTGAGATCAGAACATTTGACTTTGCGAACTACCCTTACAAGAGACTCAGAGAGATGCAGAACCAGGTCAACAAGTTCTGGAGGTCTTGGAGCCAGCTTGCCGGCCCAAACTTATTTCTGAGAAGTAAATGGCACACTTTGCATCGCAACGTTGCTGTCGGAGATATTGTCTGGTTGTGCGACCAAAATGCAGTGAGGGGCCAATTTAAGCTAGGACGGGTGGTGAGCGTTAATCCAGATGCTAAGGGCATTGTTCGAGACGTGAACGTCAAAGTGGTCCAGAGCTCATGCCTTCCTGTCACAAAACCCGCACTAAACCGGCCATCGGCCAAAGTCCTGAAAGACGCTACCCAAACCACGGTCCTGCACAGAGATGTTCGACGCCTGGTTGTCTTGCTACCAGTTGAGGACCAAACTCGGAGCTGACCGGCAGTAAGCAGGTGCTGATTTACGATCTTTCCATCGGTTCCCGTGGGAAGATCGAGTGGGAGGTGTGCTGACAAACTGCCTGGGAGCTCCTCAGTGGTGAAACTCCTCCTCCTTCAATCAGTGGAGAACCAGGTGGAACAAATCTGAGGCAATCTGGGCGTGCCAGTACCTGGCTGTTGTTGTCTTTAGACCACAGTGAAAGGAGCATTTATAGCACCACTAGACCAAGGAAACTTCATCTTTGTCATCAAGGTGACTGTGCAAAACCAAGCCCTCCACAAAATAGTGAAGGACAGCCGGTAAGCGCCATATTGGCCATGTTTGGCTAGACTGACTTAAGCAGTGCAGTGCAAATGATACTCTGGAAAAACAGACTCTTAACTCTTGTTGACTTTGTTAGGACTTTTACATTGATATTTGTAACTTCAAATGTTGTTTGGTTTTATCAAACAAGTGGGGTATAAAGGAAAAGTAAGAAAAGCCAAATTCATTGTTTGACAAAGAATGTGTTTGAAATGGTTAAAAGTAATTAAAACTTTGTAGAAATCTTAATAAACCAAGTTCTTAATTTAGTTAAAAATGTATACTCTAAAGATCTTTGGCTAAAAATATAATGAGATCTATTAATTAACCTAAATATTAAACCAATTGAAGGTAAAAAAGTTATTTGGTTAAAGATACTTGGTTAAAAGATAAGAAAATATACATTTTGACAACTGATTTGTTTTGGTAAAGCATATCTAGTTGTGTGGCTACAATGATACCATAGAATAATTCTTTATTATGAAAATACTGCTTAAAACTACTGATTAGAATAAAAATGGAAACCTTGTAATAGCAGTAATGTGTTTATCTGAGGTGAATGTGAATAATTTTGTTTATTTAATTTGGCTGTCAACTCAAATAATAATCTTGTATTTGTCTCATCTCTTTTGAGGTTTTTCACCTGTTTACTGCCAACCAAAGAATGGTAAATAAAAGACAAACAACTGATTCCATGGCTGTGTATTGAGTGAAATCCAGTTAAGATCTTCATGTGGAGGGACTGTCCTTTTCAAGTGGGGAATTGCACAAAAAATAGATCAGAACTTGACAGTTTTCATAAGTTTTTGAATGTTGTACATTGTCTAGAATAGTTGCCTACATCTATAACTGACAGATAATTAAGCTTACCACGATTAAACCACAACTTTAATTTGTCAACTTAAACTGTACTATGCTTTTCATTCAGGTGCTCCTGTGGCTACTGCCAGCACATGGACACTGGTCCTGAAAGACTATGTTGTAGGGAGGTTAGGCAGGTTTGTGACAGAAGTGCAGAGAATGGGTATCATGTTATTAATCAGCCTATAAATGACACAGCAGCAGAGTAGAACTGAAGATAGCAAACTCTATGACTTCAAAAAACCTTAACATTTGTAATACAGTGCCTATGTGTTAATACATTACATAACATATACTACAGTCTAAAATAAATTACTAATACTAGAGTAAAATACTAAAATACTAAAACGACTGTTGTGGTAAAAATATTCATTAAACAATCATCACCTGCGTAAGAGACATGTCTGAGTCAAATTGTCTTTCAAAAGTATTTATTCTTGCAAGAAGGCCCAGTTGCCACACAGAAGTCAAAAGTACAGTCTGTGAAACAAGTGCGACCAGGAGAGGGAGGGCAGAGAAGTCTTTATACTGCTTTCAAGGTCTTCTGCTTACAGGCCCTTATCTAAACAAGGAGAGGCTTCCCTGCTAGTTTTCTGATACTGCTAAGTTTGTTCTTACAAACTCACAAATTCTAAATTGGGCGGCCTCTGACCCTAGGGGTCAGAGCCCCTTTTCAACCTGCCTCCTCCTGATGTCTCACCTGTTTCCCAGTGTTTAAAAACACACACACATTAGTCATATGTTGGCAGACTACGTACAGTCCAGCAAAGATCATATCAATGTCTTAATAATGAAAATAATGAAAATCAACACTGTAAATCAATGAAAATCAAAATTTCCCATAACAACGACATAATTGTTATATTATTTTGTATATAGGTTCTTGATAAATGTGCAGAAGCAGAATTGCAACCTGGATGCATGACTCAACACCCAGGTTTTGAAGCGGTCTGCTTGAACCCATGGGTTCCTCAAGTTGAATATGCATCCTTGGTCCAGTATTATGGCGACTATGACCAAGATGTTTTTACTATCGAAGAGTAAGTGAATAATCATATCTGCAACAGTCAGTTTCTGTCCTGCAAACAATGCATTATTATCTAGTTTCCTTTTTTTGTCTTTAGGCGATGCCGTCACACCGCCTACAGGACCTTTGTCAGATGGTGTTGGGGCTACTTGGGAAGAAAAATACGTGTTGTCCTCTGATGTGAATGTGAAAATCCACATTCACATCAGAGAGATACACAGGCTTTAAGCTACCTTCACTCAGGGTTGCCAGATTGGGCGGTTTACCGCCCAATTGGGCGGTTTTGCAATCTATTTTGCGGGCAAAAATGGGTTTGGGCGGGTGGATAAAAGTTGGGCTGGTTTCGGATCAGTTCGGCGGGTTTTTGTTCCCGAAACACCGGCACTTCAGATCCTTATTCCTGCGACCCAATGTTCAGCAGGCAGCAGTCTCACTCACTCACACACGCACGCACACACACACACACACACACACACTACAACTCTGGCTGATGTGCCCCCTAACCTCACAACACTCCCTCCCGCTACCTTAAAGTGACGCACGCACGCCAACACAGATTTGAATGTTGCGATATGATTTTGTCAAAGGTTTAATAGACAGACGAAATGGAAGAAGAACGCGTGAGTGTTTGAATCGAGATCACAGACTTTTAAAGAATGGTGCAGCAGCTCTGTAACGACACATTTCATCCTGTTGAAACGAAAGTGGCTATAACTTCGGTCAACCTCATCTATAAGCAAGGGCAAAAAAAAAAGCAATTTAATTTGAATTAATATCTGTAATAAAAAAAAAATCGATTTTAAAATCACAAAAAAAAATCGATTTTTTTTCCCCAAGCCCTAATATGCATGTTTTATGTTGCCATTTGAAATAACTGAAATGTTAAAGTGGGTTATTTTTTATGTCCATATATCCACTGTTTTTATGTTACTGAATGCTTTTTTTCCAAGTGACTTTTATTGACAATAAAGAGACTCATCGATAAGTTGATCGCATTATTTTCCGTAACATAAGCTTATAGTTTAGTAGAATATTCTGATTGAGGTCAGTAGCCTACTTTTGCGTTAATTTGATTGAATATTGTTTCTAAAATTGGATAGGCTAAGTCGAAAAATGGGTCATTTTAAAGCTTGTTAATGATTTTAATGTGTTTAAACGAGAAACAAGCCACACAAAAAATTGGGCGGTTTTTTGGGCGGTTTTTGACGAGGTTTTGGGCTGGAAAACCTTGCTGGCACCTGGCAACCCTGCCTTCACTACATCCACAATAGCAAGTGATATGTATGGACAACTGTATGTAATAAACAATGACAAAGGACTTTAATTACATTTGACGTTTCATTTATTACATTTTGAAGATTAATTTTAACACTAAAAATTACACACACACACACACACACTCTCTCTCACACACACTCTCTCACACAATCTCTCTATCACACACACACACACACACACACACTCTATCTAAACCTGCTCCTACTCCATCTGTGTAAAACAGGACCAGGGTCTGACTTCAGATTCCTGTAGGTCGGGCTTGTCAAGGCAGCACATAAGTGGTCTGGAACCTTCAGTTCATTAATCTGCTCTTGGTATGGGCCAGGATTGATGACCACCTCCTCAAAAAACAGTCTTAGCAGACTCTCCACGTAGTCTATAATGCAAACAATACAATAAACCTGGCATTTTTTAAGTAGATATTTTTCTACAATTGGGATCAAACAACATTGTGGTCAATCAAACAGCATTTACCATAAACAACATGTATAATGTACGTGTTAATCGAATATCTAATTTTGCAGAAGATCTACATATTTTCCATATTTATTGTATGGTAACATTATCCTTTTATACTTACTGTAGGTTGGTGCTGTTTTTCTGTAGTGAAGGGAATGTTCCCCCTTTTTGTATTTTGGCCATTTCACTCTGATAGACGGTTCACCGCTCTGGTTGCATGCATACTCGCGATTGGAGTTTTCATTATAGTGAAGAGCAGCAAGGTGCAACCTACATAGTTAAATTAAGAAATGAAAAGGATAAAATTGGTAAGGGGGGGTTGTTTAAAGTGTGATTAATTATGTGGATAAATTATGTATTTACAAATATAGGACAGTGTGACAGATGCACATACAGCATTATTTATGAACTTTTAAACTGTCACACCTGTTCAACATTCCCACAAAAGAGAAAGCCACATTTTTTGGAGCAAATTTCAATATCAGGCTATGGGAGCCTTTAACTGAGGAGGTCTGATGGTGAGGGCTCCGTTTTACCACGTCTTTCAGGAGTCGCTGGTTTATCATCAGGTAGCAAAACCGTTCACAAGCTTTAGTGCCTAATAAAGACAGTGAGTCCTTATCAACATATAACTGTAATGTAATTTTTATGGCTGGAAATATCAATATAGATGATTAAATCCCATTGCATCTGTATATCACTATGGCACTTGAATTTTAACCTTTAATATTATAGTCATGGCTTATAGAAAAAAAAAACAATCGTTTCACTCTTAGCAGAATCAGTATTTTAGTTTTAGATTTCAGTATTATAGTTTTTAGCATTTTTCAGTATTATAGTTTAAAACAATATTTAAGAAATATTTTTTTTCCATAATAGAAAATTTAAAGGGAATAAAATTCAATATCAAATTGAATTAAGATTAGAAATGAGTCAATAGCTTGTAAATAGTAATTTAATCATAAAAACTCTATCAACCCAGCCATAGTTATCTTCATGGTTGTTACCAAACTAGGCTAATCATGTAGCATTAGGAATCAACAAAATCCTTACTTGGTGTCAGCCAAGCTCGCATCTCAAGAGGTGGGTGGGCGCAGACTGGGAACAAGTCGCTGTTGTGATGGTGCACATTTTGCACGTGGTTGGTGATGGACTTCCACTTTTCCACGGCTTCTTCCCCTGTCTTGGAAGAGGATGCACACCAGTAAAGGTGGTTTATGATACTTCTCCTCCAGGCCAGAACCTCTCCACAACTACGCTCTTTCCCTAGTGCATCGATCTTCTTGGCGAGACCTTAAGTAGCAATTACAGAAAATGAAATGAATTAAAATATTATACTTTTATCAGTTCTTATAACTTAGTTCAATTTCATTTGTGCTTTTGTCACTTGAGTCACAAGTTGTGATATTATGTTGCTGTTGTGTATATATCTGATTAATCTGAAATGCTGCCAAACAGTTACCCTTAGAGACATGCCAAGTATCGAAATAATGCTGGATCTCAGGTCGCTGCTCCCTCAGATACTTTTGTATCGAAGGATGCCGATCTGTGACGATCGCACCAACCCTTAACCCTGCTGATTCCAGAAATTACTCTGAGAAATGAAAAAAATCTCAATTTACCAGACAAAAGACTTGTTTTGAGATGTAAAAAAAAAAAGACGACATTTAGACTTTTATCCTGTCAGTTAATATAAACCAAGACAATGAGTATGTTTACATGCACAATGATTTTAAGTTTTGATAGTTATCGAAGTGTTGCTGTGTTTGTATACACACTCATTGTGAGAAAGCCATACACAACAATGCCATTATAGATTATTGCAGTGCCATAGTAAATTGCATTTTTACCTGGATTAACTGAATGTCCACCACCTTGTTTTCTTCCAGGTTCATCATCGTGTAGCTTCCACACTTGGCACAGAGTCCTTCACAGGGAATTAGAGTAGAACAGAAAAAAGTTTAGGATGTTACTGGTTTATTGACCAAAATTTTCACATTGAACAACATTTTAATCCAATGTCTCTACAGTGTATTCCAAAATGCAAAATTCTTCAATGCTTCAGACATTTCATAATACTGTGGTTGGAATGACCAGATGAAACTGAATGTTCTTATTTTTCACTCAGAATGAACAAACCTGGGGAATCAGCTCTCATGTCACCACCCAAGACAACGGCCTTTCCAGAATGCCTTGCCATCTCCAGCATTGTGTTTTGTTCAGTCCTCCAGTGCCATAAAATTGTTGGCTGGAGAAAGGTCTTTTGATGATTAAAAAATGTCCTGGGACATATACATTCCAGACAGAGTGCTGACAGTACCTGGAAGATATCACATTACATAAGTACAAAAAATGTTTAACAATAACCAATTTATACAATTTATTTTGTTTACAAAACCTTGTGGATCTGTATGTATGAAGCCCCACTGAATGCTACTGCTGCCGACAAATGCAAATTCCCAGCTGGTGTACTCTGGATGTGTGGCTGGCTGTTCCACTTTGTTTTTTGGAGGCAGTGTGAACAGATTTATTCGATTTTGAGGCAATAAAATGTATATGAACAATATACAATTGATACTTTGCACGTGACGTCAGTTGTACTGGCTGGCGGGCAAGAACGTCATTCTCTAGCAACGAAAACCAGTAAACTAATCAAGGATCTTGCCAGGACGTTGCCAGTTTTAATATACAAAAGTTGGTGTTTTGAGGTGTACACGACATGCCAGATAGTTGTTGTGCGATTGGATGTACTAACCGCGTTTGTTGCCCGCCAGATATCACGTGACTGCAAAGTATCAATATGCCAATAATACAATAAATAAAATTATGTTTGTAACAATTTGTCAGTGCTAAATTTATGATCACCTGCGTGATGGATACAAATGTCCCATTTACAAATTTATCAACTGTGCAGGTATGGCAGCATGCTTGACACTTACGAAACAGCTGTAGCAAATTGTCTTCATACACCATGTATCTCCTGGCTTTGTATAGTGGTTGGCAAACCCTGGACAATCATAACTCAGCAAATCAAATCATACTTTCTAACAAGGCATCTTGATTGATCATCTCAAACCTGACCTAGATACCATGACATTTTTTAACATGTATGAAGTTTTAGTGATAACCACATTTAGACTTACTTTTCAATGCTCTCTTGAGTGACGTCAGGCTCATAGGTGACATCTGAACACTGATTTGAGGTGTATGTTGAGCTCTCATCGAACACAGTGTCTTCCATGCGTGGCCTTTTAATTGGTGTTGAAGTGAGACACGGAGCTCCAATACCTGTACCAACACTCACACCAACAGAGTGGCCTAAAGGCTTCACCTGAACAGCTGAAATTTTCAACACACACATATGACAATCAAACACATGAAACAACACAAGAAGACTATTACCAGTTAATACAATGAAGATAAACATAGCTAGTAGCTAGGGGTTGCACGACTACTGATTTCTGCTAGTCGATTTCTTATCAAAACAATACTCGAGTTACTCGACTACTCGTCGTTCATGCTACTGTAAATGAAATAGCTAGATCTTATCAATAAACATTTATTAATTCATAGCCTAATGCAACAATTACATAAGTAAACTCTCAAAACATTATAATTATGACATTTCATTTTTAAATTTTCATGTACAAGTCTAAAGCCAAATAAATAGCCGTTCCTTTCATTTCAGACGTCTGCTTCTAGGGGCCGTTCACATATCGCGTCTTTTCCGCGCTCAAGGTCGTCATTTCAAATGTAGGCGCGCGGTGAGCGCGCTCATAATGAAAGAAACATGGTGCGCTAGTTTTTCCAGGCGGGTTTTTCCTTCTCATCTCCAGAAATATATCTAGTAGTAAAGCTAATGCAAGGGCTAGAAATAAATGAATCCTTTGCTGAATGATACTTCCTCGTCGTCATCATGGAGAGCGCAGTTTGGTTGTGTTACAGGCCCCGTGCAGAAAGCCTTGTTTACAGATTAGAAAGTCCTGTGAAAACAGGAAAAATTGAAGAGACAGAAGCAAACGTGTATGCGTCGCACATAATCTCCAGCAACTGTTTATTCAATGTTTTTTTCCACATTGTTTTCAAATAAAGTATTTTTCCCTAATTAGTACACAAGTGTCATTCTTTCATTTTCTCTATTATCACAACAATGCACATTTCACATGTACATTTTCCTTTTTTTCTCTCCACATAAAATTATACATTATAGCTTTTCACATGGCTCTTTTAAACCTACTCAGAATGAGCCAAAGGGTATTTTATGTATATAAAATCAACACATGACTAAACATGTAAGGCCTAGAAACCTGAGAAAAATATGTAACCCATACATAAACATTATAGTTACTGATTTTAAAATCAGCACTGCCATCACATTACATTAACATTAGTTTTTACCTCTGAATTGTCAGGAAATAAAACAGTATTAACTGCGTTTGCACTGAAATGGCTGTTTGAAACATTTGGCAGTAGAAATACATTGATATTTATACACATGAACTCTAATAAACCAAAACACAAATTTAATACAAGTTAACTAATGAATGAACGCTATACCTGGTAACTGGAGCCTGTATGAATCAAAATAAACGCATTACACGAGCACATGCTATCACAACATCCACAAAATGTCGGACGATCTACACACATTCACTATTTTCACCAACCAGAACATTAATGCATAAAATACAACAATGAAATGACAACATGAACATACACAAAGATCTCACATGACTTGTATGCATATTGTTTAGTCATTGTGAAAGGCATACCTGTGAAAACAGGAAAAATTGAAGAGACAGAAGCAAACGTGTATGCGTCGCACATAATCTCCAGCAACTGTGAGGGCGCTGGCGCGATACAGCTCTTCCATCCCAGTCCTCAATTCACTTTTTAGAATAAAAGTCCCAGTCCTTGTTTAACTTTTTTAAAAAAAAATAAAAGTCCCGATCTCACAGACCCAAATAATGCTCTATTAAAATGAGCAAATTAAAGAAAATAAATGATTTCAGCCAGAACCAAAAAATTAACATATTTTAGTATGTCACATCCTCCCCGACAAAATGAAAGAGGCTCCAGTTACGAAACTCACACAATTCAATACAATAAATTTTGTTCAAAATACCACTTATTTTGCTCAATATACTGGCACTGTATAGGTGAAAGGTGTAAATGTGTTTATTTCAGTGTAAGGTGTACTCTGAAAGGGATGTGGTAGGGGATAAGGTGTTGTCCACCCAGGTAAGTATGGTAGTGTATAAGCTGCTATACTGTGGAGTGCAGGCTGAGTTTGTATCGAAGGTTGACCCAGTGTCTCATATGTGAACCTGTTCTTTGGTTTTCTCTCTCGTGCAGATCGTCTCAGTATAACCGGATCTTCTTCTGCTGGATAGTCCCTTGTATCATTTATCCAAAGACTCTCGATTTCACCATCTTCTTCACTCCTTTGTGAGGGTATGGAGCAGTGAGCAGGTTCATCCAATGAACGACTACTGTTTTGAGTATATTCTTCTTGTAGTGGCACTTGTATTTGATCTTGCTCTCCATTTGCAGACGCTGGTGGCTCCACTTCCACCAGTGGATTCTCCTGACTTGGTTCTGGACTTGGACGGTAAGTATTTTCCCTTCTAGGCTCGGCCCAACTTGAAGGAATCCTCAACCAATACTCTCCAGTGTCGTCCTCGTCCGTCTCCTCTCCCCCGTGGTAAGTAAGCTCCTTGCTCTGTCTTTCTCTGTCCTTTTGTCCATTTTGCTTCTGCTTCACAGGTTTCCTAAGATCTGAAGGAGTTTCCACAGGTAAATCGTTTACCAACAACAGCAGGTTTCGATGTAAAGTGCGTTCTCCCTTCTTATATCCATTCTCAGGGGTCACCTTATACACTGGGTTCTCAGCCACTTGCTCTTTGACCACATAGATAGTTTTCTCCCAGTATGGTCTGAGTTTTCCCGGGCCTCCACGCTCACTGAGGTTCCTGACTAATACCCTGTCTCCAGGTCTTAGTACTGCACCTTTGACTTTGAGGTCGTACTGAGCTTTGCCTCGTGCACTTGCCTGCTTGCTGCTCTCGCTCGCTATATGGTATGCCTCACCCATTTTTCTAGCCCACTGTTCGGCAAAACCTCTGGGCGTTTGCCCCTCGTCTTCTTCAACCAGCCCGAAGATCAAGTCAATAGGAAGTCGAGGATGTCGTCCATACAGCAGGTAGAATGGGGAATACCCAGTTGACTCATGCCGAGTGCAATTGTAGGCATGTACAATCTGCGGTAGGTGATCTTTCCACTTTGTTTTTTCTTCCTCAGCCATTGTTCGGAGCATCTGCAGGAGCGTCCGGTTAAATCTCTCAGCTGGGTTCCCTTGAGGGTGATATGGAGATGTTCTTGAATGACGCACTCCAGCCAGTTGTCGGAGATTTCTGAACAGCTCATTTTCGAACTCTCTGCCCTGGTCATGATGTAGCTTCCCTGGATAGCCAAACCGAGGGATGTAGTCATTAAACAACCGTTCAGCCGCTGTCCGTCCGGACTTGTTTCTCGTTGGGTAAGCTTGAGCGAATCGTGTGAAATGATCTACAACCACTAGTATGTACTCATATCCTCCCCTACTCTGCTCCAGGTGCAGATAGTCGATGCAGACAAGTTCCAATGGCGAGCTGGAAGTTATACATCCCATGGGTGCTCGGACATGAGTGACTGGTTTTTTTGCTTTGATGCATGGACACCTTTTGGTGATATACTCCTCCACTTCTCTCTTCATATGGGGCCAGTAGAATCTCTCTCTCATTAAGTGGATTACTCTTTCTTGGCCGAGGTGTCCCATCCTATCATGCAGGTACTCCAGGGCAAGTTGTCTATACTTGGTCGGCAGGACGAGCTGTTTCCTTCCAGCCACATGCCTAGGCATCCGTCCTGCAAAGACAGCTTGCTCCATTCTCGTAAGAGTTTCCTGGCTGGACCAGTCACACTTCTCCTCCTGTCTTCATCCGGCACCTCATCCGCCTCTTTCATCTCTATTATCCTAGAGACCACTGGATCATCCCTTTGAGCTTTGGCGAGTTCGACCTTGCTTATAGGTGGCAATGAGGGGGCAGGGGATAATTGGTCCATGCCTTCGTGAGCCATACTGAGTGCTGCAATCCAAGCCACATCCTTCTTCCTAGCAGCATGAGTTCCATCCCAGACCGCTCGTATCACCTCTGCCGACAGGTCCTCCGTGCACTCCGTGACATATTTCTCCATGTCAAGAGGGAGGCGTGATAGCGTGTCAGCGTCAATGTTCGCTTTGCCAGGTCGATGTTTGATTTCAAAGCGAAAATCTGACAGTTCTCCCACCCAACGATGGCCTACTGCATTTAGTTTTGCAGTGCTCATAACATAGGTTAAGGGATTATTGTCTGTGTAAATGATAAAGTGAGGGGCGTAAAACAAATAGTCCCTGAACTTCTCGCATACCGCCCACTTTAATGCAAGGAACTCCAGCTTCCCACTATGCAGTCTGTAGTTCTTTTCAGCTGGGGAAAGGGTCCTAGAACCGTAGGCGATGACCCGCAGCCCTCCATCCTGGTGCTGATAAAGGATAGCCCCGAGTCCCCTTTCTGATGCGTCAGTGTGTAGCACGAATGGGAGGTCGAAGTCCGGGTAAGCCAAGACCGGTGGATTTACCAGCATGTCAATGAGCAGGTCGAGTGTTTTCTGGTGCTGACCGGTCCATTCCACTGGTGTTCGAGAGGGCATTTGGGGACACTTTCTCTTCCTTTGACTGTACGGATGCATAGTTGCCCCCGGCTGAGTCTGGAGCAATTCGTAAATTGGTTTGGCCACACGTGAAAAGTCTTGTAGGAATGGCCGATAGTATCCGAGGAATCCGAGGAGTCTCCTCACCTCTCCTACTGTCTGAGGTTTGTTACTCTTGAGTGAGGTCACTGCTTCAAGATCGCGAGGATCTATCCTCACTCCTTCGGCTGACACAAGGCGACCCACGTACCGGACTTCATGACGGAAGAGTTCACACTTCTCAGGCCTAAGTTTTACTCCGTGGTGCCTAAGAGTCTGAAGAACTTTTCGGATTACTCCTACATGTTCCTCAAATGACCGGGCATAACACAACACGTCATCAAGGTATGGGGCACAGCACTCATCTCTGAGATCGTCCAGCATCCCCTCCATACTGCGCTGGAATGCCGCAGGTGCATTGGACAGGCCGAATGGGATTCTTAACCACTCATATAGGCCCCATGGAGTGATGAAGGCTGTCATGTGTCTAGAACCCTCGGCTATGAAGTCCTGGTGGTACGCTTTTCCTTGGTCAAGGATGCTAAACCAAGAATACCCTCCCAGGGTGTCAATCAGGTCTTGAATCCTCGGCAAAGGGTGCCTGTCCGGTACCGTCTTCTTATTGAGGAGGCGATAGTCTACACACAAGCGCAGTGAGCCATCCTTTTTTCGAACACAGACTACAGGGGCGGAGTAAGGGGAATTAGATTTCACAATCCACCCTTTTGCCAGGAGGTCTTGGATATAGTCCTTGACTTCTTTGAACAAAGGCTTGGGTATTGAGGAGTAGGCACGTTGTACTGGTATGTCATCTTTGAGGTTGATGGACATTTGGAGACTCGGGATGCAGCCAACATCATTTCCATCCCTGGCAAAGGATGAGGACTCCTCGTTCAGCATTTGCCTAACCACTGCTTGCTGATCCTCATTCAGATGGCTAATATCAACAGGTGGGTGCCACAATGCTGAGCTTTCATCCACCGCTGCCACCAATGCCTCATGACTCGTCCCACTTGCCTTTGTCTCAGTGGATCTGTCCGCTTCCAATACAGTTTCAACAGGATGGACGTATCCTAGGATTGTGTTGCGAGGTAAGGTAATGTCGCATGTAGAATGGTTACCGATAGGGACTGCGAAGTATGGGCTTCCTGAGCTCTTGACTTCCAAAAGACCTCCACCTAGGTCCAACTGCTCCAACTGCACATTGTCCTCATCTGGCTCAAACAAGGCTGCTGTGCCAGACTGGTCCATTGTGGGTGGCACTCTGCACTTTACCCAGGCTACCTGACCTGCTGGTATCAAAACGCCATCTCGATTTATTCTCAACCGCCCCCACTGTCCGCTGTGTTCGGGCGTCTGTACAAAACTAACCAGGGTCTGGGCTTGCTCACTTGATACTGCTATTGCACTGGAGAGCAATGAAACTAAAGTAGGAACCAGACGCTCTGGTTGGCCCTGAATTAGTTCTTCCACCACATTAAAGCCGAGTAGCGGCCTCTCAATTGGGATGTGGCTCACCAGAAAAGGAACATTTATTGAGAGGTCAGGGTTGTCGTTCCCTTGTAAGTTGACAGTTATGACAGCCCACCCATCAAAGGGTATTAGATCTCCATTGACAGCATACACTTCCAACTTCTCTGTCATTCCCATGAGCTCCACAAGAGGCCTTACTTCTACAGTGGGTAAGTATTTGTCCTTCCAGGTTCGATCAATCATGCTTACTTGAGCCCCGGTATCAAGCAAAGCAGTCACCGCGAGGCCATTGAGATTACACTGGGCCAGCGCCTTCTTTCCTATCAACTTGATAATAGTTTCTTTCTTAGTTCCGGATGGCAATGGACCATCCACACCCTGATACATTCCTTTGGCACTGAGGGTTTGATTCTCACAACCGGGAGAGATTCTTGTGGGTTTAAGCTTTACAAGGTGAGGTTCAATTCCTGAAATGGGGTCCTCAGTGCTTTGGGACATAGGGAGTTTGGTCACTGGTCGTCCCTTGGCAGTGACCGTTTCCCGTTTCCCTGCAGTCTTTGCTTCCCAGGACATCCTCGAGCCTGGTGCCCCTCTTCGCCACAGAGAAAACAATGAATGCAGCTCTGTTGTCCGGCTTCGACACATCTGGGGCAACCACGGAGTCTCGCCCTTTGCTGTGGAGGATGACCTCTTGCAAAACATTGACAGGTGTGTTCAGGTTGTGGCCTCAGTGTTGACTGTCGCATGGAGTCTACCATACTGGTAAGTGCGTCAATACGAGCAGTAAGTTCCATAATTGGATCACTCCTACTTTTCTGACCAGGTGTCTCTTTTACCCCTTTGTTTGGATCACTTTCGAGTTGAGCACAGCTTGCAGTGTTTTGCTTAGGCCGAGTTATCGGTCCCAATCTTCGCGCTCGCTCGTTTTCATCATTAGTGATTTTCATCACATTTCTCACGATTGCCTCATCTGTGATACTGTGATCAGCCAGCAGGGGTTTGAGCTCACTCCTAACATCTTTATGCTTGTGCCCCAGGCCCTGATATACAGTATGGAGGAACACGTCTTGGATCGTGGCTGGGCTGTACTTCACATCCGTGTTAGACTGTTTGATAGCAAAGAGTATTTTCTGCTTAAGGCCTATTACCCTGTACAGAAACTGTTGTGGAGTTTCAGTCTCCATCTGTTTTGCACACATTAGTTCCTGAAATAACGCTGTGCTACTTTTGTCCCCTAGGTGTGACTGAAGGAACCCCTTAAGCTCTTCCACTGTCATATCTTCCTTATTCATAATCATTTCTTTGAAGTTACCTGGTTTAATTACACGCAATATTCCCCTGACCAGTTCAGCTTCGCTGACATTCTCTTTGACTCCATCGTCGATTTGTCGGCACAGACTGGCATATGTGATATCAGATGCGTAATCACCAATTTGTCCCCCTTGTATCTTAAATTCACGACGTTGCAGGCAGGAGAGATCTCGTAAAGAGACCATCTTCTCAGTGAAACCCTGTGAGGTACGTTCAACATTATTACTAGCCAAAGGTGTGTCACTGTATATCACGGGTGGGTTGGGAGTGGAATGCTGTGTATGTGGTGTAAGATACTGAAGGAGTTTCCTGCTCAGCTCTTCGAAATCTGAATGCATGACAGGAGGATTGGTGCTAGGGCCTGTATCTAACCCTCCAGCTCCCCCCAGGTCAGTTGCAGTGTTAGGTGATTCTAAATGTACAGTGTCTGCAGTGATCATGTGGCCTGTAGAGGTGCGTGTATATAGAGTGGGTGCAGGGTTTACATTAACATCAACTTTAACATTACTCTCAACTTCACCATGATGATAGAACACTGGAGCACTATGCTCTTGTATAACAGCCTCCACAGTCCCTTGCAAAACCAAAAGTTCAGTCATACCTCTGTCCTCCGATTCTAACAGGTTGGTGCTGTACATGAAAGCATTGATGTATTCAAGAGAGCCCTCTTGATCTTCCGCGTCAAGTTCAGATAAGTCCCTTTCTGGTACTGGACCGATGCTTTTGGCAACTTGAAACAGTTCAACAGCTGACAGGTTGAGCAGCCTTTTCCTGATGTCCCACACCAGGCTCTTGCGTACCCGATCAGCCATGATGACCTCTTTTCCACAGCCCCTCAAGCCACTCTCACAGTATCCAGCTCTCGGGACCCCTCTTCTCACTGACGTCCCCTTGTCTTTTGGATCACCGCATCAGCGTCCACGTTATGTTGGTCCTCAGGATCAGTTTTTATGGATCGACTTCTCTGGGCATCAGGAGTCAATCTCGGACGAGCCCCCACAAATCTGTTACAGGCCCCGTGCAGAAAGCCTTGTTTACAGATTAGAAAGTCCTGTGAAAACAGGAAAAATTGAAGAGACAGAAGCAAACGTGTATGCGTCGCACATAATCTCCAGCAACTGTTTATTCAATGTTTTTTTTCCACATTGTTTTCAAATAAAGTATTTTTCCCTAATTAGTACACAAGTGTCATTCTTTCATTTTCTCTATTATCACAACAATGCACATTTCACATGTACATTTTCCTTTTTTTCTCTCCACATAAAATTATACATTATAGCTTTTCACATGGCTCTTTTAAACCTACTCAGAATGAGCCAAAGGGTATTTTATGTATATAAAATCAACACATGACTAAACATGTAAGGCCTAGAAACCTGAGAAAAATATGTAACCCATACATAAACATTATAGTTACTGATTTTAAAATCAGCACTGCCATCACATTACATTAACATTAGTTTTTACCTCTGAATTGTCAGGAAATAAAACAGTATTAACTGCGTTTGCACTGAAATGGCTGTTTGAAACATTTGGCAGTAGAAATACATTGATATTTATACACATGAACTCTAATAAACCAAAACACAAATTTAATACAAGTTAACTAATGAATGAACGCTATACCTGGTAACTGGAGCCTGTATGAATCAAAATAAACGCATTACACGAGCACATGCTATCACAACATCCACAAAATGTCGGACGATCTACACACATTCACTATTTTCACCAACCAGAACATTAATGCATAAAATACAACAATGAAATGACAACATGAACATACACAAAGATCTCACATGACTTGTATGCATATTGTTTAGTCATTGTGAAAGGCATACCTGTGAAAACAGGAAAAATTGAAGAGACAGAAGCAAACGTGTATGCGTCGCACATAATCTCCAGCAACTGTGAGGGCGCTGGCGCGATACAGCTCTTCCATCCCAGTCCTCAATTCACTTTTTAGAATAAAAGTCCCAGTCCTTGTTTAACTTTAAAAAAATAAAATAAAAGTCCCGATCTCACAGACCCAAATAATGCTCTATTAAAATGAGCAAATTAAAGAAAATAAATGATTTCAGCCAGAACCAAAAAATTAACATATTTTAGTATGTCACAGTTGCATAGCGACGACAGACGCCGCGGGAGCGCAAGCGCTTGTAGGAGACAGCGGCACGGCCACGCGCGCTTTCCACACGTTTTTAGACGCAATATGTGAACGGCCTCTTGCAGAGTTGGCCAATTACAATATTTTTGTCATCCTTGATGAAATACTTCCACACATCTGACGTGTGTTGTCTGTTGGTGACGTTCGTCATTTTTAATTAATTTATGGTTAATGGACGCTCGAGTAGTCGATTGTTTCCGACAGCGTCGAATAGTGGTTGAAGTAGTCGATCTATCGACTACTCGACTAGTCTATGCAAGCCCTACTAGTAGCCTATAACTTTACTCCGTCTTTTCTGCTTGTGGGTTTCCGTTTGAACTGACACATTTTTCAAAGATGGTGCATGACATTGACAGGCCACGTCTCTTGTTACGGGCTGTATAACAGGAATTGCATTTTGTTATGATATGGGTACAAGGGCAAAATAGATGATTGTGCAGAGGACTGCCAACTTTTGAGTTCAATTTGGACTGAGAATTACGATTCAATTCATAAGCTTGAGATTCTGATCTTGATTCAATATCGATTCATTTGGATCTACAATACAATTTTTTTTTCAAGGAAAAAATATTCGCTGAAATAATGTTGTAAACTATACAGGGAAACCTGTCAGTTGGTATCAAAATTGACAACTTGTATACAATTATATGTCGATTTTTAAAATAATTGAGCAATTGCATGAGACATGATTCATTTCAATAAGTTGATCTATATTTTTCAACATAAGTTACCCTTTGTAAAGAGTAAGAGATGATCGTTATGTCGAATCTCTGTCTTGATTTAAGTGGTGATGTTGGCGCCAAAACACGCGCACTAAACATTTATTTAGTTTATTAAGCATAATATGAGAAAGTTATGTTGGCAGCCCTGTATAATGTTCAACGTCTCAAGAGCTTGGTTGTAGCTAGTTCAACTTACCGTCAAACTTTGTGAGGTACCAACGGTGTACACTGACGGGACCGCGTTATCAGTTAATGACAGATATTTCACAAACCCCATTTCGTGTTCTGTCCAATTTTTGAAGCATTCACGCGTGAAGTGCTTCGAGCACATCTGTGACCTCTCTGTTATCCCTCCTTCCTCGAAATGTAAAAAATCGAGCCATCTGGACCGTAACAAGGGAATTTTAGGGAATGGGAAAAGTGTTCCGTGAGTGCCACAACCAAAAATCCACCTCCTCGCCATCTCTCCTTTCACGCGCTGTCAATGCTCGCAAAATATTGTTCTCTTTTAAAATGTTTGATTTTAAAATTCTGATATCATGTTTTATCTGTATATGTTATGTGTGAATATTCCCAAACTATCTGACAGTGCGATCTCTATGGGTTATGCAATGTAATTTTTATTAAAAAAGAAAAAAAAAAAAGAAAAAAAACACATAGCCTATGTCTGTATTGATAAACATGTATTTGGAATGGAATTGAATAAGTAGGCTACTTTGGGTGTCTTGTTCATTATATTTATTTTCATATAAAAGCAACAGAACTTAAATTCCATCCAGTTTATTAGCAACACTGTGCACGAGCGTGAATCCCGCAATATCCATCTTTGATCTCACAGGTGTCTGTCTGATCCACTGCGAGAAGAGAGATCTGTCCGTCTTGCCTGCGCTTTTCTCACTCCTCCTCTCACTGCAGTAGAGGTCTGCACGGGCTTTAAACTTATGGCGGGCCGGAAGGTTCAAAAATAGGACTAATGATTTGTCGTGGGAAGTCACTATACTATAGCCCCTAGCTACTCACTTTCCCACTGATATGCCAGCGGTGGATCTGTATACGTACTCTCCTCACACAGCGAGCGACAATACTCTCCTCAGCGAGCGACTCACTCTCCTCACACAGCGAGCGACAATACTCTCCTCAGCGAGCGACAATACTCTCCTCAGCGAGCGACTCACTCTCCTCAGCGAGCGACTCACTTTCCTCAGCGAGCGACAATACTCTCCTCAGCGAGCGACAATACTCTCCTCAGCGAGCGACTCACTCTCCTCACACAGCGAGCGACAATACTCTCCTCAGCGAGCGACAATACTCTCCTCAGCGAGCGACAATACTCTCCTCAGCGAGCGACAATACTCTCCTCAGCGAGCGACAATACTCTCCTCAGCGAGCGACAATACTCTCCTCAGCGAGCGACTCACTCTCCTCAGCGAGCGACTCACTTTCCTCAGCGAGCGACTCACTTTCCTCAGCGAGCGACTCACTTTCCTCAGCGAGCGACTCACTCTCCTCAGCGAGCGACTCACTCTCCTCAGCGAGCGACAATACTCTCCTCAGCGAGCGACAATACTTTCCTCAGCGAGCGACTCACTTTCCTCAGCGAGCGACTCACTCTCCTCAGCGAGCGACTCACTCTCCTCAGCGAGCGACTCACTTTCCTCAGCGAGCGACTCACTTTCCTCAGCGAGCGACTCACTCTCCTCAGCGAGCGACTCACTTTCCTCAGCGAGCGACTCACTCTCCTCAGCGAGCGACTCACTTTCCTCAGCGAGCGACTCACTTTCCTCAGCGAGCGACTCACTCTCCTCAGCGAGCGACAATACTCTCCTCAGCGAGCGACAATACTTTCCTCAGCGAGCGACTCACTCTCCTCAGCGAGCGACAATACTCTCCTCAGCGAGCGACAATACTTTCCTCAGCGAGCGACTCACTCTCCTCAGCGAGCGACTCACTTTCCTCAGCGAGCGACTCACTTTCCTCAGCGAGCGACTCACTTTCCTCAGCGAGCGACTCACTTTCCTCAGCGAGCGACTCACTTTCCTCAGCGAGCGACTCACTCTCCTCAGAGAGCGACTCACTCTCCTCAGCGAGCGACTCACTCTCCTCAGCGAGCGACTCACTCTCCTCAGCGAGCGACTCACTCTCCTCAGCGAGCGACTCACTCTCCTCACACAGCGAGCGACTCACTCTCCTCAGCGAGCGACTCACTCTCCTCAGCGAGCGACTCACTCTCCTCAGCGAGCGACTCACTCTCCTCAGCGAGCGACTCACTCTCCTCAGCGAGCGACTCACTCTCCTCAGCGAGCGACTCACTCTCCTCAGCGAGCGACTCACTCTCCTCAGCGAGCGACTCACTCTCCTCAGCGAGCGACTCACTCTCCTCAGCGAGCGACTCACTCTCCTCAGCAACGACTCACTCTCCTCACACAGCGAGCGACTCACTCTCCTCAGCAACGACTCACTCTCCTCACACAGCGAGTGACTCACTCTCCTCAGCAACGACTCACTCTCCTCAGCGAGCGACTCACTTTCCTCAGCGAGCGACTCACTCTCCTCAGCGAGCGACTCACTCTCCTCACACAGCGAGCGACTCACTCTCCTCAGCGAGCGACTCACTCTCCTCAGCGAGCGACTCACTTTCCTCAGCGAGCGACTCACTCTCCTCAGCGAGCGACTCACTCTCCTCAGCAACGACTCACTCTCCTCACACAGCGAGCGACTCACTCTCCTCAGCAACGACTCACTCTCCTCACACAGCGAGTGACTCACTCTCCTCAGCAACGACTCACTCTCCTCACACAGCGAGCGACTCACTTTCCTCAGCGAGCGACTCACTTTCCTCAGCGAGCGACTCACTTTCCTCAGCGAGCGACTCACTCTCCTCAGCGAGCGACTCACTTTCCTCAGCGAGCGACTCACTTTCCTCAGCGAGCGACTCACTTTCCTCAGCGAGCGACTCACTCTCCTCAGCGAGCGACTCACTCTCCTCAGCAACGACTCACTCTCCTCACACAGCGAGCGACTCACTTTCCTCAGCGAGCGACTCACTTTCCTCAGCGAGCGACTCACTTTCCTCAGCGAGCGACTCACTCTCCTCAGCGAGCGACTCACTTTCCTCAGCGAGCGACTCACTCTCCTCAGCGAGCGACTCACTTTCCTCAGCGAGCGACTCACTCTCCTCAGCGAGCGACTCACTTTCCTCAGTGAGCCGAGTCTTCAAAAAACAGAAGACTAGGAAAGCTTCAGGCCCAGACGGCATCTCATCTGCTTGTCTAAAAGCTTGCGCTGACCAACTGGCCCCAGTCTTCACACAGATCTTCAACAGATCATTGGAGCAGTGTGAAGTTCCCTGCTGCTTCAAACGCTCCACTATCATTCCGGTTCCCAAAAAAACTAAAATCACTGGACTTAATGACTATAGACCTGTCGCTCTCACATCTGTGGTCATGAAGTCGTTTGAAAGACTGGTGTTGGCCTATCTGAAGGACATCACTGGACCCCTGCTGGATCCCCTTCAGTTTGCTTACAGAGCAAACAGGTCTGTGGACGATGCAGTCAACATGGGACTGCACTATATCCTGCAACATCTTGACAGACCTGGGACTTATGCACGGATCTTATTCGTGGACTTCAGTTCGGCCTTCAATACCATCATCCCTGATCTTCTCACAGCCAAACTGACTCAGCTCTCCATGCCATCCTCCATCTGTCAGTGGATCTCCAGCTTCCTGACGGACCGGCAGCAGCGAGTGAGACTGGGGAAACTCACATCCAGGACCCTCACCATCAGCACTGGCGCCCCCCAAGGGTGCGTTCTCTCCCCACTGCTCTTCTCCCTGTACACTAATGACTGCACTTCTAAAGACCCTTCTGTCAAGCTCCTGAAATTTGCAGACGACACCACTGTCATCGGTCTCATCCAAAATGGTGACGAGTCTGCTTACAGACTGGGGGTTGAACAGTTGGCTGTCTGGTGCAGTTATAACAACCTTGAGCTGAACACACTCAAAACAGTGGAGATGATCGTGGACTTCAGGAGAAACACCCCAGCACTCGCCCCTCTCACCATCATGAACAGCACTGTGGAAGCAGTGGAGTCATTCAGGTTCCTGGGCTCTACCATCTCTCAGGACCTGAAGTGGGCAAATCACATTGACTCCATTGTGAAAAAGGCCCAGCAGAGACTGTACTTCCTTCGCCAGCTGAAGAAGTTCAATCTGCCACAGGAGCTGCTGATCCAGTTCTACTCAGCCGTCATTGAGTCTGTTTTAAGCACTTCCATCACTGTCTGGTTTGGTTCAGCTTCCAAATCGGACATCAGGAGACTACAACGGACAGTCCGGACTGCAGAGAGGATTATTGGTGCCCCCCTGCCAACCCTCCAGGACCTGTACTCTTCCAGAGTGTGGAAGAGAGCAGGTAAAATCATCACAGACTCCACTCACCCTGGACACCTCCTGTTTGAACTGTTACCGTCAGGACGGCGACACAGATCACTGGCCACAAGAACATCCAGGCACAGGAACAGTTTCTTTCCACAGGCCATTTCCCTCCTGAACACTTAACATGCCCCCCAAAGCATATGCCTGTAAGTGCAATACTCCCACTGTCTAGTGCAATAAACTCAGGTGATATTTATATCTATATTATTCATACTACAAAAATACTGTAAATATGTTCATAATCTGTAACATGCACTAGACTCCCACTGTCTAGTGTAATATTCTCTAATTCAGGTGATATTTATATTTATATTATTCATACTACTCAAATACTGTAAATATGTTCATTATATGTAAATGTTATTCGGACTAAACCCAACTGTGACCCTACTTTTTTACTATTTATACTATTTTTATTTTTATTCTTTTAAATATATTTTATTCTTAGAATTGTATTTCTATGTTTCTTCTTGTATTTGTATTTGTATATGTGCACTGGAAGCTTCAGTACCAAGAAAAATTCCTTGTGGGTGCAAGCACACTTGGCAATAAAGCTCTTTCTGATTCTGATTCTGATTATAAAGAAAACATTTTTGTTTATATATAATTCAGAAAGTAAAAAAAAAGAAGCAGTAATGAATTATATACGTAAGGGATAATCCACGGCTAGCCATGCATTAAAGAATTTTAATGCACGACGTAGAGGCGAAGAACCACCCGACGCGAAGCGGAGGTATAAGCCACCCGCTTATAAGGTATAAGCCACCCGCTTATAAGGTATAAGCCACCCGCTTATACCTTGGTTATTTGCCAAGTTAAAAATAAGTTAAAGCTGTAACTGATGTTTACAGTGTAATTTTTTAACAGACGTGTAAAAATGACGGTTATTTCTTAAGTTTAGGCTCGTCAGTTCTTGCACTCCGTCCGCTTTAAATAAAGTAGAGCCATCGGATTGCTTTTATTTGAATGAATTCACATTTATTTAAATTAATTATTAAAAGAGAGAGACAGAGAACTGAAGGAGAAGGAACAGAGAGAGAGAGAGAGATGCGTGCACGAGTTAACGTTACCTGTGTGCGTCGATCTCTTCTTTAAAGTCTAGCAGCTACAGTCCCCTCGTTGCTTAAGCCTACCTAAACGTTTTCATATGCGTCTCTCACTCTGCTTGCAAGTGTATCTGTGTTACTATGGTTACCAATGTAGCGGATTAATTTCGAACTGTAATCAAACTGACTGGAACTACCTGTGCATTAAACGGTTTTACTGCACACCTTCCAGCCAATCAGAATCGAGTATTTAAACAGCCCATGGTATAAATATCCTATATTGGATATATTAACATCCAATAGTGTAAATCGCGGCAGCAGCTTCAGGTTGGTAGTCCAAGGCATTGTTGTTTATCTTTACTTCCGGGGTTCTTCACACCGGAGCCTCGCTTTCGATTTAAAAATGGCGGCTGCGTGAAATCAGCGTGTTGTCAGAGAATGTCTAATAGGAAGAGAATTGGCACTCTCTGCTTATTTCCGGTTTCTGGACTGGCTGCAGTAACACGTCTCTGTCCATGCGGGGGCGCTTGCAGGCGAGTGCAGAATGAATGGAGGTCTATGGCGAAAAACCCTCAAAATCCACTTTTCTCAGGATATAATTTTTTGTCTAGTAATTTGAATGTTGTATTCGAAAGGAGATGCAAAGAAATTACACATTGCTGGTTGTTAGATTTTTTAGAGTCACTTATTTGCTTTAAAAAGTCTTTTAAAATGTCAATGACGTCAGAATGCTGACGTCATTAGCAGAATGCTAGCGTGTTATGGGCAACAACAACTCAACCTGTGAGAAATCGAAAAGAAATAAGTACTCGTTCCTTCAACTTTCGACCTATAACCGATGTTGAACTTGCAAAATCTACAATAAAATCTGAGATTTCTCAAAGGCAATCAGGTGAAAGAGACACATTTAGCCATCTAGCCCCATTGACTCCCATTCAGTCTGCACTCGCCCGCGATCACCCCCAGTGGAATTCTAAGGGAACGGTCGGTCATGGGCCCTGTCCCAAATGGCGCACTTCATGTGGACTTTCGGTCTCGTGGACTTGAATTGCGCGTGCTCGCCGAGTCTACGAGTCCGTAGGCCGTCCCATTCAGCATTTTACCACTCTGAAGTGTGCTCAGCAGCGCCCCCTTTGTACCCTTGAAGCGGTCTTCAGCGAAGCCCGCATAGATGCAGGCTCCACGCACTTTAACTACCCAGGAATCCTTGCGAAAGGCCAATCACACAACGGATGGGAGGAGATTTAGCTCACGGATAATTGTTGACATGGCTGAGAAGAAAATATTACGGTTTTTATGACCTAAATGTACATTTTACCAGTTGTTACCTACAGTTTATACAAACATTATGGTCATCGACCAGTGGTTGATGTCTCAAACATAATAATAGCACGTTTAATAATACGATCGCATTATGATTCATTAAATAAATAGAACCGAATGTCGGGGCTTTACTGAGTCATATGTAAACATAGTATGAATATTGAAACCTGTAAATTAATCTGAAACTCATGCACATTTTCATTATGTTTTAAAATTGCAATCTTAGTTCAAATGGAACATTATTATTATGTACAACTGTATACATCATTTAAATAAGCATGATATATCTATTGTCTAATGCCCAGGTGATATGCACAATATTAAAATATAGAACTGTAAAATTAGGCTGTGTAGTGGACATGGAGATAAGACGTTGGAGCGCAAAACATGTGATTTCACCTGTCCAACAACAACCAGGCCTGTAATATTTCTGTCAGTAAGGTTATTTTTCACTCTGATGTCTCTGAAAATAAAAAGCTAGATGATATATTAAACTTTTTCTGTACGATGGGTAAATATCATATTCACAAAGCAAGATACCTTAAATTCAAACCTAGTTGCAAATTTTTTGCTTATGATTTACAGTTATTCTTCACTTCAAAAAATCCCCTCCAATAAAAGAGCTTCGAAAATATCCTGTATTATAGAACAAGTTTTATATAAATTGTAAAAATATTTTTTTACTGTTATTATTTACTTTCATTTTCTCTGTATCCCCACATGTTCATGTTCATTGTTTTGTATTATTTCCATTGTAATGATTTATATTGTAATGCAAAAAAAAAAAACAAAAAAAAAACAGCCCGTTATTTCCGGCGTGCTGATGGAGTCTGTCCCAAAAATACCTCTCAGTGCGCCCTCGTGGACTCGCGCCAAGGGCCCTATAGGTCTGCACTACATGACGTCACCAAAGTGTGGACTCTGAGGAAGTCCACAAGTCCGGAGTGTGCCATTTGGGACAGGGCCATGTACGTAACGCCGCGGGAACTTTGGAATGCGGAAGTGACGCGTGTCGCGGAGCAGCCGATAGCATCAGGGGGGCATGGATTTCTATTATTTTGAAGGTACCCCCGGGCGCCGCCATTGGCTAGCGGAACCCCACCTGCTGTTAGCATCCCATTGACTCCCATTCATTTTGGCGTCACTTTGACAGCGAATAACTTCACATCTGAGGCGTTTAAAGACTCCATTTGTCCATTATGTATTTCTAAAGAAACACGAAAATGTATAAAAGGCTTCATTACCTTGTAGCTTACGTTATGGCCCCGTAGAAGCAATTTTTGTAAAAAATAGGCTAACGATTGCGTCATAGCCACGCGACTCTCTGTCACAAAGTAGGAAATTACCGTATGGACAGGAGGAGACGCTCGCGGGCAATCGGGAGGACGTCGAGGCAAAATGACACAGTAATTAATCAGAACACCTACTAAAAGTTTCTCCTGCTCATAGCTCGTGGACATCTCCTATTCACACTCTCCGTCTCTGCAAGTTTCGGAAGGTAATGATTCAGATTGATCTCGGCACAGCTACTAGAAGACAGACGGTTTGCTCACGTGACATCTACGTCGTCAAGCTCAGTTTGAGTCTGCGCAGTACGCTCGACCCCCAGGAAGTAAGAGTTTCTAATTGGCTTCACTTTGTCTCCGTTGGGTCGCTGTGTCCATTTCTTTTACTGTCTATGGATAGCATAGCCGATAGTCCCAGCAAACACCGACAGCTCCAGCACTGAACCCCATTCATTTCCAGTGTTTCCGAAGCACGCGCGCTGGTAAGTTGATGAAATTACTGTATTTTTCACTTTTAAACACTTAAGCCGTCCTCTCGTGAATCTAGTCAGTAGTCTATTCTATGTAGCCAGCTTTATTGTGTTTATTGGAAGATAATAGTTAATTGCAGCTAGCTTAGTGACCAACACTAATGTTCGCTACCAGTCAGGAATGTGTAAATTCAGTCGTGAGGTCATGTAAGGGATAATGTATAGAGAGGCGGTCGTTAATAACAAGCCAGACAGGCTGAACGAGACGCGTCGGGGTCTTGACAGCCTGAAGGGCTTGTTATTCGCTATAACGACCGCCTCTCTATACATTATCCCGCTTATTACATGGCTACCTAAAACATAAATAATTAATTTGACACAAATTTTTGATTTAAAAGGGCGTTTATTGTTTTAAAAACGATTGTATTGCTTCCGCCAAAGAAAATAGTCCGTTCCGCGTCCATAGCAACGCGCTGTTTTTCATGGCAACGGTCTGTTATAGTTCGCAGCGGTCTGTTATCAAGAAATAACAGACCGCATTCTACATTGGAATTCAGCCACGCCATGTAATAAAGTTAAATAATGTGATGTTGCACTTCATAGTTTTGTTTTGTCAGCCCTATTTACATGAGGTGGTCAGAATATTAGAAATACATCTGGATATATAAAGCAAATAAGTACAGCAGCAGCAGCACCCCCACACATAATAAGACATTATAGAAAAGCTGAATTTATGGCTGAGCCTACAGTATCATAATGCAATAAACATATAATTTGTTGTGTTGCATGTTATAATGTGTTGGATGAGCAAAATGATCATCCAGCTTCTTCCATAATGTTGTTGTGTACGAATAACAATTTAAATAACAATAGTGGTTTGTATATATATTTATTTATTTATTATTATATATATTTTTTTTGTGTGTGTGTGTTCTCATTTAATATGTAAGAAAATAAATCCCCAAAATCACTATATTTCCTGCAGTTGTGTACTTACAATATCCCAAAAGTCTCCAAATGTTTTTTATTTCAGAGAAATTAATAATGAATTAAAAATTAAATTATGCCCCGTCCCGGATTCAAGATTTCAAATAAACACTGTTCTTTTGAACGTTCTATTCATCAAAGAATCCTGAAAAAATGTGTACACAACTGGTTTCAACATTGATAATAATAGCGTTACCTTTAAGGGGATTCATTTCAGTATACATTTACATTTACACTTGCTGTAGATCGTATGACTGTATCTGTGTGTGTTCTGTGTTTTACATTTTACATAGTGTACAAATTTAAGAATACAAAGAAAACCAAACAATACAACCATAACAAAACAAAACAAAACCAAGGGGGGTTGGACTAACATAAACAAGACTTAATCCTAGATGAATTATTACAGTGAGAACAATAATTATACACTATTCAGACTTGAGGAAATCTAAGAAGGGCTGCCATATAGTTTGAAATTGCCTATGAGATTGGAACTCCAAGGAACGTATCCTCTCCAGTTGTATGACATGAAACAATTCACATAACCAAGCTTTGAACGATGGAGAGTCTGAAGATTTCCAGTTTAGAAGTATTGTTTTTTTCGCAAGAGTCATGCCCATCAATAGAGGTCGTTGCTGCGATCTTAGAAGAGTATTCAATGTCTCAGAGGATCCAAGAATTGCGAGACCATGGTCTGGCTTTACCTCCTTTTGAAAGACTTTTGAAAAAAAATCAAATATATCAGTCCAAAAATTAAACAGTTTGTGACAAAACCAAAACATGTGTGACAAAGAACCCTCCTCTATTTTACATCTGTCGCAAACTGGAGAAATAGAATTGTATATTTTACTCAACTTCGTTTTGGAATAATACAATCTATGCACCATTTTTAACTGAATCAACCTGTGTCTCACATTTATTGAGCAATCTTGGATCTTTTTGAGACTGTCATTCCAGGTTTCATCGGACACTTCTTCATCAAAATCCCTAGTCCAGGCTTCTTTTATATGATTGGTGTTCACAGGCAGTTGGAAAGAATTAACACAGCGTGAAACCTGATGTCTAGAGCTTGGATTTACCAAAAAAGTGTCCTCAATTGTGTTAATCTCTGGTTTGTCAATAAATTGTGGAATAACCGTTTGAACAAAATGTCTCACTTGTAGATATCGAAAAAAGTCGGACCTTGGAAGATTAAATGCAGATTGCAATTGGCTAAAAGATGCAAATTTACCATCTATATAAAGGTCCCCAATAGACATCAGACCTTTACTTTTCCATTCAATAAAACCTCGGTCTAGCTGAGAGGGTCTAAACATGTGATTGTTAGCGATGGGTGTGAGGATCGAGACGTCAGATTTAAGATGTTTCCTTATTTGATTTAATATTCGTATTGAATTTTTAACTATTATATTAGTACCAATTATTTTTGTTGAGGGAGAGACTTTTGAGAAAAGTAAAACTGGGAGACAAGATGTTGTAAGAGAAAATGTCTCTATCCTAAGCCATAGATAGAGGATCAGCCACAGAGAAAGTTTCACTAGGAATACCCCTCTGCCAATATGATAGAGCCCTGGCATTTGCTGCCTAATAGTAATATTTAAACACTGGGAGCCGGTGGAGCGTTTTTAAGATTTCCACTCTGGAGGGTGGTTTCACTTTTTTGCGTTTTGAAGCCCCAAAAACGCAGTCGCCGTCTAAACGAAAGGCACATCTGATAAAATATTTTTACGTTTTCACCCCCGAGCATTCTCGTGTAAACGGCCTTAGAAAATTAGCCCATACATGACCATATTAGCCCAGTTCTGTCAACACTGCACTGGCTCCCTAATAAACATCGTATAAATTTTAAAATATTGATGATTACTTACAAAGCAATAAATGGTTTAGCTCCGCAGTACTTGAGCAAGCTCTTAACGCATTATAGTCCGTCACGTCTATTGCGATCTCAAAATTCCAGCCAGTTGATAATACTGTTACGAATTAAGTGAAATCTCTACTCAAAGAGCATTAAAACCATTCATAACAATCAACAGAGATCTAATCAACAGACTCCCTGGAGTCCCCGCTCTCACTCCCAAGGCTTCAAAACACCAAAAACACTCTTTAAAGTGAAAAAGTGAATTTATTAAACAAAAGTAAATAAGCTTCAGATGATAGCACTGTATCACACAAGTTGCAACTTACATCTCTGTCATTCTTTTTGGTGAAATGGTCCCACACACTACTTTTCTTTGCACGCTTCATCCTGGCGTCTGCCCTGCAGCCGCGGCGCTACCCATTTTCTATTATGGTTTTGTACGTTTCTTCATTCGGATCCATTTGCGATCCATTCCATTCTAAACAAACAACGCAGATTACATGCTTGTCCTTGTTACATTATTCATTAAGATAATAATTATTAAATGCACGCACAATTATCAGTGAAATTATCATGCCTTTCAACTTATGTGTGCAAAATTCAGAATAAAATGAATGTGCAGCAATTTGTACAAATAGAGTCCTACTATAGCCTACCTGTTGTAGCCATTAAATAAGCTAATTTTAGTTTCATATTTGTTAAAATATTATAATGTTATTTTTTCATCTGTTGTTGATTATGAAAAGTGAACCACACGAGTAAGATAGGATGCGCACTATTTCGAGAGAATGGAGTGGGTCAGACATGATTTTGACCACTTAATTAAGTTTTGTTTTGTAGAAAGCCTTTTTTAAGCGAATTTCGTTTTGTATAAATTGTATCTTAATTTTAATATTTTTTTATCAACCAGTTGCCTGGATTTAATAAATAAGAAGCAAATATAGCCTAGCAGACGATATAATCATGGAGGCGCCCGCGCGGTCACTTGCATTGCACGTGAACTGGAGCGCATCTCATCCTAACTTAACAAAACTCAGCGTATGCCTCACAGACATGAAATATATCTTAAGAAAGCTTGAAATGTCTTTTTAACAATTTAAAACGAAAAGAAATAGGCTACTCTCTGATTATGTAATCCATGATGTGCATTTCTCTCTATAGGCGCGTTCACTACGGAGATGGCGATTGTCAACTTGAACTTTACAGCTGTTGTTGCTGTTAATAAACAAAAAATAATAGTCCTATAATTTTATTAAACAATAAATTAAATGAAAGTGTAATTGTATTAAAAAAGCAACAAAAAAATTCCTGTTTAAGTTTTTTTATTTTTTTACCTATGCTAATTACGCATTAAATTCAGGTAGGCCACTGAGTCGCTGTCCTCAGTGCCGCAGAAAAGCGCTGAAACGGAGATGAAGGGGAACCTGTTTTTATTTTTTGGCTTTTTTTTTACTGGCCCATTCAGTTTTCTGGAGGCCCACCTACAATCAAAATCCTGGCGCCGCTAGTGCTGCCCTGGCTCTAACCTCCAGTGTTTTAGCCTGTAGCCTAGCCTTTCTGCGCCAAATGTTTTTATTGGTTTATTAAGTAGGCTACAAACAGGCGAGTTATGAAAAATTGAGTGTGAGGGATTTGTTCACTTCACACAAAAAGATCTTGGAATGAGATGGCTAACTGTAGTAGCGTTTAGTCCACTGTCTATAATAGCCTAATTTAGAGATCACCTTTTTTTTTTTTTTTTTTTTGACTACCTACAGCTTTGATCGGTTAACGTTGATACGGTCAACCATCGGTTAAACGGTCATCGGTTAACATCCCTACTTGGGAACTAACAAACAAGGCGAACTCCACGCACTCTGACTGGGACTCGCAAAGTTATTCTTACGTAAATACTCGACCTCAGCTTTCATTAACTCACGCTTGAATATCAAAATCGCTGTATGAGCTGCAACTGTCTTATGGTCTTTTTGGGAAGGCCAGTGAGGAGTCCATTACAATAATCCACCCTGCTGGTGATGAAAGCATGCACAAGTTTCTCTAAGTCTTGTATGCAAACAAAGCATCTAATTATTGCAATATTTTTCAGATGATAGTATGCTAATTTAGTTATTGCTTTGACATGGCTACTAAAACTAAGGTCTTACTCTAGTGTCACACCAAGATTCCTGACTTGATTTTTAGTTGTTTGACCCCTAGAGTGAAGGTATGCGTTCACCTTGAGAACTTCATCTTTGTTTCCAAACGCAATGACTTCAGTTTTGTCTTTGTTTAACTGAAGAAAGTTTTGACACATCCAACTGTTGACTTCATCAATGCATTGGCACAGGGAGTCAATGGGGCTGTAATCGTTAGGCGATAGGGCTAGGTAGAGCTGTGTGTCATCTGCATAGCTGTGGTAGGGCTGCACAATTAATCGAATTTCTAATCGCGATTACGATTATGGATGCCACGATTACGTAATCGTTCAAAGCCGCGATTACAAAAAAAAAAAAAAAAAAAAAAAATCCACTCTGCGTGCATTTAGAGCATGTTGTGAGAGGCAAATCACAACTACTTCAGAAAACCCAGCACAATAGGAACTACCATGCAGTGGCGTATTTGTACGCTGAAATAAAAAGTCTTTCACCTCAGAAAAACGGACGTTCCTGTCATGTCAGCCGTTATAGGCTACTGTGTTCGTAGCGCACACTCTTCAATTGCACGCGCAAATGCGGCGGCGTGCGCTGTGTATAAAGTGCAAAGGAAACTACGAGCATGCAACGTTGTTACGTTGTAAATTGGTAAGTCACAAAAGTAAAATACCAATAAATCACGTTACTGGTACGTCGTGTGTTAGCTGAGAAGGATTTGCATGCAGGGATGATTTTCATTCTATTCACCAGGAGCAGTTTCCATGTTTCATTAACAGTTCTTGTTAGTATTGTGTATCACCATGGTAACTGTCGTTTTAATATTAACCCACTGATCTATATAATGACATTCTATATAGATCAGTGTATTAACCCCAAAATGGCACTTTATTTTCACTTTGTGTTATTTTTTATATTTTAAATGACTGTGGTGGCTCATACCAACATTGTATTAACAAAAGCTAGTTTGGGACTGATATTTAATAGCTTTAGCATAGGCCTAATGTTTATTTCTTAGTAGTCTTTACTATTAGTCATATTCTTACAATATGTTAAGTAAAGGGGGACAGTGTGTGTGTTCACAATTTTTAAGCAAACATGTATAATAATATGCCTATATATATATTCAATGTAAATTGTGATAATCGTAATTAATAATCGCAATTACAATTTCAAGGGAATAATCGACAATTATGATTTTTGTCATAATCGTGCAGCCCTAAGCTGTGGTAAGCAATTTGGTTCTTTCTCATTATTTGGCTCATTGGGAGCATACAGGTTGAACAGGAGTGGCGCAAGAATTGAGCCTTGATGGACTCTGCATGTCATGGATGTCCACTCAGACTTATGGTCTCCTATACTCACATAATAACCTCTCCCATCTAAGTATGACCTGAACCATTTTAGGACTATCCCAGAAAGCCCCACCCAGTTTTCCAGCCTGTCAAGAAGTATGTTATGATCGACAGTGTCAAATGCAGCACTGAGGTCGAGTAGTACCAGCACTGATAGTTTGCCTGAATCAGTATTTAAGCGAATATCGTTTATTATCTTTATGAGCGCTGTCTCTGTGCTGTGGTGCGGTCGGAAGCCAGATTGAAAATTGTCAAAGTATCCATTCGAGCATAAGAATTTGTTCAGCTGATTGAAGACAACTTTTTCAATGATCTTGCCTATGAAAGGAAGATTTGAGATCGGCCTATAGTTGCTTAATATGGTCTTATCCAGATTGCTCTTTTTCAGGAGGGGCTTGACAACTGCAGTTTTCAGGGAGTTTGGAAAACTCCCAGAGAGAAGTGAGGCATTTACCAGTTCTAGAAGATCTGCTTCTAAACTGTTTAACACACTTTTGAAAAAAGATGTGGGGAGTGTGTCAAGAGCGCGGGTTGATGTTTTAAGGTGCTGTACGGTTTCTTCCAAAATTTTGCCATCAATTTCTTTGAAATCAGACAAAGTTAGGGTAAGTGTACCCATTAAGCCCACCAAAATCTAAGTCTAGGTTTTTTTCATAGATATTGACATAGTTTATAAGAAAAATAATTTGTTAAAATGCTAGATTAATCTCTCATTTTAAATTATATTAATTAGTTGATGTACATTTTAGAATATAAAATTAAGATAATTTAAGAATAAAGTCAGAAGTCTGGCATGGGCTTAATTGGTACTTTGGCACCATTTAAGCCCGCATGTGTTCCAAATAAGCCCACATCATCTTTGATTCACAAAATATAAAAAAAATAAATGATTTTAAAGAAGTAAAACATCAATATATTTATTCAGTGACAGGGAAGTATTAAAAAAAATCATTTTGCTAATGTTTGATTAGAGCCCTTGGTGGGATGGGTTGGTGTTAGTGGCCGGTGGTCTGGAGCCTTAAGTTGGCTTGACTGGAGTTGTAGCTGGAGTCAAGCTGGAAGTTAGACTGGGTGTATCTCGGGAGCCAAGCTGAGTTAGGGCTCCATACTCTGGGCCTCCTAGTGGGCCCCCCTAACAGTCCCAGGGGCTCAGGACTGTGGGGAATGTAGGGTCCCTCTGGGAGCTCTCCATGTCCGGAATCACAAGCGTTAACTCAGCTTGACTCCCGAATCATGCCCAGTTATACATAAAGGACTTTAGGACAAAACAGGCTCTATCTCATTTGAATGAATGTGTAATTTGTGTGTAAGTAAGGTAAGGGTAAAAGGTTAGTAAGGTAAAAGCACACAAAGACATGTTATCATTAAACACTTTCAGAAAATGTATCAAAGTTTGCAATTAAAGGGATTCCTCATTGAAACACATAAGGTGGGCTTAAATGGTACACAGTGAGTAATGTTTTCCTTTAAAAATGTAAGATATGTTAACAAATACATGCATGGAGCTTAAATATACTGTGGACTAGTATCATTGTAATTTTCATTGTCCCCACATTGAGAAATGTTAATTTTTTTTCATTCAAGGATAGCTTGTATTGACTGTAGTTTGCATGCGTTTTGTGGCACTGTACCATTTAAGCCCATCTTAAAAAAAAGTTAATTTATAAAAATAATCTTATCTACAAAACAATTTATGATGTATTTATTTGTAAAGGAATGTAAAATGAATCACAAAACATTCATTTTTTGCAGTTCACATGCTTAATTTTTTGGCAGTCTATCTTTCTGTAAGGCTAATGGTTTGACCTAGAGATTAGCTTTGAACGCAAGCTAATAAAACTCATCTTTCCATTTAACCTGTTAAGCTGCAACCCCACTTTTGAAAAATCCCAAGAAATGACATACCCAAACTGAAACAGATACAGTTCATGAACCCTTTGTACTAAAAGCACAAGTATGATCTCATTTGAAAGCTGACACCTGGCAGTTTATTGTAATATAGAATTAATTATTGTCATAATGACAAAAATTGTTATAAATAGCTTCAAAGTTTTGTAAAGTTATTAGAAATTATTTTTTATGAAACATCCTCATGAAAATAAAATTGAAGTTGGCCCTGGAGCAATCTAGAAATGCACTACAGCTAATGCCACATGTCTAAACATTTTATGTTTAAAATCTTAAGATAATAAGTCCAAAACTCTGTATTTAGTGAAATGTTTTTCAAGACCATGTCATGTGACTTTATTTTGATTTGATGCTAAAATGCTACTGATGTTTATTGCCATCTTCTAAGCATCTATCCAGTATATTGTCTTTATTGTTTTGTGGTGCAAACGAGCCCCATTCAGTCTCAGTCTCCCCCTGCACACATTCACACCTCTCCAGCCTGGTTATGGCTGTAAATATGCATTTCTTTTGTCTGCATTATAGTTACTAACGACTGGCTATTCACATGCTATTCATATGGTTTCAGTCACTAATTTCTTTTCTCAAAGTTCACCCTTACATTCTAAACTGTTTTAAATACATTTCTTGAATAAAGAAACATTTCAGTAAGCATTCAAAAAATAATAAAAAATATAACTTCTAGGTGGCAGGTGCACCTAGGGCTAGCTAGCATGTTAGCTTAGCACACCATCAATACACGACAATTTATGAGATTAAAACCATGTTTGTGCTTAAAAACTTACTTTATAAAGCAAATCGAGTATTTTAAATAATTTTCTGTGATCTAATTTGGCTTCAGATAAAAAAATCAGACAGAAAATATACTATTGTATACTGTTCTGCACAATGATAGTCTATATAGATTAGCATTACATTATAAATATAATCTATTATTAAGGAAATACCTGGCATGGATTGAAAAACACAGGTAACTCAAATATCATAGCAAACATGTTTATTGTCTTCAAAACGACTGTATCTCCATGTTACAGCCATAGTTACAGCGCGATCTGTTGTTAGCTGTGTGTGTGTTCGAGGCTTCCTGGATTGTCACATGATTATGGCACTTCTTCATGTTCTAATACTGTGCACAGGGCGGCGAGGGCGCCCTCAGGCTATTGGTATGAATTGAAAACACATTAACAGAGTATACAAACGCTCATAATGATTACATCGACGCATTTGGGTATAAATTCAATAAATATTATTCCTGTCTATAGAAATCTGATGTAAACCTATGAGAATATATCAATATTTCTCCAAATCTGCACATTTTTTAGCTAAAAGCCCGGAAGGACGTTGTTTTGTGTATCGCTGTCATGACGACGGCACGGGAGTTTTTTTATGAATGAAAGCGGCTGACGCGCATAATTCATATCAAAGGTATCGACTCATTTTTTCATTTCATAACTCCTGACACAAATTAAGAAATAACTGTCGCTATAAGTTTCTCAGAATACAATAGTGGTCAAATTCTGAAACTTGAGTCTTATATCTTTGTAATGATGTATAGTTTGTCAAGGTATAACATTAAATCTGATAGTAACTTTGAACTATTTATAAAAAAAAACGCTTCAGTGCGCCCGCGCTCTGGCAACGGTTAACAGGTTAAAGGAAAATGATATAAAATGATAAAGTACTATTTGTTCATACACAAAAAACAATACATTTATCTCTTATTTGACATAATATCAATGTAGTTACCAAAGAAATGGCTGAAAATTGCTGAAATGTGTTGATTTCTGAAGGGTCCCGAAACACCAAAGTTTTGGGGTGACTTTGTGTGAGGTCCCCTGAGACAGCATGCACATGGGTGGGGCTAACTCAACATTGTCAAATGTAATTGGTATGCAATTAAAAATGCCAGGGAAGTAACAAATCACTGAATTGGTTAAAATAATAAGCAGCATAAAATATTTTTTTCTCTTTTTTTAATTTGACTTCAGAGTTGAAAGTGGGCTTAAAGGGTACATGGGCTTAATGGGTACACTTACCCTACTACTTGTTCAGGTGGTCTGATCTGTCTGACCCCAGAGCAACTCAGGGATGTGCTGATCACCTTTCTGATATTATTGATTTTCTCAGAGAAGAAAGAAGCAAACTCACTGCACTTGCTGTCTGAGAGCATTTCACTGGCAATCTGGCTTGGGGGGTTTGTCAGTCTCTCTACAGTAGCAAAAAGAGTGCGTGTGTTGTTTAAATTGCAGTTTATAATATTTGAACAGAAAGTCTGTCTAGCTTTGCCTACTTCCATATTGAAAGCATGAATGCTGTCTTTGTAGATGTTATAATGGACTACAAGTTTTGTCTTCTGCCACATGCACTCTGCTTTTCTGCATTGTCTTCTCATATTTTGCACTGCTGTTGAGTTTCTCCAAGGTGCTTTTTGTCTGCCACTCTTCTTCCTGACTTTAACAGGAGCAATATCATCAATTACACTTTTAACTTTTGAGTTAAGAGTCAAGGAGAAAATCAACAGAGTCGGCAGATATGCTTGGTGTTAAGGATATAGCCTTCATAAATAGTACACTAGTGTTCTCATTTAACCCTCTGGGGTCTGAGCTGTTTTCTGGGCCCTGGAGGTGTTCTGACATGCTCTGACATTTGCTTATTTCTGTTACTTGTGACATTTTCATGGCTAAAGTCTAATTACACTGTATTCAGCACAAACTCTGCTACAATAATATATCACAAGCATGTATGTAAAAGTTTGTAGTTTTGAGATAATGACATTTATGCGTGGTTTGTGAAAATACAAAAAAAAAAATTCTCACTGAAATAAGGCCATGAAACCCATACTGATTATTTCTTCACAAGACTTTTGAAAATTGTATGATGTAGCTTAGAATATTTGCTCTAAAACGATGTGAAAATCACCCTGACTGCTCATTCAGATAAGACAATATATTGATTTAAAATTTTTACGACGTGTTTTGTGCCACAAAGCTTTATGCGGGAGCTCATTAATATGTAAGCTTTTCACACCTGAGAAAGACAAAGACCCTCCTCTAACTGCCCTATTAGGAGCTATCAGGCCCTATCATTCTGAGCAACCTTGCACAAACAATGAGGAGATTTAAAAAAGAATGGCTTTTAGATTGTTTGATTAATTTACAACACAACATAATCCAAAGATAACCAATGATCCAAAGACAGAGACCTTTGTGCCATTCCTAAAAACATTGTACATACCTTTCATTTCCAAGGTGTTTGATTTTCACTTTACCATGTTCATGTACAGAGACCCGTGTGAATGTTGAAGTCAGCAGGACTCAGTGGCATCTGGGCCCTGAAAAAAAAAAAAAAAGTGAACATACTGATATCAAGAGAAAGGCCTGCACGATTTTGGGAATACATTTTAGATTTTTCTGGTTAAAATTGCTTTTTAAAATTCACAGAATACACACACACACACACACACACACACACAAAAATGTTTCCAACAATAATATAATGAACACCAGGTTTGTTGTGCCTTGTAGGCATAGGCTATGGGCAGTGCTGCATAAAATAATACTAACAATAACCATAGCAGCCTATAATTCTTCCAAAATATAACAACTAAGCTAGAGAAAAATATATTGATTATCATGTTACTTCAAATGTTTCCATTCGTTATGATGATATGAAATGAGATAAAAGTAAAAACACGAAGCCGTTTGGTGCGTTTTGCTTTTCGAATGTATCAAATATGATACATTCAAACGCGATCGCGCTCAAATATAAAACATTATGGTTACCATATACATTTCTACGTTTGAGCAGATATCCACAAACACAGTAACAGTAAACACGGGTCTAAATATTATAATATTCACCATATATCTAGCAACAGTTCAACTGCAATGTGAAATTTATGCAACAATAACAAACTAATATGTAAGAATTTCTTACCTTACATATTTCTTGTCTTCAAATCGCATTCTTCTTCTTCTGAGGTAGCCTAAATCCAATGTAAGCTCACGGCGCGTCTTTGAAACTCGACAAAAAGCAGAGACTTGTGAAGTGTTTTGGTGTTTTGTTTTTGAGGTAATGAGCACGATCGCGTTCCATGTGGAGATTTGCATGTGAATCTCTTTTGCGCGAGTGGGCGTGTTCAAATTAAAAGTAATTAGGAAGCGTTTGAGAAGCTGGACATTTTGTTGGTTTTATACAAATTACTTAAACAGAATATTTGTTTTCAGTTTGAATCCGATCATTTAAAAGTACACACTTAAATGTTTATAAAGGTATATGGCTCATAAATGTGTGACAAGTATTCGCTGAGTTTTGTTTCAGTTTATAGACGTGCTCAAGAAAAAAAAGTTCACCGCGACGGAGAGGCAGAACGCACACCCTGTTTATTTTCTTTATTTTACAAAAGCACAATGTTTTGATTTGATTGTAAGTGGAGACATACAAAAGTAGAAATATCACAGATTCTTTTTTTATATTTATTTTTTCTGTATGACCATAAATGACGGAGTAATTTAAGTTTTGGTTCTACAATGTGAAGAAAATCCAGCAAAACGCGCGAGCGCGTTTGCCGACCTCAGAGGGTTAAGGAATTCATAAATAGTACACTAGTGTTCTCATTTAAGCATCTCTTCTTGACAGACACAGATCTAGCTTCAGTGGCAGGAGAGATCAATACATCAAAGAAAATACAGAAATGATTGGGCAGTGCTACATCCTTAATAACAATCGATGAAATGTTTAGACCCTTACTGATAAGTAAATCTAGAGTGTGCCCACGATTGTGTGTCGGTCCATGTACATGCTGAGTCAGATCAAAAGTTTTTAAAACAGTTTTTAACAGATATTCGAAAGGTAATGCCCTAATGATATTTGCTTACATTGATAGATATCTTTAAAAAGAGCAGCTAGACCCCCACCTCTCTTAACAGCTCTGCAGACACTCATAAAAGTAAAGTTAGGAGGGGATGTTTCATTGAGGACTGTTGCACTGCAGCTGTCTTCTAGCCAGGTTTCATTTAGAAGCATAAAATCCAGGTTGTTTGTGGTTAAGTTGTTGACTAGAAGTGATTTATTTTTAAGTGAGCATATGTTTAAAAGTGCTAACTTAACAGTCTTACTTTTTGTCCCCACAGCAATCTTTGAGGTGTGATAGGCACCAGATTAGTTGGGTTTGCTGTACGGCTATTAAAGGCCTTAGACTTTCTATCTTGTAATAGAACAGCAATAGAGAAAGATACAGGCACACTGGGTTCCCGCTTGTTCTGTAAACATTTGAGAAAGTTACTGTTATCATAGCAGGGACCCAACACATATCACTGAGAGCTGGTATCAGTTGTTTTTGGTTCACCTCGAGCAGATGGAGGAGGGTGTGGGCCCTGGCGTTGTGGCAGAGGCCGAAGAGCTCTCACAGGTGGGGGAGGGCGAGCTGCCACAGGCTTTGGTGGTTGTGGTGCCTGCCGTTTTTTGGTTGGTATCTGGGGGCTTGCAGCAAAAGACTGGGATAGTTTGGTTCCAGCATACACCAGTTCTTCCATTTTCTGTGAGAAGCACAGAAGTGGAGATGCTGGAGAGGGGGATAAAGTGTCTGGTGAGAGGGGCTGTTGCTCTGGTGTTATCGGAGGCGTGAGTTATCTGTGGTGAGCTCTGTGGGCAGGGCTCAGCTGAGATTGTGTCCGTGAGCAGAGGTTGTTGTAGCGGAGTGGTGTTAGCATTGTCCTTGTGTTATATGTCAACCGCATGTCCATTCTGCTGCTGAAGTGAAGTCCTGGGATTTCATACTGTGTCCAGGTGTGTGTGTGTGCCGTTCAGATTGAGTGAATTGGCACACACTGCAGAAGGATGATGGAGGGAGAAGTAGGCCTAGATATTGTCCTTTAGCACTCTTGAACCAAGTTTGTTTGAGTGGTGTCTGCTCAACCTTGAGCGCCAGTTAGCATCAGTGTTAGCTACTGGCTGATTCAGTCTGTATTCGATCACATTCATTGCGTTTGGGGATTCCTCATTTACATTCATTAGTACTTTAAATCTGTTCTCAAGATGTATAGGCGGTGGTAGGAGACCAGTGTTTGCAATCCTTGTCAGAGCCGAATCTGGGGTAGAGGATGCTACTGCAGCAATATGTGATGCTCGTGACAATCTGGTGTCTCGAGTGCCTTTGGGTCTCGCTCCCTGTTTGTGCCATCGATTTGTAAGTCGCTCGGCTTGTTTCTCTACCTGTCGAGGAGCACTAGTTTCATGGGACTCACTGGCTATATGCTGAAGGTGTCCAAGACGAAGCTCTGTTGTGTGCTCCATCTGGTTTGGTGGTCCCGTAAGTAACTTTGTTTCAAGAACTGCAGTCCTTTGTAAAAGTCTGTGGCAGTTAGTGCAGCAAGTAGATTCTTGAACCAGAAGAGGCGTTTTCTCTCTTATCCGTATGAATGTAGGCTGTTGTGTTTTCCTTACAAGTGAACGCGGTGCGTTGGCGCCTCAATGTCACGGTTATTATATTGTCTGCTATATCTGCTTTTTATTTATTAAATACATGCAATTGGTTGATAAAACATTTATTAAAATTAAGATACAATTTGTACAAAACGAAATTTACTTAAAAGAAAGGCTTTCTAAAAAGCAAAACTTAAGTGGTAAAAATCATGTCTGACGATTTACAAAACAAAACTTGCATTGGTAGGCTACTTGGCAAAGAATCAAATACAGTTGGAAACGACGTAGACCATTAATGACACAGACTGTTAACAATTGTTTTTAATTAGTATTTAAACATTCTCTATGATAAAAAAATGTTTGTAAAAAATATTTTAATAACACGGTTTTGGCGGTTATAGAGTTCTAATGACGGTGTTCAACTATAACCGTGTGTCTCACGGTTATATACTAACCGTCACACCCCTACTGTTGCTTTAATTTCCTATTACATTGGAAGCCACATTTATGTTCTATGTGTGGAAAGAGTTTTTCTACATTGTTCAAAGCGCTATATAAATGAAGATGACTTGACTTGACAAAATTACACACAAAAACGCACACCAACACATTGCGGCTATTGAGCCTTCATCAGGGTGTGGGTAGCAAACACACTCAGAGTCCTTTTAAGCAGCAATTAGTTAGTCATGTGACAATCACCTGGTTACGTAATATAGAATAGTCAAAAATCACAATATAGAAGAAATTATTAGATAAATAGCGAAGACATATCTCACCAAAACATCCACACAAAAAAGACACAATATAATAACAATGCACTAAAGTGTAACAAAACAACTGGTGAGGGAGGCACTTGTTCTTGAGAAGCTGAAGAGGCTTGATGTCTCTAAAGCCATAGGATTAGATTCGATTCCATCTAGAATCGTGAGGGATGCCGCTGAGATCATTACTCCGAGCATTACTATAAACAGGTCAATAAGAACAAGGATACTTTCCCAATGACCTCAAGATTGCCAGAGTGATTCAATTATATAAGAAAGGGAGTAAACTAGACCCTGGTAATTATAGACCTGTCTCAATTCTCGGTTGTCTGTCAAAGATAATTGAAGGGATCATTTTTGGGCTGATTGATAATTACTTAAAATCACAAAACCTACTTCATGAGTTCCAGTCTGGCTTTCGTAAATCACACACTACAGATTCCTGTTTACTGTTTCTAACTGACTATATAAAAAAGGAGGTAGATAATGGAAACTTCTGTGGCATGGTCATGTTAGACTTACAAAAAGCCTTTGACACATTCGACCATTGTGTTTTAAGTCAAGTCAAGTCACCTTCATTTATATAGCGCTTTTAACAGTATGGATTGTTTCAAAGCAGCTTTACAGTGATAATAGAAATTAGCGTAACAGTAAAGTTGCGAAGATCATTAGTCATTAACTCAGGGGCCGCTTACACGACACTGTTCTAACAGAAAACCCTTAACGCGTTCCGGCCGCCCATCCACACAAAAAGTGCCTGGTGTCTCCAGAACAGACTCCCTGAAATAGGTTCAAAAGAGCAAACAATCCGTTTTCTCTGCGCTAACCTCAAAAACGCAGATGGCGCGCACATGCGCATCACGTGTTTGGTCGATAAGTATGCACGTTTGAATATATATGTGCGCAGACGTGTAGTCCTTCACAGATCAACCCTCAACAAACTACTTGTTGGGCCTTAATTTTTAATTCAGAAATTGTCACGTCTGCGTAGCCACGCAAACCAAAATGATCCCGACACCGTTTTATCTGTATAGAGGTAAAGGGAAGGAGGCCTTCACAGGGGAGAGACTAGTTGACACTTCAGGACTGCGTTGTCTTTGTGTCCTGGCGCTGGTCCTTCATCAGGTCTGGATACGGCCTGGATCCGGCGGACAGCGGTAAACCTCGGGATAAACAGAGAGACTAATATTAGCATATACGGCATCCTTTTTATGATGTACCAAGTACATCAGGATTTATGGGAAGTGTTCCCGGTCCTTATTCTTTAAGTGAATAAGACTTAATATTTAGTTGCAAATCCTTTGCTTGCAATAACTGCATCAAGCCTGTGACCCATTGACATCACCAAACTTCTGCAGTCTTCTTTTGTAATGGTTTTCCAGGCTTTCACCGGGGCCTTTTTCAGTTGTTATTTGTTTTGGGGGGTTACTCCCTTCAGTCTCTTTTTTTTTTTTTTTTTTTGCAGGTAAAATGCATGCTCTATAGTAGTGGTCGACCGATATATCGCCGAGGCTGATATATCGGCTGATATTTGGAATTTTTTAGATATCGGCATCGGTTGATAAATCTTTCCGTTTGGCCGATATATTTCAAAACAATTTGTGACTGTGCATTAGCGCTTTTTTCCACTGACGCGAACAGAGCGAGCGTGAATGAACTGAATACACTCGCTCTGCTCCGCCCAGCAACATAAGACAAGCCACTCAGAAGTGAAGCAGACATCTGACAGACACAGTAAATGACCATTCGCATTCGCTTTCTACTGTGAAAAGCGTGCTTTTTCTGTGTTACACACAAAAACACTCCGGCGTGCAGCAGAGTCTATTCAAACAGTACCGTGATATGTCAGATCCGCAGCCCAGCGGTAGCTCCAGTGGGGGTCACAGATGCGATGTAAACGAATTCAAACAAAACTGAAAACATTTTACCTCACAAACAGTCAAAAATCCTGTGACTGGCTGCTCCTCAGATATGCGCGTTGTTCTCGGGTTACATTTAAACTAGACGCTGTTTTCCAACGGACTCGCGTGCACGGAAAAGCTGGGCCGCGTGCATTACAGATCAGTGGTCGCGTGAGGTGGATGAGAGGAGAACACTATGTAATAATATTACGTTTGAAAATAAAACTTTGAAAATGTTATTCACTATCTACTGTATTTATTTATCCATGATTGGCGTAATATCGTGTGTAGTATACATTTTCATATGTTCATGTATGTCATGCAAATACATGTGACGGCTTGCAACGTTTTAAAGAAACAAACAAGCAAAACTAAACACATAAATCATTATTAAATATACTTGAAGTAAAACAACCTGTTTAAAGTAAATAGTGTAAATAAACTATGTGAGATTTATATTTAACTATGTATTGTACATAAAATGTATGTAATTTCACATACTATTTTGTCATTAATTTATGAATATTGTTTCGATTGGTTCATTAATGATAAATGTTATTTGTAACCTGCAGTAAGCAGCAGTAATTATTTATGTGACTGAAAACATGACTGTAAATATTAAAGCAGACAAGAAGCTGCACTAAAACTTTATTTATTGAAGTGTACCTTACCTTTTTGTTTAGGCTACATTTTAATTTCTTAGTAAATATTTTTTATTGCAAAAATAATTTTGCATAAATAGTATGTACAATAAATGTTCATTTAGTTTCACCAATATTCTTTATGTCTCTCATTTACTGTATTATATGTATTGTATCGGCCTCATATCGGCCAATCGGCCAGATTGCTTTCTCAATATCGGCATCGGCATCTACCATTAAAAATCCCATATCGGTCGACCACTACTCTATAGGGTTTAAGTCTGGAGATATACTTGGCCAGTCTAAAACTTTCCACTTCTTGACCCTGATGAACTCCTTTGTTGTTTTGGCACTGTGTTTTGGGTCATTATCTTGCTGCATGATGAAAGATCTCCCAATCAGTTTGGTTGCATCTTTCTGTAAATTGGCAGACAAAACACTTCTGAGTTCATTTTGCTGCTGCCGCCATCATGTGTTACATCATCAGTGAAGATTAATGAGCCCGTCCCAGAAGAAGCCATGCAAGCCCAAGCCATGGCATTACCTCCACCGTGTTTCACAGATGAGCTTGTGTGTTTAGGGTCATGAGCAGATCCTATTTTCTCTCCAAACTTTAGCCTTTCCATCACTTTGGTAAAGGTTAATCTCAGGACATTCCAAATGGTTGTACTGGCTATGGCCAATGTTTGTGCAATGGCTCTGATTGATTTTCCATCTTCTCTCAGCTTCACAATTGCTTGTTTTTCACCCATAGACAGCTCTCTGGTTTTCATGTTGGTTACACGTCTAACTATAAATGCAGTCTGCACAGGCAAAATCAAAATCTGAAACTGAGCGCAGACATTCAGTGCTATTTATTGTTTGAATAATCAATGTAATAGGACACACCAGGGCAACAAAACACACCTGCCAGTCACATGTTCCAATACTTTTGGTCACATGAGCAATGGTTGGGTTCAAACAAAAGGTTATATCTTCTAAGTTGTGTATCAGATCCAGATGAAAATATCTGGAAATAAAAGCTGAAATGTTGATCTCTTCCGTCATATTCATCTTTTGATGTCAAACCCAAATATTTTCAGTCTACAGAAAAATGAAAGGAATTGCCACTGTTCCAATACTTTTGGAGGGGACTGTATATCTCCAGATGATAATAGGCAGATGCAAATTATCAATTCAATTTTGACGCCAACTTTTCCACCTCTTCACAATCATGGAAAGTTTCAAGGACATGTAATCAATTTATAAAAAGGCATTAAATTATCATAATATTTTATAGCAGTTGTCCACTTTCTACCATTACATCAGGGCTCACTTTCATGTCTTTTCACTTTATATTTCTCTCGGTTAATTATTTTGATGTACTGAAAATTAAATTGAATATTTTTTTTTCTTTCATGTCAGACCTGATGGAAGTGAAGGAGGAGAGTGAAGAACTGAGTGAAGTGAAGGAGGAGAGTGAAGAACTGAGTGAAGTGAAGGAGGAGAGTGATGAACTGATGGAAGTGAAGGAGGAGAGTGAAGAACTGAGTGAAGTGAAGGAGCAGAGTGAAGAACTGAGTGAAGTGAAGGAGGAGAGTGAAGAACTGAGTGAAGTGAAGGAGGAGAGTGATGAACTGATGGAAGTGAAGGAGGAGAGTGATGAACTGATGGAAGTGAAGGAGGAGTGTGAAGAACTGAGTGAAGTGAAGGAGGAGAGTGAAGAACTGAGTGAAGTGAAGGAGGAGAGTGAAGAACTGACATTTTTAAAGGAAATAAGAGCCAAGAAATCTTTCACCTGCACTCAGTGTGGAAAGAGTTTCACAAGCAAACAAAATCTTGAGAATCACATGAGGATCCACACCGGAGAGAAGCCGTTCTCATGTGATCAATGCGGGAAGAGTTTCAAAGACAGAGCAAATCGTAATCAACACATGAGGATCCACACCGGAGAGAAGCCGTTCTCATGCGATCAATGCGGGAAGGGTTTCAGTCAATCATCATACCTTAATGTTCACATGAGGATCCACACTGGAGAGAAGCCGTTCTCATGTGATCAATGCGGGAAGAGTTTCAAAGACAGAGCAAATTGTAATCAACACATGAGGATCCACACTGGAGAAAAGCCGTTCTCATGTGATCACTGCGACAAAACATTTCTTAGGGCATCAGTCCTGAAGACACACTTGAAAGTTCATACGAAGGAGAAGCCACATTTATGTTCTGTGTGTGGAAAGAGTTTTTCACTTCTGCTGTATTTACACGCACATCAGAAAATTCACACTGGTGTCAGAGAGTACATGTGCTTTGAGTGTGAGAAGACTTTTACTACAGCAAACAGTTTAAAACTGCACCAGAGAATTCACACTGGAGAAAAACCTTACAAGTGTTCACACTGTGACAAGAGATTCAATCAGCCATCATCTCTGAAAACACATGAGAGGATCCACACTGGAGAAAAACCTTACAAGTGTTCACACTGTGACAAGAGATTCAGTCAGCCATCAAATCTGAAAACACATGAGATGATCCACACTGGAGAACAACGTTACAAGTGTTCACACTGCGACAAAAGATTCAATCAGCCATCAACTCTGAAAACACATGAGATGATCCACACTGGAGAACAACCTTACAAGTGTTCACACTGTGACAAGAGATTCAATCAGCCATCAAATCTGAAAACGCATGAGATGATCCACACTGGAGAACAACCTTACAAGTGTTCACACTGCGACAAGAGATTCAGTCAGCCATCAACTCTGAAAACACATGAGATGATCCACACTGGAGAACAACCTTACAAGTGTTCACACTGCGACAAGAGATTCAGTCAGCCATCATCTCTGAAAACACATGAGAGGATCCACTCTGGAGAACAACCTTACAAGTGTTCACACTGTGACAAGAGATTCAATCTGTCAGCAAATCTGAAAACACATGAGATGATCCACACTGGAGAACAACCTTACAAGTGTTCACACTGTGACAAGAGATTCAGTCATTCAGCACATCTGAAAACACATGAGAGGATCCACACTGGAGAAAAACCTTACAAGTGTTCACACTGTGACAAGAGATTCAGTCATTCATCATCTCTGAAAACACATGAGAGGATCCACACTGGAGAGAAACCTTACAAGTGTTCACACTGTGACCAGAGATTCAGTCGATCAGAACATCTGAAAACACATGAGATGATCCACACTGCAGAAAAACCTTACAAGTGTTCACACTGTGACCAGAGATTCAGTCAGTCAGTACATCTGAAAACACATGAGATGATCCACACTGGAGAGAAGCCGCACACGTGTGATCAGTGTGGAAAGAGTTTCACTATTAAAAGTCGCTTGAATCTACACATGAAGATCCATGCAGTGGAGAAACCACTTAAGCACAGTCTGAGATCACAGTAAGTAGTTTATTTTCGTGTGCTGAGCAACAAAGTCTCTTCTGTGTAAGTTAGCCACACATCACCATATAGCCAAATCTCTCCTCTCCACCTATAGCCGGTGTGATGAGCACAGGACACTTTGTTGATTGATATCTATTAACTTGTTCAACCAACAGGAATGTCTAATTTGTCAGTTCAGATCAATGCAAAAAAACACAAATTCGTGTGTGGCGCTCATGTAAAGCAGAAATACAGCACTATACAGGGCTCTAGACTGCGAGTAAATGGTCTCATTTTGCGACCTTTTTTTCCTGGCACACGGCAAACGAAAGCAGAATGAAACCACGCTACTTGTTTGAGCTGTGCAGCGCAAAGTTTTTCAGCTCAGAGCAATACTAGACAGCGGTTTACTCGTGGGCCGATCTCGATCACGCAACACCATTACTACACAGAGCTGGCAGATTCATGCTACTGCTAACCCGGACGTCGAGGTCACTTCAGTGATTTGGGAAAAGCATGTAAAAGTCCTGGCAGTAAGCGATGCATAAGGATGTAGTGTAACGACGAATTATTGTTTTTTTCCGAAGTGTTGACAACTTAGTGTTAACTAATAATTGTTGCAAACTGGTACAACAAACAAAATATTACTGGAACTGGGCGTCGTTACACTACATACTTATGCATCGCTTTCTGCCAGGACTCTTTCAAGAGATCTGATGCCATCACTAGGCTGATTTAAGAATTGAATTTAGGCTGCTATATTTAACAGTGAGTTAATTTCATTCAGGTGTGAGGATGGTGGATCAGGAAAGACAGGGGAAGGCAACAGGTAGGTCTAACATTAGGTGGAAGTGTAGGGGAGCCACTTGATACCAACAGATTAATTTCTTAATATTATTAATATGGAAAAAGTAATATGGAAAATCTATTACATAATGTTTGTTTGACAATATGTCTTAGTGGAGAAGAACACAGGCATCAAGTACAGATGAGACCAGTGATGACATCAGGTAGGAGTTCTATTAGTTAGACCACACAAAACTAAATGTCCAGTATGGTCTGAAGTTCTGTTGACCAACCTATTCACTGTCCTTTTTGGGTAAAAAAATAGTGCAGACAGAGATGGAAAGCCACTCACCACTGAGGAGGAATTGGAGGATAATGTGGAAAATAGAGGTGAAGATGAGGTTTACATTTAGTCATTTAGCAGACGCTTTTATCCAAAGTGACTTACAACTGAGGACTAAAGCAAGCAAGTCATCGTGAAGAGGCAAAAAACTATGCTAGAAGTGCTCCAAAATACAAAGTTCAGGCATTGCTCAGAGTAGGTGGAAGAGAATGTGGAACATTGAGGTGAAGAGGAGAGGGAGGTGGAAATGGAACAGAGAGGTGAAGAGGAGAGAGCTGAGACAAGGCCTTACTCAAAAGATCCATCTGACTGGCCACCACCACACCAGATTGGGGACTCATTTAGGCATTGTATGGTTGAGAATGGCCCACAGAAATGTCCTGATGGGCCGTATCCAAGATCAGACAAGAGTAGACAGTGTTTTTCCAAAGCATACTGTTTTTGTTCAATGTAATGGAGAAAAAGTGCAGTGGGATTGGTTACTGTACTCCAAAAGGACAAATAAAGTGTATTGTTTTGCGTGTAAGCTTTTTGGTGGAGCTAGAGTTGTTGACACGCTTTGTGGTGGGGTACAATAACTTTCAGTGTCTTTCAAAAAATGCTGCAGCATCATGAAATCAGTGTTGATCACATAAATGCTTGCAACTGAAGGGGAAGAATGCTAAGTTAGGAGATCCTAAAAATGGAACTTTCCTGGGTGTCCTTGATGTCATAGCACAATATGTTGTCACACTAGCAGAGCATCTTGGAAAGGTAGCCTCTAAAGAAACCACAGGATATCTTTCCTGGTGCACTCAAAATTAATTTTTAGATTCAATTTCTGAATGTGTACTAGGTCAAATTTGTGCCCAGCTCAAAGCCTCCAAGTACTTTGAAGTGGAGTTGGATTGCACACCTGACATTTCAAAGCAGGAGCTGGCCTCCGTAATAATCCTGTATGTTCATACAGACGACAACAAGAATGCCACCATCAATGAGTCTTTTGTTGGCTTCACAGTCGTGAAGGACACAACTGGTAAAGGCCTCACAGAAACACTGACTGGGGTGCTGGATAACCTTGGGTTGGAGTTGGCTAACTGTAGGGGCAGAGCTATGACAATGGCTCAAATATGAGGGGTACACAAGGGTGTGCAAGCATTGGTGCAGCAGAAGTGTCCAGAGTAGAGGTCTGCTACCCGACCCGAGCCCGACGGGTCCCGAAAAGCTCACGGGTTTCGGGTCAGGTTCGGGTTAATGTTTAATGAATAGCCTTGGGTTCGGGTCAGGTTCGGGTTTATAACTTAGTAAAACTGTATAGGCTTATACATATACAGTGGGGAGAACAAGTATTTGATACTCTGCCGATTTTGCAGGTTTTCCTGAAGTCTGTAATTTTTATCATAGGTACTCTTCAACTGTGAGAGATGGAATCTAAAACAAAAATCCAGAAAATCACATTGTATGATTTTTAAATAATTAATTTGCGTTTTATTGCATGACATAAGTATTTGATCACCTTCTAACCAGTAAGAATTCCGGCTCTCACAGACCTGTTAGTTTTTCTTTAAGAAGCCCTCCTGTTCTCCACTCATTACCTGTATTAACTGCACCTGTTTGAACTTGTTACCTGTATAAAAGACACCTGTCCACACACTCAAACAAACAGACCAGAGAGCTGTGTAAGGATATCAGGGATAAAATTGTAGACCTGCACAAGGCTGGGATGGGCTACAGGACAATAGGCAAGCAGCTTGGTGAGAAGGCAACAACTGTTGGCGCAGTTATTAGAATATGGAAGAAGTTCAAGATGATGGTCAATCTCCCTCGGTCTGGGGCACCATTCAAGATCTCACCTCGTTGGGCATCAATGATCATGAGGAAGGTGAGGGATCAGCCCAGAACTACACGACAGGACCTGGTCAATGACCTGAAGAGAGCTGGGACCACAGTCTCAAAGAAAACCATTAGTAACACACTACGCCATCATGGATTAAAATCCTGCAGCGCACGCAAGGTCCCCCTGCTCAAGCCAGCGCATGTCCAGGCCTGTCTGAAGTTTGCCAATGACCATCTGGATGATCCAGAGGAGGAATGGGAGAAGGTCATGTTGTCTGATGAGACAAAAAAAGAGCTTTTTGGTCTAAACTCCACTCGCCGTGTTTGGAGGAAGAAGGATGAGTACAACCCCAAGAACACCATCCCAACCGTGAAGCATGGAGGTGGAAACATCATTCTTTGGGGATGCTTTTCTGCAAAGGGGACAGGACAACTGCACCGTATTGAGGGGAGGATGGACGGAGCCATGTATCGTGAGATCTTGGTCAACAACCTCCTTCCCTCAGTAAGAGCATTGAAGATGGGTCATGGCTGGATCTTCCAGCATGACAACGACCCGAAACACACAGCCAGGGCAACTAAGGAGTGGCTCCGTAAGAAGCATCTCAAGGTCCTGGAGTGGCCTAGCCAGTCTCCAGACCTGAACCCAATAGAAAATCTTTGGAGGGAGCTGAAAGTTCGTATTGCCCAGCAACAGCCCCGAAACCTGAAGGATCTGGAGAAGGTCTGTGTGGAGGAGTGGGCCAGAATCCCTGCTGCAGTGTGTGCAAACCTGGTCAAGAACTACAGGAAACGCATGATCTCTGTAATTGCAAACAAAGGTTTCTGTACCAAATATTAAGTTCTGCTTTTCTGATGTATCAAATACTTATGTCATGCAATAAAATGCAAATTAATTACTTAATCATACAATGTGATTTTCTGGATTTTTGTTTTAGATTCTGTCACTCACAGTTGAAGAGTACCTATGATAAAAATGACAGACTTCTACATGCTTTGTAAGTGGGAAAACCTGCAAAATCTGCAATTTATCAAATACTTGTTGTAACCTGCGTCGCGGCGACAGTACAACCCTCACTTACAACCAGCGAAATATGCAAATGAGCGTGAAGTGCACCGCTTAAAATTTGGACCAGTGACCAGAAGACCAGAATCGCTCAAGAGACTGCGCTAACAGCAAGGGGAGAAAGAATTTATGACAAACACAATTGTGTTAGAAAATTTAGGATGATGTATTTAAAAAAAATGTAATTAATAAAACAGTGAAATTTAATACATCACATCACATCAGGAGGGAAAGAGAAAATATATATATATATAATGGCAAGGAGAACAGCAGATCTGCCGTGGAACAAATAATTTATAAGCCCTAAAATAAACCCTAATTTGTATTTCCTATTTAGTTTATAATTATTGTTTCTCTTTTTTATGACCTATTTAGTTTCAATCTAATAAATTTAATTTACCCTTATTCTATTAATATCTATTATTTATTTATTTACCTATTTATTCAATTTGTTTCTAATTGGATTATTTAAGGTTAAGTAAACGTTTTAAATTCACATACAATCTTTCAAAATGATTACCCCTTTAAGAATACCTTTTTTTTACTCTCGTTCTCCAAGAAAAATAAATAAAAATAAAATATAAAATCAAAATGAATTGAAATGAAATACAATGGAATTTGAAAGATTTGAAAAAAATAACAGTAGAGAAAATAAAATCACAGGTCAAAGTTTACTGCTTATTAGCAGTCTCAATACAATTCAGATTCCTCTTTTTGTATACATGTATATATATGTATATACACACTAATTCTCAGTTCCAGTTCGAATGCCGCTCTCACGAGATCCTTCTTCCGTATATGTATCTCAGATCAACACAGTTCAATTCAGTTGTGTGCACAATCATACCACTCTGTTCGTTTCTTGACTCACAAGCTTGGTCCTTCCTTATATGGGCAAATGGCTCGCCAGTTCCCGCTCGCAACGGTTTTTTTTTTTTCGATGTGAAGCAAGCAGGGACAATTCACATACAATTTTTCTTCAAAATCGTCCGGTGTCCAGGAAATGTGCAGCATCCGACTCAGAAATGACAAAAAGTAGAAAAGAAGAAGAAAAAACAAGAAAAAGGGGAAAAAGGAAAGAAAGAAAAGACCCAACCTTGCAAAGACAAGGCCAAAAATACAATTAGACATTCCTTTCAAAAATATACATCATTAGAGCAGTTAGTCTGCATATAAACAACATTCAACATTTTTTTCCTTTTACTGAAATTCCGTTTTACTTTAGCACATATAGTTTGTATGTGCAAAGAGCTATTTTTCCGATGACGCACTTAGGCCTCATCTGCCCGTATTACATGTGCGTCATGATCGCGCGTTAACTCATAGCTCAAATACACGACGAAATTCGTTAAAATAACCTCTATTAACCACTCGAGGTGACTTTTAACTCTAAAACATTAATTATTCAACACATACATGCAATACTCTTCCCATTATAAACAAAAAGGGTTAACTCTTTTACATACAACTGCATATAACATCAGAATTTAGTAATTTAATACCATTTATCAAGCATTTTACACACAAAAAGAATTATTTAATTACAACACTCACCAAGAGAACTCAATTCTCGGCTATGAAGGGCAAAAATCCCGACTTTGGATATGTACTCTCTTCGTAGCAGTCAATAACACGTTCACTCGTAACGTTTGACTGATGAATCTCAATCCGCACTTTAATCTAAAAGTTTCTCTATTGTTTCTCTGATTTAAATCTTGGTTTGTTTGTTCTAATTCTCGTTTCTTTCTTTAGGATCGCACCAGCAGCTTCTGTAACTTGAACTAGCCGCTTCAGTGTCTCGTCAAAAGTGTTGCATCACCCTTGCCCTGAGTCCACCTATTAAGGCGGGGCTAACTCCCACTCGTTGAATTGAACCAATCTTTGTCTTGCTAAATTGGATAACTTTTCTAAATGAGTTTTATTATTTTATTTTATGCATTTTCTTATTTTCACTTAGAATCTTAAACTTTATATATTTTTTTCTTTCCCCACAGATATTAATAAAATAACTGTTTTATATATTCACAAGTGTTAGTCTTTTTTTTTTTCTCTCCTCACGTCAACAGAATCTCTCTAGTGACCTGGGTTACACCCTCCCCTCCTGAATACATGCACGTCCTCGCTGCATCTGCATATTTTTTGGGTTGAGCCACAACTACAGGCACATCATCAATAGTAGAAGCATTCACCTCCTCCAAAGAAGTACTGAATGCCATACTTAGACCTTGCAACAGAGATTGAATCACTACGGTAAGTGGATTCCCTAACTGGGGATACTCAAACCTTTTTGCAGGTCTTCGCTCTCTTTGCGAACGCCTGGGAATAACTCCTTCCTCGGACTCCGGGTCATTCTCTCGTTCACTTTCATCAACTACAGCATTCATATTTATGTTCTCAACCTCACTATCAACGTCTGTTTCAACCTCCTGAGAAGGAAATTCACCTACAGACTTAGGACAGAGATCCAATCCTGGCTCTTCCCTTACCGAAACCCCTGGATCATTATGACCAGATTCCAGCTCAACATAAGGCGTTTCTACTTCTCCAGACTCAGGTAAGCTTTCCCTTACAGGTTCCTCTGAATTCTCCTCTAATAACTCACAGGTAGGTATACTCTCTCTTGCAGGTTCAACAGCAGGTAAGTCAATTGGGACTTTCTGAGGATTTCGACAAGGTAAGTGCTCGGGGCTCACCAAAACTCGGGTTTCAAAATCCAATGTATCCCTAAATGCAGGATTAATGAATCGATCAGTGTCAGACTCGTATTCGCACTCAGATTCTGGCTCTTGTGAATCATTATCATCTGCACAGGCTCTAGTTCTGGGCCTGCGATTCCTTTGCTTAGGCTTTTTCTCATGTTGACTCGGCTGCAAAAATCCACAAGGTAACAACAAGTCACGATGTAATGTCCTGAGGGGACCACTCTGCCCAACTGGTCGGACAGTGTACACCGGTAAATCGCCCGCTCTCCTAACCACTTCTTGAATTCCTTGCTCCCACTTGTCTGCGAGCTTGTGCTTTCCTCGCAACCTAACATTGCGCACAAGAACTCTGTCACCCTCTTCCAAAGTTGAATCAACCACACGTTTATCAAACCTTCCCTTGTTGCGCTTTGCTATCTTAGCAGAATTCTTCTTAGCTATTTCATAGCTCTCTCGCAACCGTTCTTTCAAATCTTTAACGTACTGAGAGTGAGATTTAGGTGGAGATTCTGCTGGCAATCCAAAAGCTAAATCTACAGGCAACCGAGGAAGACGTCCAAACATAAGCTCATAAGGAGCATACCCTGTTGTATCATTACGCGTACAATTGTATGCATGTACCAAGGGCTTTACAAACTCCTTCCACCTAGACTTCTTCTCATTCTCTAGCGTTCCCAACATTTGGAGAAGCGTCCGGTTAAAACGCTCTACCGGGTTACCTCTGGGGTGGTATGGCGTGGTACGAATCTTATGAATACCCGCAATATGACACAACTCCTTGATGGTGTGGGATTCAAAATCGGGCCCTTGGTCACTATGTAGCTTTTCGGGAAACCCATAATGTACCAGGAAGTTTTCCCACAAACTCTTCGCAACTGTACGAGCCGTTTGATTCTGGGTTGGTATCGCCACGGCGTATTTCGTGAAATGGTCCGTAATAACCAATATGTTACTGGTATTACTGCGGTCTGGCTCTAATGACAAGAAGTCCATACAGACCAACTCCAAGGGTCTACTGGTTTGAATGTTAACCAGGGGAGCGGCTCTGTCTGGAGGTCTTTTTCTACGCACGCAACGTTCACACGTCTTGATCTTCTTCTCCACGGCTTGGGACATTCTTGGCCAAAAGAATCTGGACCTCACCAAGTCTAAAGTCCTCTCAATACCTAAGTGCCCCATATCATCGTGAAGACTACGCAACACCATGTCTCTTAGTCCAACTGGCAACACTAACTGATAGTGAGAGACTCCGTTCTCTTGCTTCTTTCTATACAACACTCCGTTCTTCAACTCAAATCGACTCCATTCTCTCAACCACAATGCTAAATCAGATGGCTGACCCCTCAGGGTACCTGGCTTAGTTCCATTTCTCATCCACTCAACTATCACCTTGAGCTCTGGATCTTTCTCTTGCCATTCTGCCAATGCTGCCTTAGAGAGATTAGGGAGATCAGGTAGACCATGCTCAGCCTCGTGCTGCAACTCATTCGGCAAGGCATCAACACAATGAGTGAGGGACTCGACCAATGTAATAGAAGGGTGTGTCAAACTGAGACTTTCAGGTAAACTAATCACCTCATGTCTCTCACAAATGGCTTTCACAACATCTGCCATGAGAAAATCAGATTCGTTTCCAGGCTCCGCAAGGTGATGAAGTGCAAACTTCTCAATTCTTTCTCGTTCTTTCTGAGAGACCAAATCATCAAAAGGCTCACCATGTGGACGCCGGGAAAGACCGTCCGCATCCTGATTCTGACTCCCAGCCCTATATTGGAGCTTGAAAGTGTAGGTTGACAAACTAGACAGCCAACGGTAGCTGGTAGCATCAAGTTTCGCAGATGTTAAAACGTACGTCAAGGGATTACTGTCTGTTACAACAGTGAAGTCTGTACCATACAAATAATCACTAAACTTAGCTGTGACAGCCCACTTCAATGCAAGAAATTCCAACTTATGTGCCGGATATTTCGCCTCACTTTTTGTCAATCCCCTACTGGCGAACGCTACCACTCGCATCTGCCCTTCCTGCTCCTGGTACAATGCCGCACCCAGCCCCGTAGTACTAGCATCAGTGTGGAGCGTATACGGAAGTCTGGGGTCAGCAAAGCCCAGGACAGGAGCAGAGGTCAACTTTGAAATAACATCATCAAACGCATTCTGACATGCATCAGTCCATCGATCACCAAACTGCTCTTTCGTGTTAAAATACTCGCTCCCCTCTCGCTTCCCACTGCGGCCCCTGCGCAGTGGAGGGTACCCTACAGTGAGTCCCGTGAGAGGCTTGACCATTTTCGAGTAGTCACGCACGAACCTCCTATAGTACCCCGCAAAGCCTAAGAAAGCTCTCAACTCTTTTAAATTTGTGGGCTTCGGCCAAGTTTTTAGAGCTTCAATCTTAGCCGGGTCAGTCTTTACTCCGTCCTTTGAAACAACATGCCCCAAATACTTGACTGATGTCTGAAAGAAACGGCATTTTTCAGGCGCTAGCTTCAACCCGTACTCCTTAAGCCGGTTTAGGACCTGGACTAACCGCGACTCATGTTCTTCTAAAGTCTCTGAAAAGACAATCAAGTCATCAATGAAAACTAAGACCTGCTTCCTGTGAAGATCACCCATACACCGCTCCATTAACCTCTGGAATGTACTTGGCGCATTTGTGATTCCCTGAGGCATTCTATTGAATTCCCAGAATCCAAGAGGGCACACGAAAGCAGTCTTGCACTTATCAGCCTCATCCATTTCAATCTGATAGAACCCAGACTTTAAATCAAGCACCGAGAACCACTTTGAGCCGGTAAGCACAGAAAAGACCTCCTCTAGATTTGGTAGCGCGTAAGCATCCTTAATCGTTTGAGAGTTCAACTTCCGAAAGTCGATGCAGAGCCGAACCGAACCATCTTTCTTCCGGACCACCACTATGGGCGAAGAAAAGGAAGACTCGGACTCGCGAATGACTCCGGCAGAAATCAATTCCTGAAGATGCTTTCGAACGGCATCGATGTCTTGAGGGTGAATTGGACGCGCCCTATGCTTAAAGGGTGTCTCATCTGCCAATCTAATCTGGTGCTTCACTTGACTGGTACAACCAAAGTCAAGATCATGCAAAGAGAAAACTTCAGGCATGGAATTTAGCCGGTTCGAAATTCGCTCTTTCCAATGTGAAGGCAAAGGAGAATCTCCAAAGTCAAAGGTAAGGTTGGCAGAGGTAGGTGCTGATGACTCTACTCCGCAAAAACTCTTGGTGCTCTCTATCACTTCCTCTACAGCGTAAATCTCCGCAAGTATAGCTTTAGGAGGAATTGTTATATCAGTCCGAGTGTCATTCTTAAGCAGAACTGACAGCTGAGAGGATCGTCTGGATGGCAAAGTGTGTACACAACTCGCCACCGAAAGACCGCTGAACGCTGGGGTTGAAGGCGGTTCAAGAGCTATCAATTTCTCTAAGCAAGGTTCCCGAAGCTGAACATAGCCATTCAAGACTACTGTATTTCCGGCAGGCACAACCTCAGGGATACTCCCCATCAATTTCACATGTCCTAATGGTTCACTGCTAGCTTGCCTCCTTCTCGCTTCAAGGACTTTAAGCACTGCCTGATACCCACGAAGATTTGAACAAGGATTATTCTGTTTCTCGTTGATACAGTGACCATAAAGCACATCCAAGGAGTTGGTACCTACTAGAACTTGCGACAGACTATTGAGGTCCGGAACTACCAAAGCTAAGGTAGGGATTTCAACTTCTGCACCCACGAACTCTTTCGGAAACTTCAAGACCAACTCTATGTACCCTAGATATGGAACTGCTTGTCCATTGGCTCCTTCTACCTCTAGTAGGTTTCCCAATGACTTCAACGGATGATTAGACAGGTGCGACTCGTAAAACGACTGGGGAATGGTAGTAACCTGAGATCCTGTGTCTAGGAGACAACTAATTTCTTTACCCCCAATGACAATATGCGCTGTGCACTTTACTCCTACTAACCCCTCTGGCAGGTTCTTTAAGGGTGATCTATTCTGATTACTCGCGACGGCCGCTTGTCTATAACACTTAGGGCGGTTAAAGTTACACCTCGTCTCTCTATGCCCCGCTACAGAAACGCCCCTTAGTTTAAAGACAAGGAAGAATTCCCGTGCAGAGAGTCCCACTGGGCCTGCTGCTCTCTCAGCTTACGACGCTTTTCTTCAACTCTCAATGGGTTTGCTGGATTATCACAGGCAACAGCCAAATGACCGTTCTCTCCGCATCGGAAACAATATCCGGGACGAGGCCGATTGACCATTGGTTGGGCCCTTCTAACATCTCGACCAGTATCTGTCTCTATCAAATTCTGAGGCGGAAAAACTCGAGGACCAGCAGTCACACGGGAGTGATCTCTAAAATTTCTCTGAGCAACATTCTGAGCTTGCAGTTCAGCTACCTGTCGTCGTAGGTTAGCGACTTCTAAACTATCTGAATCTTCACGTTTTGCTTCTTGAGTCATGGAAACTTGCATAGCGGCTATCTGAGCGCGCAACTCTTCTACTACTTTTCTCAAAGCATCAAATTCTGTTTTCTCAGAACATCCGCTCTGGCGTTTCCGATCTGAATTTCTACCTAAAGTAGCAAGTTGAGCCTGAACTTCTGCAAGTTGCTTTCTCAGAGAATCTGTTTCAGAACTACTAGCATTTGGTGTTTCATGGGAATACACTGACACTTGCTGGGTGGCAGCTCGAGGTTTCGGGTAACCAACAGGAGTTTTTGGCAACCCAAGGTGCTTTTTCATTCTCTCTTCTTTGGAATTACGTTTATTCTCTTCTGTTCGAATTAACACAACCAACTCAGCGAAAGTGTGTGGCTGGGTTCCGCTCTTCCCTAACTGAAGGCTGTCAATGAGACCATTATCCCAACATCCCCACATAAACTGCTTCAAAAGACAACGATCATGATCTTTCTCTGCGATACCTCCCCTCTTAATCGTTGAACTCAGAAGAACTTGCAACCGGTGCAAGAAATCGGATGACTTTTCACCTTGGTTCTGTAAAGTGCCCATAAACTTGGCCAATAGTTCATCACCATCCTCTACGGAACCATACACTGATTCTAGCAACTCAAGGTACACCGCAGGCAAAGCTGGAGGTCGCACGTGCTTCACTACGTCTGCGGCAGGAGACAACAAGCTATCTAGGATCCTTCGTACTCTTTGCAAATCGGAAATAGCCGGATCACTTAGCAGGAGTTCTACACTTACTCGCCAAGTGTCAAAGTCAGGTTCATTTGGAGGACGCGGGCTATTCCTAAGACGGACTGAAGTTTGCTGTAACATCGCAGCATCAGCTGACTTCACTATGTGCTCTACAACCATCTTCTGAATACCTGGTGGGTCTACAACGTTCATGGGGAAACCAGAACGAGTAGTCACTGTAACACCATCAACGGTGGTTTCTGGAAAGGCCATAGGGCCCGTCTGTCTCTTGATTGGGTCTTTGAATTCTAAATCTCGCATTCCTACTGTTTCTGCTTTACTGGAATCATCATAGCTCACATTTCGCGCTCTCTCTGGAGTACAGTTGGTAGAGTGAACTTCCTGGAGTTCATTCAACTCCTCCTGAAACACATTTGAAAGAGGTTTCTCACTGGCCGTCTGGTTACAGACTGTAGCCAAAGCTCGTACTTGAAACATGACACTTGGATTCGAAAGACTTCCCAAAGTTATGGGTAACATTGGCGCTAAGTCCAGCATTGCAGAGCTGTGAGCATATTCTACAATGGCATGCTGATGGAACTCAGACGTTTGATCGTCAATTATCAAATTACGTTTAACTGAGCCATACCTTTGCAAGAAAGTACTCAGCTCATCATCTGTTTCGGTCAACGTGAGACCTTTGACAAGAAGCGCATTTGCTACGTCCACACTCTCTCTCTCAATGATTTCCATTGTCACAACGCAAGATCAACGCTTCTGAGAAAAATTTGGTTACTTATTAGCTTGTTTCCTACTACTATCCTTGTTGCTAAGCAACAGTCTCCTGGCTGGCTCGCCAACTTTCTGTAACCTGCGTCGCGGCGACAGTACAACCCTCACTTACAACCAGCGAAATATGCAAATGAGCGTGAAGTGCACCGCTTAAAATTTGGACCAGTGACCAGAAGACCAGAATCGCTCAAGAGACTGCGCTAACAGCAAGGGGAGAAAGAATTTATGACAAACACAATTGTGTTAGAAAATTTAGGATGATGTATTTAAAAAAAATGTAATTAATAAAACAGTGAAATTTAATACATCACATCACATCAGGAGGGAAAGAGAAAATATATATATATATAATGGCAAGGAGAACAGCAGATCTGCCGTGGAACAAATAATTTATAAGCCCTAAAATAAACCCTAATTTGTTTTTCCTATTTAGTTTATAATTATTGTTTCTCTTTTTTATGACCTATTTAGTTTCAATCTAATAAATTTAATTTACCCTTATTCTATTAATATCTATTATTTATTTATTTACCTATTTATTCAATTTGTTTCTAATTGGATTATTTAAGGTTAAGTAAACGTTTTAAATTCACATACAATCTTTCAAAATGATTACCCCTTTAAGAATACCTTTTTTTTACTCTCGTTCTCCAAGAAAAATAAATAAAAATAAAATATAAAATCAAAATGAATTGAAATGAAATACAATGGAATTTGAAAGATTTGAAAAAAATAACAGTAGAGAAAATAAAATCACAGGTCAAAGTTTACTGCTTATTAGCAGTCTCAATACAATTCAGATTCCTCTTTTTGTATACATGTATATATATGTATATACACACTAATTCTCAGTTCCAGTTTGAATGCCGCTCTCACGAGATCCTTCTTCCGTATATGTATCTCAGATCAACACAGTTCAATTCAGTTGTGTGCACAATCATACCACTCTGTTCGTTTCTTGACTCACAAGCTCGGTCCTTCCTTATATGGGCAAATGGCTCGCCAGTTCCCGCTCGCAACGGTTTTTTTTTTTTCGATGTGAAGCAAGCAGGGACAATTCACATACAATTCTTCTTCAAAATCGTCCGGTGTCCAGGAAATGTGCAGCATCCGACTCAGAAATGACAAAAAGTAGAAAAGAAGAAGAAAAAACAAGAAAAAGGGGAAAAAGGAAAGAAAGAAAAGACCCAACCTTGCAAAGACAAGGCCAAAAATACAATTAGACATTCCTTTCAAAAATATACATCATTAGAGCAGTTAGTCTGCATATAAACAACATTCAACATTTTTTTCCTTTTACTGAAATTCCGTTTTACTTTAGCACATATAGTTTGTATGTGCAAAGAGCTATTTTTCCGATGACGCACTTAGGCCTCATCTGCCCGTATTACATGTGCGTCATGATCGCGCGTTAACTCATAGCTCAAATACACGACGAAATTCGTTAAAATAACCTCTATTAACCACTCGATGTGACTTTTAACTCTAAAACATTAATTATTCAACACATACATGCAATACTCTTCCCATTATAAACAAAAAGGGTTAACTCTTTTACATACAACTGCATATAACATCAGAATTTAGTAATTTAATACCATTTATCAAGCATTTTACACACAAAAAGAATTATTTAATTACAACACTCACCAAGAGAACTCAATTCTCGGCTATGAAGGGCAAAAATCCCGACTTTGGATATGTACTCTCTTCGTAGCAGTCAATAACACGTTCACTCGTAACGTTTGACTGATGAATCTCAATCCGCACTTTAATCTAAAAGTTTCTCTATTGTTTCTCTGATTTAAATCTTGGTTTGTTTGTTCTAATTCTCGTTTCTTTCTTTAGGATCGCACCAGCAGCTTCTGTAACTTGAACTAGCCGCTTCAGTGTCTCGTCAAAAGTGTTGCATCACCCTTGCCCTGAGTCCACCTATTAAGGCGGGGCTAACTCCCACTCGTTGAATTGAACCAATCTTTGTCTTGCTAAATTGGATAACTTTTCTAAATGAGTTTTATTATTTTATTTTATGCATTTTCTTATTTTCACTTAGAATCTTAAACTTTATATATTTTTTTCTTTCCCCACAGATATTAATAAAATAACTGTTTTATATATTCACAAGTGTTAGTCTTTTTTTTTTTCTCTCCTCACGTCAACAGAATCTCTCTAGTGACCTGGGTTACATTGTGCTCCCCACTGTATACAGTTTGCGTGCCGTGTGTTTGGCTGCTTGCTGTGTTGTTATCGTATTTATATGAGCACCCAAGAGAGAAAGTAGGTTGCGTGCGCAGTTTCAGCCGCCCTCCTCTGATTGTGGTGTTGTGACCGAAATAGTGCGTAAGGGAGCACATGCTTAAAGTTTTGTAAAATGATATATGAATCATTTTTATTTGATCATAGCCTATATCATGTTACAAAACTGTTTTGCGCACCTGCGCGTGCTATTTCAGACACAACACTCTAATCAGAGGGCGGCGCTGAAACCATCAACTCTCAACGCTGTTTTCTTCCTTCATAACTCGTAGCCTACTGAGAAGGATATATTTGTGTAAATAGTTGTGTAGCTGCGCAAACTTTTGTTTTGAAGTTTAATGTTTTGGTTCCAGGAGAATTTGTGACTGTTTCACCTGTTCAACCACATCTAAGTTTCGTAATTAGTAAGTCTGTGCTTTTTCTCTCTTTTTTTTCTTGTGTGCTGCTGACTGCTGAGGGGGCCACTGTGCCTTGGTGAAACGGTGTTTGTACATGTAGCCTATTTAGGGGCCAAGCCCCGTAGGGGCAAGGCACCTATTGTATCTGTTAGTTTTCTTATTAGGGGCCAAGCCCCGAAGGGGCTGAGGCACCTATTGTATCTGTTAGTTTTCTTATTATTATTCTTCCGCCAATGGAAGTCTATGGCAGCCCTATGAACCGTAAGTAGGATAATTATGAAATTTGGCACACTTGTAGTGATGGCCATGAATAGTAAATGTAGCAATTTTTGAGTCTCTAGGACCAACTCCATAGCGCCACCAGCAGTTCAAAAATTCAACATTGAAATGGTTATAACTTTTGAACCCTTTGATCTAGAGACATGAAACTTAGTACACCTGATTCCTCTCATCATGCTGATCACAAGCAATACCTTACATTAAGACTCCGACCCATTACAGTAGTGGCCATTTTGGAAAGTACAGTATTCCGTTTTTTCGCTACTCCTCCTTCAAAATTGGTCTAATTTTGTCCAAACGTGCTCAAATGATCTTCAGACTGAGCCGCATAGAAATGACTGAACAGAATTTTTTGCTATACTGGAAAAAAAAGTTATGATGTCGTAAAGTTAACAAGGTCGACCCAAAATTGGCTAAGCCAAATCTCAGCCAAAAATTGATCAATCGAAACGAAAATTGGTACACTTCATCGGAAGTATGCTCTGAGATTCCATGACAAAGTTGGGAACAGCGGGTCATGAGATATGGAAAATGGTTATTTTGGCCAATAACTTTTGAACAGTTTGTCAGAAAATCATAAATGTGGTATCTATGGATTCATTGTGTCATGCTGAATCCGTGGATACTGGATTATCTGAGATTGGATGAACCATGTGTCCACCATTTTGAATTTTGTCATAAATTGCAATATCTTATAAAATATTTGACATATCGGCACAAAAATTGGTAAGGATCATCACTAGCATGGCCTGAAGGTACCTGAGAACTTTGAACACAGCGCCACCTAGTGTTTCAGAGGTATAAGGTGTTTTGCAAATACGCTTATAACTTTTGAAAACAGGTCAAAATTTGATTTCTTTATGTCATTACGTTCCTTGGATTATGCAGATCCTGACGATATCTCATTTGTCATTTTTCAAGAATGTGACTGTCCGCCATATTGAAGCAAATGGTAAACAGTTTTTTCGCTACTCCTCCTTCAAATCTTGCTAAATTTTGCCCAAAGTTTGCTCAGATGATCTTTGGACCGAGCCGCACAGAAATGACTGAACAGATTTTTTTATATTCGCTACCGTTCGTGAGATATTAATCTGCAAAGTTGACCTAGCATGTGTTTGTTGCTTAGCTTAGCATAATAATTGGTTAGCATGCTAACCAGATGCCATTCTTTCTAATGTGGCTCTTCAGCTATCAGGATAACCATAAGCTACATTATCATTAAACTAACTTAGCATGCTAATCTGGTTGACATGATTTTGTGTGCTCATTCTTACTCTGAAGCCTCTCCTCTGCAGCTTTGTAGTTCACGTCCTCTGAGTGGTGCAAGTTGCTAAACCACGTCACGAATCCCGAATCTTTCCGGTCGTGGGTTTGAATCCTGTGTGGAACATGCCCAGACCGCAAGAGGTACTTAAGTATCCTTAGGTACAAGAGGCCTTAAGTGGTGGGAAAGTTGTTTTAGTTCCACAAATGATGTGTATCTGAGAAAGGAACTCCATAAATATAACATGCAGCAAATTGATATAAAAAATCTTCATTTTGAGTTAATTTTCACTTGTCCTACTGAACCTCAGCAGCTGGATAAACTCATTTGTTCTGTAAGGTAAGAAGTTAAGAAGTAAGAATACTTTGGTTATTAAAGTTTCTTATAAAGTTTTGAAAACCAAAGTATTTTTAACTACTTTTTGAACCCAGGGAACCATTGGAAGGCTTGGCCCCTATGAGGCTGCTAGCAGCTTTAATTTTAAATATAGTTGTAAGCAATCATAAAATACAGCGTATTGCACCAAAAAAAAAAAAGGTATTTACTGTGAGAAACAGACCTCAGGTTCGGGTTGGGCTTGGGCTTAAAATATAATCGTAATGTTCTGGTCGGGTCGGGTTAAATGATTTCGGGTATGGGCCGGGTTCGGGCTAAAGTTTGAAGCCCGTGCAGACCTCTAGTCCAGAGGCACTATTTATCCCCTGCTGTAGCCACAGTCTGAACCTCCTGTTATGTGATGCTGCGTCATCAAAGAGAGGGTGTCTAACCTTTTTTGACACTCTCCAAAGACTGTACGCCATTTGTTCGTCTTCGGTGAAGAGGTGGGACATTCTTAAAGAATTTGTGGACATTATATGGGGCCAACTACCCACCTCTCTTAACTAATCTAAAGCAAGATTTTGAGCGATGGGATCACCTCCCTCTCTCATTGGGTGGAAGAATTAACACAGTAAAGATGAATGTACTGCCCAAGTTTTTATATATCTTTCAATGCCTTCCGTTTTTTTTAACAAAATCTTTCTTCTCCAAATTAAATAATCAGATATCGACTTTTATTTGGAACAAAAAAATACCGAGAATTAAAAGAAGTATACTGCAGAGACCTCGTACAAAAGGAGGGATGGCACTTCCAAATTTCATGTATTATTATTGGGCAGCCAACATAAGGGCACTGCTGTTCTGGTTAAGGAATGACATCACTGTCCCTGCCTGGACGACTCTGGAGGGGGCCTCAGTTGGGTCTACGTCTTTAATAGCTTTATTATGTTCTAAAATACCATTCACACAGCCAATCTCTAGCTTGTCTTCTAATCCAGTTGTTATACATTCAGTTAAAATTTGGAATCAGTTTAGGCGGTCATTTTCGCTTAAAGATTTATCACAGGCTGCACCAATTGTTAAAAATTTCATGTTTGCTCCATCAATGATGGACGATGCTTTTGAGATTTGGGCAAGAAAGGGTGTGGTCTCAATGTCTGAACTTTATATTGATGGCAATTTTGCATCATTTGAACAGTTGGCACAGAAATTTAACATTCCCAAGTCACATTTCTATAGGTATTTGCAACTTAGAAATTTTGTAGCATTGAATTCTGATTATTTCCCATCATGCCCTTCAATTTCTTTATTGGACTCAATTTTTGAATGTAAATCAGTCCAAAAACAGGCTATAAGTAGGATCTATGAATTACTCAGCATTCATGATTCAACACCTTTAAATTCACTCAAAAATAAATGGGAGGCAGATTTGGATGAACTAATCTCAGAGGAAGTCTGGCACAAAATAATACAGGGAATCTTTACATCATCCATTTGCCTAAGACATGCTGTAATACAGTTTAAAATTGTGCACCGTTTGCATTGGTCTAAAGTCAGACTTTCTAAGATTATAGCTAACATAGATTCCACATGTGATAGATGCAGGCAGGCTCCCGCAACACTACTGCATATGTTTTGGACATGTCCAAAACTTTACATGTTCTGGACTAATATCTTCGAGACCTTCTCTGGGTTATTTGGAGAGGTAGTAGAGCCATCTCCATTTATTGCATTGTTTGGTGTGGCCCATGAAAATACAAGTTTTACTAAAAGTAAAATTAAAATATTGGCCTTCTGTTCTCTTTTAGCTAGAAGATTGATACTGACTAAATGGAAAGACCCTTTGCCACCTACATTTAGTCAATGGATAAGAGAAGTTATGTACCATCTTAAGCTGGAGAAAATTAGGTATACAGTCAGAGGGTCTACTGGGGCATTTTATAATATCTGGCAACCTTTTCTAAATTTTGTGGAGGGAATGAAAGCAGACAATATGACACTGTAAAAGAAAGAGGGAGGGGAATATTATTCACACTTACTTCATGTTGTTTATTTATTGTAACTATCTCTTTATGGACGCCTGATCATGTATAGTATCTTTATGTTTTTGTCTGGTGTTTGAGGGATGGGGATTTGAGTTTTGTATATCTTTGTTCTTTCTGTATAATTTGAAAACAATAAAAAAAACCTTGATTAAGAATTTGTGGACATTACACTGAAACCTCTGAGTGATACCTGGTGGGAAATAAACTCCGTCAAAGCTGTACGTTTCCAGTTGGGGGGGGGGGGGGGATTCTTGATTCTTGATTCTTGATGCTTTGGAAAAGCTTGAGGAAGTGGAAAAAGATGGCAAAACTGTCTCAGAGGCAAAGTCTCTGTCTGGCGAGATTGTCAGCATGGTGTTCCTTGTGCCTCTTGGTTTGGTATGATCTATTGTCAGAGATCACCATGTCAGCAAGGCAGTGCAAGCAGTGAACATCTCGATGGACACTGCCATTGGAATGATAGACTCTCTTAAAGAGTCAGCAGTCATATCACCCTGTAGCCCAAGACTGGTCTCCCACTGAAGCTAAGCAGGGCTGAGCCTGGTCAGTACCTGGATGGGAGACTCCTGGGGAAACCAGGTTGCTGCTGGATTTGGTGTGAGTGAGGCCAGCAGGGGGCGCTCACCCTTTGGTCTGTGTGGGTCCTAATGCCCCAGTGTAGTAACTGGGACACTATACTGTCCTTCGGATGAGACGTAAAACCGAGATCCTGACTCTCTGTGGTCCGTAACTCCCGACCCAGAGCAGCACCCAGAATCTTGGTGAGAGCTCGTTGGAAAGGGCCCATCCTTGACTAGCTTTGATTCAAATTTGGTGTAATTTGCCCTGGACATTCCAGAGTTAAAAGCCCCAAAAGATATGCCTTTGAACGGTTATAACTCCCGGCCCCAATCACCCAAAAACACTGCAATGGTCTCATTCAACAGGGCTCCTCAAGCACTATCTATGCTCTGAGTTTCAGAATTTTTCGCCTTCTGGTTCCCGAGATATAAATGAAAAACCAAATTCCCATTCATTCATTCATTCATTCATTCATTCAATCACTTCAACTGTAAGATGTAAGCTGTAATACCACTGTTGTCAACTAGACGGAGCAGCAAGATTACACATGATCTTTTCATTAGCCTTCAGTATTGGGAAACAAACAAATGCTTTAAAAAGCTTTTTTATTTTATGATATTTGTATACATTTTTTTTATTATGATTATGAAGTTTTATATTATTAGATCACAAAGAAATGCCTATAGGCAATTAAATATATTTTCTCAATAACATATCCCAAAAACATTGAAAACATACTTGAAAGCATGCTTCATGGAGTTCACATGGAAAAACTGCTTTGCTTTATTGGTGGAAACCAAGGAGTTTAAAATTAAAGTGAGCCAATAAGTTGTCTTCTACTGCCCTCTCCTGGACCTTCTACTTATCAATTAAGTCTTTTCACATGTACTTTGGAATTCATATTTAGACAATATAAAATGACTTGCATGAAAATCACTATTATAACTCCATTTGTACTGAGCTCTTAGTTTCGACAATTCTGCCTCTTGATGATTAATGTGAAACCTGAAAATGGTGTAGAGGAGATTTGCAATAATAATTTTGTTACCTATCATTTATTCCATATAATATCTATATCTACAACAAAATGTGTGTGCATGAGTGTTCAAGCATGCTTAGTTTTCGAGTTATCTCGAAAAACATTGGCCGCCATCAGCCAATGAAGATTGTGCGTCTATAAGACATGGTTAAGGGAGGCCGAGCAGAACGAATCATGATGGGCGCTATAACTGTCGAAAAGCTTTGAAAACTATATATTTCCTATGGGACATTGCCTATATTGGCTGTAAATGCTCTTTTCCATCTATTATATCAGTGGTTACATGCTTGCTAAATAAAACTTGATGTATTTTGATGTTTTTGTGCTTAAAGGCCTTAACTGCTTGAACCCCGATAAATGCTGCTTGCAGCTTTTATTATTATTATTATTATTATTATTATTATTATTGGAAGTGACTTGACAAGTTTTTTTTTCAGTTCATAATTAGCATTCAGCTGCAATTTCTACAATCCAACATAACAATATTAAAGTTCTGAGCTTCATTTCACTAAGTTTTCTACCGCTGTGATTTTCAGGTGCTGAAGATGAACAAGATGATCAGGAGTGTCTGAGGATTGCTCTGATCGGGAAGACAGGAAATGGGAAGAGTGCAACAGGAAACAGTATTCTGGGAAGAGAAAAGTTTGTCAGTGAATTAAGACTAGATTCAGTCACGACTCAGTTTGTGAAAAGAGAGTTGGTGAAGTTGATGGTCGACCAGTAACTGTTGTTGATACTCCAGGTCTCTTTGGCCTCGTTTACACTGCAGGTCTTGATGCCCAATTCTGATTTGTTGTCTAGACTGTCTGTTTACACGTTCTTTAAATTGTGACCCATATCCAATTCATGTGTTTACAGTTTACACTTGCCATTGGCTACTATCTGAAACATACAGTATCACGCATGCTTAAAGGGTTCAATTCTGTTGCACAGATGGACGAACACGAAATATGCTTCATGCTCTGCGATATGCGAAGTTGCCAAACACCACTTTTGAATAAGAAAAAAATTGTCTATAAAACTCTTTTAAACTCCACGAATCACAAGCGTATCAGCGAGAACACTCGTTAAAACAGAATACACACACAATCGAACTTGACTGCACACATCACATGGCTATTTGACATTATTGATACTGCTTTCATTCGCAATGCAACGGACTGATCTACGGGACATAAATTAAGCCTTAAAATAAAGGGGTTATTGGGCTGTTCACTGTCAAATATTAAAGAGCATGCACAGCGACAGGAAATAGAAATGAACACAAAAAAACAGCCTAACGCCTGTACTTATATAGCCTAACACTGACAGTGGAGTAGCGCTCAGGAATAGAGCAGCTGTTTTCTTTTTCTTTTTTGAGCGGCTGCTGATGAATTATTTCTATGCACACACAATATTGTCACACTCTACGCCAGTGCTTCTCAAATAGTGGGGCGCGACCCCCAGGAGGGGGCTCGGAGCGATGCCAGGGGGGGCGCGCGAGACCCCGAAGAACATGCTTTTTCAGGAAGTGGGGGTTTTTTTGCACCGAAAAAGAGCACAGAGCAGGAGATATGAAGTGCAGATAACAAACAACATGGACAAATATTTAACAGGGATGAAAAGAAAGGCGGAGAGAGACGGAGATAACGAGACAAAAGTAAGTCTCCCGAAAGCTAAGATGAGGAAATATGACGAAGCGTATGTTGCGCTTGGCTTCACCGTGACTACAGTGGGAGACTAAGAACGACCAGTATGTTTGCTGTGTCTAAAAATATTGGCAGCGGACAGCATGAAGCCAAATAAATTAAGGCGTCACTTAAAGACATTACACCCCAATTATTATTTATTGATTATATTTAATTTTATTTTCACAAATTGTTTTATTCATCAAATTGTTTTATATATTGTGCTCCTGAGTTAATGTTGCTGATCAATTTGAATTTTTTTAATTATTTATTGATTATATATTTTAATTTCAGGCAAATTGATGCACTTTAAGGGCCCTATTTTAACTATCTGAAACGCAAGTGTCAAAGCACAAAGCGCAAGTAACTTTGTGGGCGGGTCTTGGCGCGGTTGCTATTTTCCCGGCGGGAAATGACTCTTGCGCCAGGCGCAAATCTAAAATGGGTTGGTCTGAAGTAGCTTCATTATTCATAGGCAGTAGCGTACCGTGGGGTTTCAGTCAGGGCCTTCAGTAACGATCTAAACCCCCCCTCCCCAACCCCCCCCCCCATCATCGACATAATAACAACACAGATTCATGCAAAATACAATCATGCACTGTATGCACTACTGCGTAACATCAACGATGAGACAGCTGATCTTCAACCTCAGCGCACACGCACACCACTGTACATTATAAAAGCTGAGCTGAAACATCTCGCGCACGGATGTACCTAATACAAATAAATAAAACATCTCCGGTCAACTAGCAGGACATTAATTTTCGTTTGTTGAATAAGATGTATTCTAGCGCTGAAATGTGTTGTTTAAGCTGAGTGCTCGTTGCCGCTGTTATCAGTGGCGCGGATACAGTGTTCTCTTGTGGCTCGCGCAAAGTTTTCACTCAGATGCTCGCTTCAATCTATCGCCGTTGCGGAGACTTTCTTTCTATTCGTTGAAATCTTACAAAACAAAATGCACACAAACGCCCTGCTTGATATACAACCACTGATGAACATATTCGGTAAAAAAAAAAAAAAGAAGAAAACTATACGAATGTGGATTCGAACCCAGAACCTCTGACACGCTTGGCAAAAGTTCTACCACTTGACCATCGCAATACACAAAATAAATGGAGTATCAATAAATTTTGTCACGTGGAAATTCTCGGTACTAACAATATTAGTAGATCTAGAATGACAAATGTACCCAAAATGACCCAATGTACTAATGAAATTGATTTCTGGACATCGTAATGTTATTTTTCCTGAAAATTGTTATTGTTCACAAACATGTATTGTATCTGCCCACCCATGTCGATGACATCAGCGCGGGCTAGCCGTCGACACATCGCGGGGCCTGTGGGGCGTTCGGTCATACACATCACAATTTGATTGGCTGATAAAAAACGTCAGTCAAAGTTATGATCAAATGGAAAACGGCAGCTTCAACGGAAGGCTAGTGCTTCTACTAGTGCTGGTCCACGGAGCTGCGTTTAGATGACATATGTAAAATCCAGCTCAGACTCACAAAAAATAACCATATTCTTTCTGAAAATATAATCGTAACGTACTGATAGACAGTAATTGAATTTAGACATGTTCAGACACACATTAATTTAATTATAGAAAAAATATATATTTTTTATTTTGACAGGGCCAGCAGAGAAGGCCCTGCTGGCTCTGACGGCACACCACTGTTCATAGGTGTGGTTTGGGCGTAACGTGAAATAAACCAATCAGAGCGTCATCTCACATTCCCTTTAAGAGCAGGCACGCTTGTTCTAAAGCGGATTCCTATTATAACGGCGGATTTGCCAGACGCACGCGAGGAGCGGTTCACAGCCGAGGAGAGCAACGCTCTCGTCAGGGACGTTGGGGATGGAGAAACCCACCCAAATTAACTTCGGTTAAAAAGGCGTATGATAATTTGGGTAAATGTGTAAGCTAGATGTATGCTTTTATAATAAATTGTATATCTATCTATCTATCTATCGTAATAATGTATAATTTGCAAAAATGAAAACTGCTGCTTCTGTGTAGATGAGAGAATCAAAGTGTATGCGCGTTGTGCACACGCTACATTGATTATGGCCAAGCATGCGCCCTTAAAATAGCATCTGAATAACATGCGCAACGCGCCACTGACTTTAAACCGTTTTTTCCTGGTTAGTGGCGCAACTGTTTTCTAAACCTGCAAAATAGCATGAAGGAACGTTTGCGCTGGAACACGCCTCCTTTTTTGCGGTGAACCGCCCAGGGAGCGCAAGTTCATTCCCTAGTTTAGCGACGTGCTTCTGTGGAGGGCGTGCTTTTGCGCGGGTGCAAAATAGGAATGATACATGCGTCGGTGTACAAAGTCAATTGCGCTGGGTGCAAGATAGGGCCCTAAGTCTTCTCTGTTACAGACTAAAAAACAATGTTAATAAAGCTATTCTTTGTTTTAAGTTGATCTATATTTCTTTCTTTTTTGTTTTCTTTAATGTTAATAAGGATACAATGTTATGCAGATGTGTACTTATTATAACAATTTTATAGACAAATTATACTATTTACAGTCACGGCGGAGAATTGGGGGGCGCGAAATGTTTACTTCTTCCTAGGGGGGGGGCGTAACAGAAAATAATTGAGAAGCACTGCTCTACTTGTATGTTTTAAAAAATATAATTGACATGTAAATAGTCCTAACACTTTTTAAATAGCCCACTTAAAGTGTTTATTACAAATAAATTACTAAATGCTTAAAATAAATGTAAATGAACAAATTTTCGTTACATTTACAATCCTGTGAAAACACTTCCCGTGCCCCTGTCCACATTCCTCTATGATGACACAACGTTTCGTCGGGCCATCCGTCCCTTTGCAGACGCGCGTCGGGGTTTCTCTCATCATTAAACCGCGGAGACGTCGCCTAATGCCTCAGAAAATCGTATGAGCAAAAAATCGGAATTAGTTCACATTTCACTGACAGTGTAAACGAGGCCATTGACACGACACTGACGAATGATCAAGCAGTAAAATAAATATTGAAATGTATTTCCATGTTGTCACCTGGACCTCATGTGTTCATCATTGGGTTGAGTTTGGGAAGATTTACAAGAGAAGAGATGGACACAGTAGACCTGATAAAGAAGATCTTTAGTCCAAGAGCTGCTCAGTTCAGCAACAAAAGAGTGAGAGAGAACCAGGCCCGGATTAACACCGTGTAGTGCCCCTGGGTGACCACATTTGAAGTGCCCCCCACACCCCCCACAACTCAAATGCTAGTGCAACATGAACATGTCATACTAAATATCTTTATTTCCATCGAAAATTGTATGTATGTATACTACATGCAAAACTATATGTCTAAAAAACATTGCAAACATATACCAAATAAGCAAGCCCAAGAAAGACTGTTGTAACTAAGCAACCATATCAACAGCTGAATTCAGCACCATAGAGACGGATGGCAGCAACACACACATACTGAACTTTACAAGCATCTCTAAAGCAACCAGCTAAAAGAAAAAAAAAACATTCCACAAATTTCTTTTCAACAACATCGTCACATATGTGCACAGAAGTAATGGCAAATAAGCCTTACCTTTAGCATAACATCTTTTTTCTAGACTTTGTGCATGCAAAATCGTTAATTAATTCCTCAAAGTCCATTCCCTTGACTAGTTCGGATTCAATAGCCAGCAGGGAGAGTGCAGACAGTCGCTTCTGTCTCATGGTTGTCCTGAGTTCATTTTTCACTCTTTTAAGTTGAGAGAATGATCTCTCTCCCTCGCAGTTGGTAACGGGCAGGGTTAAGAACAGTCTGAGTGCAACGAATACACTTGGGAAAGTAGTCTGTAGCCCATTTTTTCGTAGAATTTGCATCATATCCTCTGGTGAACGATTTTTCTCTTCCCGCACGAAATTCTTGAACTGAAGAAGTTCATCTCCAAAGTCTCTGTCCAGGTCATGTGGATATGTGGATGAGAGCGCAGCAGCACGTTTGCGCACACAATCACAGTCTGTATCGGTATCAAACAAAACCCCAAATAGTTCATTCAAGTCCCTGTATGCATCAATGCGTTTAGAAAGACAGGACAGCAAGTTGTCAATGATCACATTATATGTTTCCACCTTAAATCGCTGACTTCCATTTAGGATCTCGTCATTCTCCGTGGACTCATCTGCAAATATTTTTCTTTTTCTCACCCGCTGTGTCTCGTGTTGATAGAAATGAGTCACACACTTCATGTCCCGTGATGACTTTTCAAACTGAGAAAATTGATCTGAGTGTTGCCACAAACAAATGCAGAGATTCTAGCAAACGCTGTGCAGTATCCAAGTTTATATCACGCTTCTGCAACGTGTCACTTGTGGCTTTGAACCTACTCAGCACAGTATCCCATAGATTTGCCATTATTGCAGTCTCCAATTTATCAAGTTTATGACCGAGCGCAGCAGCCTCGCGCTTTGCGTCATTTTTTTCCTCTGCATCTGTGGCGAACCTTCCCAAGGCCTCTCTTATTGCACTGTAGTTTTCTCTCAAAGCTTGGGTGGAGTCTGCTCTACAACTCCATCTAGTATTTGAAAGTGGTTTAAGAGTACAGCTGATCTTCAGATCCTTGTTGTTAAATATCCGACTGCAACGGTGAGGGGATGCGGCACAAAACGCATACAGTGACTGAAGAAGATAAAAAAAATCACTCACATCTTGACAGCTGTTGTCAATGCTGTTTACACTAACAAGATTAAGTGAATGTCCAGCACAAGGCACATAATGAATCAGAGGGTTAACTTTTTTCAGATGTGCCTGAAGACCGTTATATTTACCTGCCATATTACTAGCGTTGTCGTAACTTTGTCCCCGGCAATTTGACAAGTCTAACCCCAAATCATGAACCATTTTTATTACGCATTCAGCAAGACTTGCTCCAGTGTGGCTGTGAAGAGGCTCGAAACCAATGAATCTCTCCGCCACTTTCCCTTCCTCGCTGACAAATCTAAAAACGATTGTCAACTGGTCAACGTGAGACATATCAGGGGTTGAATCTACGATGACTGAGAAATACTTAGCATGCTGTAGTTCGTCTGCAATTGTTTTCTTTACTTTCTCACCCATCAAGCAAATGAAATCCTCACACACAGTGGATGACAGGTATGATGTTGTCCCTCGTCCCTTTTGACCATACTTTTCTATGTGTTCTCTTAAAAACGGATCAAACTGTGCAATAAGTTCCAGTAATCCGAAGTAATTGCCATTACTTGAAGAGCACAAAAGTTCATCATCGCCTCTGAATGCTAGGCCTCTTCTCACTCAAGAATTTAATTACAGCCACAATGCGCCTCAAGACCTCCTTCCAGTATTTTCCCTCAGCATCCCTCTGCCGCCTGAGCGAAGCATCCACTGTGCCCACATTTTTCGATTGGCGCAATAAATCCAGCATGCTGTGCCTGTGGTTTGCACTCTTCTCATGGTCTGAAATTCACTCAGGATGTCTCCAGTCAGAGAACCCAGACGTAAAAGCATTACATTGTGAGGATAGCAGTTTACAAGCAAAGCAGTAAACCATACCTGCTGATGGTGAGTATATTAACCACTCTCTAGACACTACCTCGTTGTTTGGGAGGCAACAATGCAATAAATCATTGGTAAGTGATCGCGTTTCACTTCCAATACCGATGTCCCGCACAGATGCTGGGTATTTAGGCGCCCTATTCTGATAGGCTGCAGGACCTCGAGAAACAGCAACTTCCCTGACGTGGTCCGTGATAGCTCCCCATAGTTCAGGGTCCGTTGAGATGGTAAAATCCTCTGGCGGCGCCGGCGACTGCTGCACCTGATCCTCCAACCTACGTGCATTTCCATCAATCCCGTGAGCCAACCCGCCCTCATCCTCTCCGTTGCCTCCACTCTCCAGCACCTGGTTATTGCTCACATTAGCTGCTTCAGTCGGACCGTTTGAGGCATTAGTTTCGCTGCTGCTAGTGCCTTCTGCTGGTGATGCTGATGCCTCTGTCTTTTCTTCATTTCGAAGAAAAAAACTTGATATAGCAGGTACTTTTTGAAGGGTGGCTATCTGTCGTGTTATTTTCTCTTTTTTTAGTTTACGTTTGGCACAACCGCTAAGATGATGCTGCCTATCCATTTTGAATTTAATGTTTTAAATCGGCGGGCTCGACTCGGACTGGGGGAGGGGCAAATGCACTGTGACCTGTCACCTGACCCAATCGCAATTCTTTATGGATATAATTAATATTCTCTCTGTGTATATTGTATTATTAACTGATCATTTTGTATCTGCATCTCTTCCAGCAAAATAATATATACAAAACATGAAAAATATTTTAAAGTCTAGTCATTCTCTTAATCACTTGGTGCCCCCCTATTGGCTGGTGCCCCAGGGCACTCGCCCAATCCCGTCTATGGATAATCCGGCCCTGGAGAGAACAAATGAAGAAGATGATGGCAGATCTTCAAAGACAGAAAACAACATGGTATGAAATGTAATTATACAGGATTCGGGAGAAATATGATGGCAGAACTAAAGCAGAGGAAATGTATAAGGAGCAGATTTGGGCTCTCAGGGATAAGCTGGAGGAAGAACATGATGGATATGAGTTACTGTATGAACAGTGTGAAATCCTTCAAGATGAACTAGAGAAGAAATCGCTGTAATCTCCTGTGATAATTACCACTGCTTCACATTACTGTTCTACTGACCTACCTGCTAATTAGTCCCTGTAAGTTGCTGTAAAGCCTTAAATCTAGCCTTTGGTTGATTGACTCACAGTGCATATTAATATTCTGTTTGCTTAGGCTGCTGATATTCTCTATTTGTATTTTCTCTGATAAAATTCTATTGTGTCTGTGTTTGATTTGCCTTGACTAATTTTTGTCATAATTGTCTTTAATTCTGTGTTTGTCAAAAAAACTGTCAAACTTTGCTGTGTGCCAACAACGGTTAGTTGGCTTGCCAGTTTGTCCTTGTGAGGGACCTGGAACATATATCATTTTAGTGATGACTCTTTACCTGTGGATAACTAAAAGATATTGTGAAAGGAGGCATTTACTTCATTTTCTGTTGGTAATTACAATGTATTGTATAACTTCTTATTAGCTCGGTTCACTTGATTATGGTTATCTGGGAAATGTAGGGATCGAGTTTTTTTGTGTGTCTATATATGAAGAGTTCAGATGCAAAAGCCTCTAAGTGCCATCTGAAATTTTCTTCTAGAATGATTATTTTTATAAAGCTTGTATATTTAAGTTAAGTAATTTCACTTAAATGACAATTAATAGGTCATTTGCATTGCCATTTAAGTGAAATTATTGAACTTAAATATACAAGCTTGATAAAAATGATCATTCTAGAGGAAAATTTCAGATGGCACTTAGAGGCTTTTGCATCTGAACGCTTCATATATATATATAATTTTTTTTTTTTTTTTTTTTTTTTTTTCAGTAGAGAGGAAGCTCAGGGAAGTTTGTGTTGTTGCTTCTTTTATGTTATTATTTTAGGTATTACTCTCTCCTGAAGATTTATTCCCATCTTTTGTTAAGCCTTTTTGATATATGAAGGAAATAAATACTTTTACTTTTACTTAAAGTTGTGTTATATTTTCACTCTGAGCCTGAGGCTGAAGTGTGTTCTGCACATATTTTTACATCTCTACGTTATCATACTTTCTTTTCCTTTGTTACCTCTTCTCCCGACCCCTAGACTGGGAGGGGAACGCGTCACGGATCGCTCTGAGACTTTAGTGAGATCCAAGCGCAGCTTCATTGGAAAATCCAGAATCGTAGTCATATGCCAGACAAAGGGTCAAAACACTTGCAAACAATCCACAATAAAAACACAAGAGACAAGGGAGAGCGCTCAGACGTGCAGTGTGACAACTACAAAACCTCGATGAGAAATGACTGAGAGAACATGGTATAAATAGGCTGAGACAAACAATAATGACAAACAGGTGAATGCAATAATTCATGATGAGTCCAGGCAAAGGATTATGGGGACTGAAGTTCATGGCTGAAATATAATATATATATAATATAATATAATGAAGTAAAATATCCAAAAACCACTTGGCTATATTTGTGTGTGTGTATATATATATATATATATATATATAAAAATATAAATATATGTGTGTGTGTGTGTTATATATTTTGTTTAATTGATTACTTACAATATCCCAAATGTTTCCAACTATTTGTAAACCGTGAGAAAATTGCAATTTTAACCAAGGACGTGTGAGGGAGTCGCCAGTCAATGGCGTCAAACCGCGTTACCCTCGGTTTACCGCTCGTACTGCCATAGTAAACATGGTGATGCGTCCGTGACTGACTTCGACTCGACAGAGACGCAAGCGGCGTCTGTCAAGAGTGTTGCATGTACTTTATTAGACAGGTGAGCAAATGCACATAAAACTAATCAATGTTATAAAGCTCAACATGATGAAATGTTAGAATATGATCTGTATGTTATTCTAATGTTGATCTAGCTTACTGCTAGTCTCGTATAGCAAACGAACTAACACAGAATAAAATTTTAGCTTTCACCACACTCAAATGCAGTTTAGTGATAGTGTAACGTTAGACCAAGTGAAACATCGCTGCGTTTCCTCACAAGTTTAATTCGTCTGATGAACTGACCTGTGTGAGCAGTAATTCAGCACTTGCAGGAAGTTCGGTACATTATTAGATCCATCAGCTTGACGACAAGATCCATAATTCCGCTTAATGCTTTGTGTCATCAACCTACGCCTTTGTTATTGTAAGAAGTTAGCGACCCCTAGCGGCAAAAAAAATTACATAGTGCACCTTTAACCCTTTCACGCATAGTGGTCACTACAGTGGACAGCTATTAAAAATGCATTTTCTTGAATTTGCACGGGTTTTTATGGCAAAGTTGCACATCAATCTCTTCATTGGACCCTTGTGCATCATCCTATAAATTGCAATCAAGTGGCAAGCCTTTGTGTTTCGATTTTTCCCCCCTCCAAACTAAGATGGCCAAGGGTCAGTCAGACATGCCAAGTTGCTCCAGAATATCCACCCATTCCTTCGAATCTAGGAGACTCTTGGAGGTAAAAAAAATATTGCAGCATCAAGCAATATCTAATGAGTCATATCACAGTAAAATTTTCCAAGTTTTGATTTTAGATTGAGAGAAAAATCTGATTAATCACATGTCCACTGTAGTGGACGTCATGCATCAACTGCTATATTTCAGCTACAATTCATAATTATAATGTGAATATTGTTTTTGAAATTTAAAACTTAAAAACTTAATCTGCAGTGACTTTTTTACTGTAAATAAATGTACTTGTATTATTAGAAAGTAATTTTCATTGACATTGAAAAAAGTCATGTGATTACATATGTATGACACTTGTAATGCATTACTTTGTTAGATCAAAAAGTAATCTGATTTCATAATGCACGTTATTGTAATGTGTTTTTTTACTCATAACATCAAAAAGTAATCTGATTACGTAATGCATGTTACTTGTAATGTGTTTCTTTACTCATAACATCAAAAAGTAATCTGATTATGTAATATGCATTATTTTAATGCATTTCTTTACTCATAACATCACAAAGTAATCTGATTATGTAATGCATGTTACTTGTAATGCGTTTCTTTACTTGTTACATAAAAAAGTAATCTGATTAGGTAATGCACATTACTTGTAGTTAATTACCTGTTAGATCAAAAAGTAATCTGATTAGGTAATGCATGTTACTTGTAACACATTACTTTACTTGTAACATCAAAAAAGTAATCTGAATGGGTCATGCATGTTAGTTGTAGTGCGTTACCCCCAACACTGATCATTTCAGATGAGATTGAAAAAACGTATCGCTAGGTTTTCTCAGAGGAGGGCTATGATAGAAATGTGCATGTCCATCTTGAACATAATCAGAATTATCAGCTAATAAGGGTAAATCTCCATACTCTGGTGCACTGGAGGGAGCATCTGAGTGGTTTCCACAGTTGTACCTTGACAGACTGTAGAAAATTCTGATGGAATCATGTCCTCATGTTCTGATATCAAAGATACGCCAAGTGCAACTTGTATGAAGTTGTATGAAGCCTTTGCAATATTTTGCATTTAGATTTTTTGTATATATTTTATAGTTTTCACATGATTTGATATAATTGTATTGATTAGTTCGTTAAATTCACATACTTTATGTGTTTGATTATTGTCTTATATTAAATCTAGTATATCTTAAGTTTAAACCAAATGCATGCTGTCCACTCAAGTGGACATCTGAAGATCTCTTTGAAAAATTTGTAAAAAAATAAAATAAAAATCAATTCTTGTTTTTCATGCCCTAAGAGCAATAAAAACACATAGGAAAAAAATCCTGACTGAGGATATCATAATTCATGCATGAAAGGGTTAAAGACAATCAAACAAGCGTTCCCTGCAAACCTGCCCTTGTTATGTCATGCATTAAGAATGCAAAAGGGAAAAAGCATGAAACATAAGTTCATGAGTACTGAATAAACAAGAAAACAATAACAGAGAAACCATAGCCGATACAGAAGAACAAACCAGCAGCCTCTGACTGAGTTGCACTTGTTCTCTCTTAAATAAATCTGATGTACACCAGTCACTGTGTGCTTCATGTCCACATCTTCAGCAGAAGACAAGAACATAACTCAGACAGGGGGAAATGGCAAAGACAGTCACATAGGTAAGTAAATTAACATTATACACATGAATTGGAGTGAACATATAGATATGAGATGACAATGCAAAAGGGAAGAGGAGGAGCCAGAACAGGAAGTGACATCACAACAATAGGGAAAGCACTCATTTTGATCAGGAGCTGCAAATGACTTAACTATTGTGTTAAGTCTACTAAATGTATTTTACAGTATACTTTCTGTACCGGTTACACTCACCCCCGCAGAATTTACACAACATTTCCAGAGTATCACAAAAAACACTGGTCACTGGAAATACATGGTGCACGCTTTAAAGACAGTAAAGAATCTAAAGCATAGAAATCTACCCGAACAAAAGTGAGAATAATCTAAATTAAGATAAATATTCTCTCAGTATAATTGCAGCGCTTAGAATATGAAGTGTACTGGTGTTCACATTAGCAGTTTTCAGTTCCAGCTCGAACTGAGATTTAGTCTATCTTCATGTTTTGTGTTCTCCAGAAAACATGATCTGGAGGTTGTTTGCAGAAGGCAGATACTATAATGGATAAAAAAATAAGCAATGCACACCAGTTTCAATAGCAGTTGCAAATTTATTTGTATTAAATTTCCAGTGAACAGATTAAATGTTTGAGCTACAGGTTTGCTGTCGCTCACGGAGTAGAGCGCTTGCTAGAGAACAGTAGGCGCTTGCAACGCCAAGGTCATGGGTTCGATTACCAGGGAAAAACTGATAAGAATGTAAATGTGTACCTTGAAATGTAAGTCGCTTTGGATAAAAGCGTCTGCTGAATGAATACATTTATCAGATTCTTTTATCTAATAAGACTATAAGGTCAAGTACATTATAGGAGAATTTAAGTATATTTGTACCCTTATGAAAATTAACCATGGGTTTACCACAGCATTTGCAGTAAAAACACAGTACTGTAGCTAACAAAATGAACCATGGTTTCAAAACCTATGGTTATAGTCACGATTACCATAGTTTTACTCTAGTATTACAGCAGTATTACTAATTGAACCATGGTTTGAAAAAAAACAAAAAAAACAATAACATGGTTGGTACCGTTTTACCACAGTAAAACCATATAGCCTAGTGCTTTTCACAATACAAATGGTTTCATAGCAGCTTTACAGAAAATGCATGTTCAAGGTTATAGAGCTGGTAAGTCCCGCCCCTTCCGCAAAACCCCGCTGGACCTCAAAGTTGAAAAACCGTCAATGCAAGTGAATGGGAGAAAATAATTATTTTCTGGTCCCGTTTGAATTGTGCCATGAATGTGAACATATGTTGTCTGTGAATTTTTTATATAACTTTTCGTGTAAAGAATGATACAATTTAGCGGGTAGAAGTTTGATACGGTTAGACTTTGTGTGAGAGCACTTTGTGGACTACAACTCTCGACGCGTTTGAAACGTCAACACCACTAGCACACGGACACTAGCTCACGGATCCCGCTAAACATGGCTGTGTCTTTGGTGCACTTCACCGCCTTCTTTCAGGGAGAGAACAAAATCGTTGAGGTTGGCGAAAACCACGGGTAAGTCAACTTTATGGGGTGACGTCACATAGGCGACATGTAGTCTTTCTCGTTATGTCTTTACCACAGCTGCTAGCCGAAGAATCATACCATATACTGTCAAACTCGTAACATGAAAAGTTATATAAAAAATTCACAGACAACATATGTTCAATTCATGGCACAATTCAAACGGGATCAGAAAATAATTATTTTCTCCCATTCACTTGCATTGACGGTTTTTCAACTTTGAGGTCCAGCGGGGTTTTACGGAAGGGCGGGACTTACCAGCTCTATACAATAGCAGAACATCCTTTAATCAGCTAGATGCGACTGCTACTCACTGGAGAGCATCTTCTGGCAGCAAAGTAATGTCCATAAGATAATACAAGTCATGAGTTTAAAGTCATGTTCATTAAAGGAACACTATGTAGCTTTTCAACCTTCATAATATATTTCCAAGACCCTTGTGATGGTACATCGACTTACAGTAGGTTGAATGACACGTCTGCCATAGCCTGACGGGGTCTGTATCGCTTTTACTGGCACTACGTAACTTCGGGGTTCAGGTAGTAACCCGAGCACAAAAAGAACTACAAAATTCGACTGCTTGACTGCATACGTCACTTCCCCCACCACCTCCTCAAATTCGGACTTGAGAGGCCAACCAGCATTTGTTTTCCGGCTTTCGTGCGTATGTTTTTGTCATGGCCGATGCAGCAACGGACAAAAAAAAAGTCAGAAGTAAGCCTACTGTATGTCTAAACGGCGTGTACAAGTTTGGTAGAGTCTACATTCTTGCAAGTAAATAATACATGATTAGACAGACAAAATCATCTTTTAGGTTAACTAGCCTAATGACTGCAGGCTGATAGTCATGTTTGTTTGTTTATTTTTCTGGTGAAAGTGTCTTGCCTCAGGCTATAATGCAAATCGATTTTTCAACTTTGCAGATTCATCTATGGTAGGTTGATATTATAATATTGACGATATATGGCTATTACCTACCACACAAACATTGAATTGAATTAGCATTCTGTAAAACAGTAGCCAATAGGCTACTATAATGGCGCTGGCTTGTAAACGTGAGCTACGCGATCTTTTGGCGTTTGAAAAAACAAAACCCATGAAATTATATTCATACGACATGCTGAAATATATGCCACTGTACCTGGGATGAAGACATTTCACACGCAGCGCAGGCAGTCTGCCCAAGACGTGAGAACTCCTTCTGCAGAGTTCGGGGTATCGGCTTATCAACAAATGTGTTACCATGACAGATTTTACGACAGTAATTGAAGACAATACTGTTTCCCAACTGTAGGGGGACCCCGAGAGCAAAAACTACATGATGTTGCTTTAAACAGACAAAGTTTTTTTTTTTATTTATTTTTTTTTTTTTATTGAAAGATTCATACATTAACAGTAAGAAGAGAATAAAAATAAAAATAAATAAAAACAAGGGGGGTATACGGACATCAAAAAGAATGAGATAGGCTACACACAACAATACAATGTTACAAATTGTCAAAACACATTAAAGATTCTTTACAACAGACTCAAGGATATTATTTGTTTTAGAAACCTTTGAGTTTAAAGGTTTTGACATTTTCTTAAAGGAAGAGAAAAGGGACTTTATATCAGAGGAGAATATTCTAAAATCAGGATTACAATGAATGGTTCTGGCTTTGTGAAGATGAAACTTGCCCAGAAGACAAAGTAATAATACTGTATTATTAAGATTAACATCATTAGAATGAAAATCAGATAAAAAAATGATAGATTCTGACATTTGCACCAATTTGCTACAACAGCAAAAAACTAACAAGGTAACATCTGACCAGAAAGACTTAGAAAATGGGCACTGATAAAATAAATGTAGGATAGATTCTTCTTCAATATTGCAAAAGGAACATAAAGAAGATACATTCTCAGAAAACCTGCTCAAAAATAAATTACAAGGGTAATATCTATGAACAATTTTGAAATGGAGTTCTTTAATTTTATTAGGGATAAAAAGTTTGTGAGAAAATGCCCATAAGTTATTTAAATCAGAGTTTGGATAACAGATACTCCATTTAGATCGTACTTTAGGAAGGGTTCTTGTAGTTGAAGAAAGAACATTTCTAATAAAGAGATTGTTGCATTTTTTATCTAATATGTTAACACCATTGATTGCAAGTGTAGGAGTATAGTTGTTTAAACAGTTGTATCTTAAATGAGCTTTAAACAAAGTTCTTACACTGACAGAAATACTTTTAGTCACCTTATTAAAATCTCTTACAGAAATCACAGCATCTCTCATGGACATAAACTCAGAAAAAGAAAGAAGGTCTCCTTGAGCACTGAACAAATCAGAAACAAAAAGAATATTTTGATCCACCCATTCTTTGAAAAAAAGAGATTTGTTACCACACAGTACATTTTCATTATTCCAAATAATATACGTGTGTGGGGAGAAATTATGTTTGAAAGCAATCTTCCAGGATTCTAGAGCTTGTTTATGAAAATTTGAGAGTTTAATAGGTAATTTGCTGCACTTAAAATTACAAGATAATAAAAATTTTAGGTCACCACAGTGTTTAAAGATTAAATTAGGGATCCAAAACCAGGGTAAACTATTATTAGAAATACAATACTTAATCCAGTTAATTTTGAATGTCTGGTTGATAGTTTGAAAATCTAAAGCGTTAAGACCACCCTCCTTGTAACTTCTTATCAAAGATTTCCTTTGAACACATTCCACTTTATTTTTCCAAATAAAACGGAAAAGCAGAGAGTCAATAGATTTAATCGTTTTTTTATCAACAAATAAGGAAAGAGCAGGGTAAACTAGCCGTGATATGCCCTCAGCCTTAGACAGCAGGACTCTCCCATAAATTGTCAAGTCTCTCTGCAGCCAGCAACATAGAATTTTTTTGGTTTTATCTAACCTTGGTTGAAAATTGTTATGAAGACGATCTGAACCTGATCTGCAAATATCGACCCCAAGATATTTTACCTGCTGTTTAACTTTAATACCATCAACAGAAATTTTATCTGAATCATGCACATACAAAATTTCACTTTTCGAAGGATTTATCACCAATCCAGAAGCTTTGGAGAAAAGATTAAAACTGCTTAAGGCACCAGGAACAGACAAAGTTGCAAGGGTGGTTTTTCGGCTCACAGGCGCTGGGGGGGGGGGGTTGAGAGACGACCACCATTCAACCCAAAAAAAGTCATATAACTATTCCAATGACTCCGAAGCTGTTCGGTTAAGGTAAAAAAGTTACTTAGCTACTTACCTTTAACCCTGTTTTGTTCATTCACTCACTCACTTATTACTCACTATCTCTTTCACTCACCAAACAGAAATTAGTTGCATGTGCTCCATCAAATCTCCAATTTTAATGTTTCCCTCCCCCAGTTTTATAAAGTTTAAAACAAGCATATGATATAAAGAAACACTTTTTCCACACCACCCCGTCACAGTCAACCATAGGTTACCACCCCGTCACTGGGTCCTTTTGTTAAAAATGTATGTAAAAGAAATTAAATTTTACATAAATGAATGTTGAATGATGCTCTTGTTGTGTGAACTAATCAAATAAATGTAACTTTATTTGTATTTTTTAAGTGTATTTATTTTTTCAGTACAAACAATGAGAAGATTTTCTATTGATGGTTTCCAAAAAAGGGACATTTTACTATTAGGAAAACATTAGATTTAAAAAAATACATTTCTTTTTTTACTACTCTACTGGCACACATGTTGTCCGTGACGGGGTGGCATCAAGGGGGTAATCCATCAGCCAGAAACCGAAGCTTCCCCGGGCGCCGCCATTGATTAGTGGACCATCACCTGCTGTTAGCATCCCATTGACTCCCATTCATTTTGGCAACACTTTGACAGCGAATAACTTTACATCTGAGGCGTTTGAAGACTCCATTTGTCCATTATTTATTTCTAAAGAAACACGAAAATGTATAAAAGGCTCCATTACCTTGTATCTTACGTTATGGCCCCGTAGAAGCAGTTTTTGTAAATATAGGCTAACGATTGCGTCATAACCACGCGACTCTCTGTTGCACAGTAGAGAGATTACCGTATGGACAGGAGGAGAAGCTTGCGGGCAATCGAGGGGATGTGGAGGCAAAAAGTCAGATAAACTCAAGGGAGAAGCCCATAGAGAGTCATAAAGTTGCTCCTGCTCCAGCTCATGGACAGCTCCTACTCACACTCTCCGTCTCTGCAAGTTTCGGAAGGGAATGATTCAGATTTCTCTCGGCACAGCTACTAGAAGACAGACGGGTTGCTCACGTCACATCTACAGTGCTATGCATAAGGTATGCCAATCTCTAGGTATGGTGAAGGCTATGTGATGATGTGGGGCTATTTTAATTCCAAAGGCCAAGGGAACTTTATCAGGATGCATAGTATCCTGGATCCATGAAGTAACTGGCCTTTAAAAATAAAAATCTGCCTGCCTCTATGGGAATTTAACATAGGGGTGTCCAGACTTATGCACCCTGTATTTTAAGAAAGAACATTTATTTATTTAAGATACATTATTCATTCACAAAGAAAATTGGTGTCCTTAAAGGTTGGATTTTTCCTAATTTTTTTAATTAGGGCATTAAGTTCAATTTCCAAAAGATGATTTTTTTATTCCTCTCTTTAGTCAACTTTAGCATGGGTGTCTAAACTTATGCATAGCACTGTACGTCGTCAAGCTCAGTGTGAGTCTGCGCAGTCGCTCAGCCATCAGGAAGAAGAGCTTCTAATTGTCTCCGAACACTTGTCTCCGTTGAAGTCTATGGGGTCGCTGTGTCCAGTTTATATACTGTCTATGGGTGGTACAAGAAAGACTCCCTTGCCTGAATAAAAAGGATAATATTATTATCAAGGATTTTGTGCCTGAGGTGGGAAAATATTTTGGAGGATTAGACCTCTGCATTGGTCTACTCTGCTCTGATTGGCCAGACAGCAGCAGCTCAGTCTGTTGTGATTGGTCTACTCTGCTCTGATTGGCCAGACAGCTCAGTCTGTTGTGATTGGTCTACTCTGCTCTGATTGGCCAGACAGCTCAGTCTGTTGTGATTGGTTTACCCATACAGCAAAATAACAACAAGAAAACAAAATCGCCCATTGCCATAACAACATCAGCTCTGCGTGTCCTGAGGCTTCCTACACTGTAAACTAAACACAGTAACGAACAAGGACGTTGATTTGACCATATCAGTGCGAGCTCGAGTCCGATGATGAAACACTGTCATTCAACCCGAACCTCCATCAGGACGACTCGAGCAGGACTCAGTGTTTCTCAGTGAAACTCTACTCAGTTTGAGGAACATTATGAGATGTTCCAACTGTAATTCCTCACCATCAGCATTAACAAGTGCATGTCCATCAACAAACCCATTATTTTACTTATAGGCCTACTTATTTATTTACAGAGTATTTTTCTAATATATTGTGGTGAACATGTGGAAACTGTATTAATAACAGTGCATACATTAGCCGAGCTCAGGCGTGAATGACTGGTGTAACATAAACGTAAAACAAATCTTGCTCCATGCTTAATCTTTCCTCAAAGTAGTGAGAACGACAGACGATCTGCATTAATAGACACAGTTATAGGTAATAGTGGCCCACAGCTGATCAGCTGAAGTATTTCAGTAAGACAGTGATAACGTGAGTTAGCCAGTTAGCAGGAGACCTACACAATATAAAACTCAAAACTAAGTATTTTGAACACCATTTTTCACGAGAAAGTGGTGTGCGAATCCTGCATTGAACTCCGAGATCTGAAAAGCAGTCGTCAGTAAAATAAAGGGAACACAGCAAAAGTTTAGGATTACACTGCTGTGGTAAAGATGAACTTTAACCACTGATTCTCCGCATGCTCGTCCTTGGGCAGTGAAAACACTGTCTTTACCTTCATATTGTAGAGCACAGCGTCTCCTGGACATGATGCTCTCCAGTGTCCACAGGGATCAGCTGCAGGTTTGGGGTTTGAGTTTTCCCTGGTGTCTGCGCACGCTATAAGTGGGCGGGCAATATGCTAATGTTTCGTCTTGACGTCACTACGAAACGGCTCATGACTCATTTGAAAAACGATTCACTTCACTGACTCAGAGTCGACTCATACTTTTGAATGACAATAACTTTAAATACGGTGAACTTTCAGATTTAAAACTTTGCAGGATGTTTTCATTCACTTAGAGCTGTGTTACACACTACATGAAAGGTCAATCTCAAAAATCCATTTTAGGGAAACTTTAAACTTTCACAAACTAACAGATGTTTGGCGTGTGAAAATGTGAGATTGAATTTGTACATGATGTTGATTTATGTGAGTTTCTGTCAGTTCTGAAATCCACCTGAATTCTGTTTACTGTAGAAAAGCAAATAAATCAAAGGCTGCACATCTGGTGTTGCTCAACGGTCCGTGTGTGTCAATCCATTAGTCTCGCTCCGCTCAAACCTTCCTCTGTCCGGGGATTACCAACACATCAGCTCTGGATTCGGGAGAATTCTTCATTAATGCTGAACTAAATGAATGATATTTTGACCAGCACTCATTGTGTTTCAGCAGTCTGATCGACTCGACCAATCACAGTCGGTCTCATAGATCAACTCGACCAATCACAGTGAGCTTCCTCAGACAGAGATATCATCAGACGGAGATCCTCAGAGTCACTCATTTCTCCTGGAGCTGATGTGTGCAACAGCGGTACGTCACAACACTGTTTATTTCCAAAGAAGAGCAAGGCATTACTTTCATGCATTTTGTTTCTTTATTTCATGCATTTTTACTTGTAGTCCCCTGATCCTATTTTACAACCAAATTTAAATGTTCGGTAACACTTTACAATAAGGTTCATTAGTTAACATTAGTTACTGTATTAACTAACATGAACTAACAATGAGCAATACATTTGTTACTCTATTTGTTAATGTTAGTTTATAAAAATCCAGCTGTTTATTGTTTGTTCATGTTAGTTCACAGTGCATTAACTAATGGTAACAAATACATCCTTTGATTTTAATAGTAAATGTTGGAATTAATATTAACTAAGATTAATAAATGCTGAAGAAGTATTGTTCATTCTTATTTCATGTTAACTAATGTTAACTAATGTTAAATAATGAACCCTATTGTAAAGTGTTACCAAATGTCCTTTTTGGATACTATTAATATAAATACTTTTCATTGGAATAAATAAGCCGATAAATGAGATCTTAACAATTCAAAACTGAATTCATTACCATTAGTCGGGTATCATGAACAATAGACAACATTATTTTACAGCTTTTATTAATCTAGGTTAATGTCAGTTCATAAATATACTGTTGTTCATTGTTAATTCATTGTTTACGCAATAATAAGGTCCTGTTAAAGTTAGTGAATGCATTAACAAACACTATCTAACAATGAGCAATACATCTGTTACAGTATTTAGTCATCTTTGTTAATATTGGTTCATAAAAATAACTGTTCATTGTTATTAAATGTTATTTCTGACAATAAGTTAGTAAATGTTGACATTAACATTAACTAAGATTAACAAATGCTTTAGACGTATTTTTCATTCTTAGTTCATGTCAGTCAATGTAGTTAACTAACGTTAACAAGTAAAACCTTATTGTGAAGTGTAAATGTGTGTAAAAGTAATGGGTCTGATTTCCGAGGGAATATACTGTAAGGTTAAGCAAAACCTGTCATTTGCTTTCAATCATCAAGGCCTAATGTGCATTAGATGACATCCAGCGTGTTTTCTTCTACTCACTGTAATGAATCTTCATGAAAATGCAGAGATCTTTGGACCTCACGTAACATTTGCAAAATGCATATGAGAGGAAAATGCTATTATCTTTGGAAACTGGAAGAGACGCAGCGACTGCAGCTGACCTGTGGCTTTTCTGTTCCCAGAAGTCATGAGCAAACCCTGGCCTGCGCTTCTGCTGGTCCTGATCCAGCTGCACTGCAGTCGTGGCTGTCCTGAACTGTGCCAGTGCTTCTCGGCTGCTAAGGTGGTCTGCGCAGACGACGCCATGAGAGCACTACCGCTCAACATCTCAGCTCAGGTCAGAGAGCTGATCGTAGTGGCGTCGGGCCTCATGCGTCTGGACGGACAATCCTTCAGAGAGAACCTCAGACTCAGCAAACTGGTGTTCCTCAACGGCCAGGTGAAGTCTGTCTCGGGCGACGCCTTCGACCGGCTGCCGGAGCTGCGGGAGCTGGAGATCAGCGGGAACTCCTGGCTGAGGCTTGAAGTGCAGACCTTCGGCTCGCTGGCCAACCTCACGAGACTGATGCTCAACCACGACAAGATCGGCGTTCTGGATGCCCGCATCTTTGACTCTTTGCAGAAGCTGGAGGTGCTGCAGTTGAGAGGGAACGACTTGCTGTCTCTTCCCGTTCGTCCCTTCCATCGTCTCCACAAACTGCAGGAGCTGGACCTGTCCTTCAACCACATAGGCTCGGTCTCGGCGGATGTTTTCCAGAACAACTCTCTCCTGAGAGCGCTCTCGCTGCAGGCCAACATGATCCCGCAGCTTCCGGAGGGGATCTTCTCCCACCTGGATCTCCTGGAGGAGCTGAACCTCCGAGGCAATCGCATACGCAACCTGAGCGTCGACGTGTTCCCGCCCAGCCTCCGGAAGCTGATCCTCAAGAAGAACAATCTGGTGCAGCTCCACCCCTCGGTCTTCCACAAACTGCTGCACGTTACCTATCTGGACTTGTCTCAGAATCGGCTCTCCGAGGTTCCTGCGAATCTCTTCCAGAACCTCATCTCGCTGAAAAAGCTGGATCTGTCCGAGAACCGGATTACAACGCTTCCCGGCACCGTCTTCAAAGGGCTGTTCGGTGTGAAAGCCATCCATCTGCAGAAGAACAACCTGAGCTCACTGGAGGAGGATCTGCTGAAGGATCAGCACGACATGGAGCAGCTGTACCTGTCCATGAACCGGCTCCGGAGAGTCCCGCACGGCTTCTTCGACGATCTGGACTTCCAGTGCTTCGTTCAGCTCCACGGGAACCCCTGGCACTGCGACTGCGGGATACGCTACCTCTCCGACTGGATCAGGAACAACATCAGGAACGTGGAGGATGTGACGCTGGTTTACTGTCAAGCTCCCGAGTATATCCGAGGGCACAGCCTGGTGTCCGTGGACGAGGAGCGGATCGTCTGTGGGAAAAACTCCAGCTCCTCCGAGACAAACGTTACCGAGATCCCAGTTGATGGCGATGATGGCGATGGTGGCGTTCACTGCTCACTCCGAGACTTCAAAGGCCAGGCAATCGTTCAGTGCAAACTCACTAAATGCACCAGCGTGAAGTTTCAGGCTCTTTTTGAATTTGGGGATGGAAGTGAATCAGAAAGAGTCGTGAGCAAAGAGTGGCCAGCGCCTGCCGGATGCTCCAGTGGGACGGCTTAGTGCTCTCGTTTAACAGCACACACGGCAAATAACCAACCGTCATACACTCTCAGAAAAAAAGCAAAAAGTGTACTGTTTTTTTCAATTTAAGGTTTGTTGAACCTTTAGGCAAAATATATATAAAAAAGAAAAAGACAAATATTTGTTTGCATATGCGTTTAGGTTTTATATCATATTTGGTACATCAGGCTTTTATGGCTCAAATATTCTGATATCCTGAGAATATGGAGGGAAAACAGCTCAATTTTATTTAGAGGCTCAAACTGAGCAAAAATGTGCAATTTGGTGCACATACTGATATTTATATAAACTTCTGATGCTTGTAATGTAAATCAATGAGATCTTTATAACAGTATAGCAGATACTTACATAAAATTCATATACATATTGGTAGTCACTTTATATCTGCCAATAATATGTCTTAGTAAGATGATATTATAATGCTTAGTTTTATGATTAAAGTTCTGTAGTTTTAAAACATGTAATGCAATGCAATACAATGATGATTGAGAGATGAATAAATAAACATTTCTCCATTTTCTATAAAATGATGTATGGATAATCAAGTAAAACTCAGTTGCTTCCGTCCAGTAAGTGTTCTTCTTGAAATATAACTAAAAACAATATCAAAGTTATTTTTATATTTGCTGGATAAAAAATAATAAATATTTCACAGCAAAAAGACACGTGAACCACGCGCTGAAGGAGGACGTTTGTACTGTAATACCAAAAGGCATTTTACTTGCTAAAAAAGCCTAAACTATCAATCGAAGCACAGAAGGGCTGTAGTAGATTGTGTGCAAGAGCTTAATCAGCAAAGTTTTGATCATGTTGGTAATTTAGACGCCTTAGAAATGTGCATATCAATTATAATACCGTTATATGGTTAAAGTGCTACTATGAACTTTTAGGGTGAATAAAGTATAAACTTGTCGCTTTAAGGGTTCTGCCCCAATGACAAGCTGACGTTTTTTGCCATCTTTTCTGACAGAGTCCCAGAATGCTTTGATGTAGAGCTGATTCTCTCCACTGGTGTATGTTAATGACTAACCCAAGCGTAAGCCAGACTCATGACAGTGGAGATGAATCAATGAGGGATGTGATAAGAGAGGTGGATGAACTGGACCCGTGCGGGTCAAAGAACAGTCATGAGACTCATCCACAACACAGGCCCTGTTTACTGCTGGTATAAGATGTGTTTTGGTCGATCGGATCACAGGGAGACACATTCCCGTTTACACCTGGTGTTTTAATCCGTCTCTTTTGTCCACTTTAAACCACTTCTGTCCTGATTTCTTCGAGGGAAGGGTCTATGGGCGGGTTAATGTATGGGTATTTTTAGATCTTTCGATCTAATGGACGAAATAATCTCATGCAAATTACCATACACATGAATGCAACTGGAGAAAAAAACAAAACACACGGAGAGCAGCAGCTTAAGTTTCTCATCTTCAAACCAAACTTGGGTCTTCAGCCGACAAAGTATAAATCCCGTCTGGCTAGTACGCTTCCCGTAATGTTGACGCATTAGGTCAGTAGGCAGAGAGTAGGCGTTTTGCAGGTCTTTTGTGGCTGTTTGCAGGTCATTCGACCACATGAGTGTTTGCACTATGAAAGCAAGTCGAATGCATTTTCGACTACCTCTGGAAGTTGTGGAAAGTGGACAAGCTCAAAACGTTTTAGACCTTGTCTACACCTGTATTTAGCGTCGTCTACTTATGATCCGATCGACCAAAACGCATCTTAATACCAGCTGTAAACAGAGCCACAGTGTGTCAACAAGCCAAACCATTCATTCATTAGTTGTACTTACATCCATGCTGCTGTTTTAAAAGCAATAAGTAATAATGTGCAATTGGAATAGCATTTGTACATAGAAGTTGTAACATAGCAGTATGTGTCAGCTCTCTGGACCAATGAACCGTATTTTTAAGTCTTTAAAGGGGATCTATTATGCCCTTTTGCAAAGTCTTGATTTTGATTTTGGGCTCTACTAGAATAGTTTACTTTTCGAAGTGGATCTCTGATGCTGCGTCTTGGTGTTGATGCTATGGGGAACGCCATCAGCATGACCGGTGTCACATGTAAACACACAGCGATATTCATTGACAGACGGTAGTCCAGGACATTGCACATGGAGTGCCTGTGAGGATAAATGGCTGTCCGAGTTCAAATATTGAATATCAATATCAAGCATCAAATATTTCGTCTGCAGGTGCTGTTTGTTTGTAGCACGTTGTTTTAGAAAGTCCATGTCTCTGTGTCCTCGTTTTATAACACCTGAGGACACCCATGGTTTTTGCATTGTCTGCTTGAGAGCGGAGCAGGGTATAGCGCTCACAGGTCGGGCTGGCAGAGAAATTTGAGAAAGGGATTTCGCTATCTCAGTCCTATCTTATAGGCTCTGCCGATCTTCTGGATCCGGAAGCCTGCTCTTTGGCATCTTCTGATCCAGCAGAGAGCATGTTGCTGGCGGCGTCTAACTCTAAAGGAGTTTGACGTGGTATGAGGGGGTGAAGAGAGTGAGTTTGTTGAGCTCAGCCTTCTGTCAGCCCCGCATATCAGGAATTGTTGGATGTAATGGCTTGCGCCATAGCCAGGATGAATCTGACCTGGTCACGTGAAAAACAGGATCTCACTTCCGGTAGACTGGATGAGCGATTTCTGGTGAGCCATGATCATCCCTCCCCCATGAGCCTTACTTTTCTTCCAGATCTTCTCAACGAGATGGAGAAGTCCTGGAAGAAGCCATCCACGTTTGAGAGGGAATGTCTCAAGTTGTTTATGCAACCTGGCAGGGGCACCGCTAAGGGGCTGGGGGTGGGAGAGGAGTTTGGACGATTCCAAGGGCCCACACACCTTTGGGGCCCCTAGAGATAGATTTTATTAATGGAATGGGTAGGGGGCTTGCAAATTGCTAGCGGCTCCCCTGCAACCCGGTTCCCTGAGAAGGAGAACAAGATGCTGCATTTTGTTGCCATGCCTTAGGCTTACCTGTGTGTCTCCTTCAGACGAGAGTTGAAGGTGGGAGGGGAGTTTGGATGATTCCAAGGGCCCACACCAGTGGCGGCTGCTGGTCTTTCAAAGAGGGGAAGCTCATTTTCGGCCTACATCATAAAAATTGTCCATTTATTTATACGTAAATTCTGCCCAACGTTCCTTTTCAAGAAAATGCTCTGTGACCCTGTCGTTCCAACTAGGTGTCTTTTCCAGTGACTTGACCAGTGTCCTCTCAATGGCCAGCAGAGTTAAATATAATTGTATAAATGTAATAATATAATAAAGGAATAAATAACAATATAATAAAGTATAATAATAATACTACTAATAATATATAGGCTATTTTTAATTATTTTAATAATTATTGTTTTAATTATTACAAGTAATATTATAAAAAATATAATAGGATAAGTAATAATATAATAAAGGTATAAATGTATAATTGTGTGAAATGTATTATGAAAAATGGCTAGCAATTTCGACAAGCAAATACCAAGAAAGAGGTAGCAGCAGTTTGTCTTTTGACTATCTCTTGAAAAATCCGCGATGGGATTGAGCTCGAATAGCTTCAGCGGCAGCGACTTTTTATTGTATGAAATCGCTGTCAATCAAAAGGAGATGCAGCCCCTCCAATCATCACGCGGAAGCCCGGAGTCCGGGCCAGCCCACTCCTCATTCACCCCCAGAGACGCTGAGCTTCCGTGGGCGGGACATAATCGCAGCATTTATCCAATGACCGTCTAGTTTCGAAGCACTGAAAAAAACTGTTCAGAGCAGCCCCACTGAAGTCAATGGACGCTGGGCTTCAACAGGGAAATGCACTGTGACGCTACGGGAATGTATGAGAAGGAGATCGAGTCAGCTGACCTGCTGTATGTAGCTGATTCTGAACGAACTCGTCTTTGAGATGAACGTTTTCTAACGCATTTTTAGTCAATAAAATGTTAATACAATAGTACAATTTGACCATTAATTTTTTTGACATTATAGGGGAAGCCGAGCTTCCCTTGCAGTCTTAAAGAAATCCCCACTGGCCCACACACCTGTCTCTATGAAGCCCCTCCTTCTGAAAAGCACACTGTGCTCTGATTGTGTTTGGGAACTGTCCCGCCCCTTACCATAACCGCCAGTTTAACACACTACTAACTAACTCAACCAGGCCCGCCCCTTTATTCTGCGTATTAATTATTATAATGAGGAATATTGTGACGTGTTCGTTTCAGGGAGTTCAGAAACACTGACACTGATATAGAAAATTACTCCACTTGGAGTGACTTTGTGCTTTAGAACTTTACACATTAAATAACTAAAAAAAGTAAAATAAGACTCCCTTAATTCCTTTTTTTTTTTTTTTTTTTTTTACCTTTATTTAACCAGGAAAAGTCCCATTGAGTTACAGTAACTCTTCTCCCAGGGAGTCCTAGCCAAGACAGGCGGCCAAAAAAGTTTAAAAAAAATACATAAAAGACAGGACAAAGATTACACACTACACCACAAATCTCTGTACACTATACACACACAAACAAGACATTATACTTAACATAAGCAAATGCAGACATACAATTTAAAGGGTACCTAGTTAAAAGCAATTACACCGTTCAGTCAAGAGTTGACTTTAAAAGGTTTTTAAAAGTATTAATAGATGCAAGTGATTCTAGATTTAAGGTGTTTTGGACTTCATTCCAGACATTTGGTGCATATGATGAGAAAGCTTTTTTACCAAGTTCTGTTCTTGTTGATGGAATAATTAATAGTATTTTTTTTGACAACCTTGTCCTGTAAACACTATTTTGGTAAGTAAGCAAATTTGAAATGTAGAGGGGTAATTTACCCATTAGTGCTTTAGCAATACAAATCAATAAATGGACTTTCCTTCTGAGGGCGAGGGAGGACCATTGTACAGTTTCATACAGAGTGCAGTGTTAAACGTGTCTCAAACCTGTCTTAGCTTGCACACAGCAGACATTAATATCAGGGCAGGAACACCTGACGGCTGCAGTGCTGTCAGCTCACCTGTAGGTGGCGTATCGCACACAGAAGCAGCTCATTCATCAGGGTTAACTATAGCCTACACATGAATCAGTGCAGGAACAAGACATTCACAAGCAGATCAGCGTCTCATGGGCTGTTCTCTGATGTCTGGAACCGCGGTAAATCATTGACCAGTTATCAGAGATCACCACACACAAAGCCATGTTATGTAATGCCACATTCCTGTGCCTTCGGAAGACCAATGAACGGCTGTCTTCAAGTGTCTGGCCCGAGCTCATGTGACTAACAGCGTTCGGTTACACCTACAACAATGAACAAAATGTGAACGCTAAAGTTATATTGAGCCAGAGGACGCTTGTATTACTGAGATGCTGCTCTTTAAAACCTCAGGAGACTTAATCCTTGAGGAAATAACAATAGACAGACATGAGACATAGTTGGCATCCAGATGACATCTACACTGCACGAAATGATGTTCTTCCTCAGAATGTTTGTCTTGTTTTCCAGTACAAACATTCTTAAGTAAAGATACATTTACTGGAGAAGAAAAATGACTGAAGATATCAAGTCTTGTTTTCTGGAGAAAAAAAGTTTCTTCTTAAAATAAGAACAAATATCTGCCAATGGGGTCAGAAAAGAAACTTAATTCAAAGGGAAAACAAGTTTATTTTTCTGACTCAATTGGCAGATATGCTTTCTTGTTTTAAGCATAACCACTTCATTGTGATAAATTTTTTCAAAACACAAAACCCAATGTCGCAAGAAATTTGCTCCTCAAGTCTAGATTTAAAAATGTTTAGATATGTGTACTGAAAAACAAGACAAAATACTGAGAAACTAATTTTTTTTTTTTTTTTTTTTGCAGTGTATAGAGCTATAAAATAAGTCTCATCTGATGGAAAATGTGTAGTGAGTTTAGAATGTGAGCACAGATTTGAGACACTGTTGAGATCTTCTGAAACATATGTGAGATTATAAGACACATCTGAGGCCTCCACATGATCTCAGTGCTGACAAACAACTGGAAGGTTACAGGTCTAACTTGCAAATTTCTTCTTTGTAGGGAAGAAATTTAGAAAAAGTGTTAATTTTTTTATATTGCATATATTTTTTAAATACATATTTTTAATGTTGTCACATTTTTATTCTTATTATATATTTTTTTTATTTTTTTTACATTTCCTTTTTAATATTTTTAAATATATAGTTTTTTTGTTTGTTTGTTTTATACATTTTTATTAGTTTGTTTCCTTTTGGTTGTAATTTGTACAATTTTAAAGTAATATTTAAAAAAAACTAAACATTTTGTTATATTGTACTTTTTGTTTCCTATTAGTTTCATCTTAGTTTTTAAATACATATTTTTAATGTTGTCACATTTTTATTTTTATACATTTCCTTTTTAATATTTTTTAAATATATAGTTTTTTTTTTGTTTGGTTTTTTTTTTTTTATTAAAAAAAACAAAACTTTTTATTTAGTTTGTTTCCTTTTAGTTATAATTTGTAAAATTTTAAAGTAATATTTAAAAATTCATGTTAAACATTTTGTTACTTTTTGTTTCCTGTTAGTTTCATCTTAGTTTTTGATGTGTTGCTGAAAAGATGACAGTTTTTGTGAGATTGTTCCTTGTTGAATGATGTGACAATGAGAGCTTGTGTGTTTCTAAGCACATCATATTGATGGTTCAGTGCGTTTGTGTTTGTCTTGAATATCTCATTCGGCCGATCAGTGTGAGTGTGTGTGTGGAGGAATCTGCTGGTATTGTTGGAGTCCCTTCCCCCATCCTCGTGTGTGTGTGTGTGTGTGTGTGTGTGAGAGAGGCAGGGAGGCTCATGGGAACAGCAGTGGAGGGAGAACGAGAGCAGAGGGAGGATCCGTCTTTCTTTTCACTAACTCTGGATCTGAGTTGGGAAGAGACTAATGAGAAAGCAATGATCTGCTCGGAGATCTGGACTAAAGTTTGAGACTTCAGCACAGACGGCCTTCAGCAGATTTACAACTAAACTATGACAACGTGAAGTGAGATTCCTTTCCCTCTCATCTCACAAACACAAGACCAGCCAACTCTCCAGCAAGCCAAGGTAAGCAGCAGCTCTCTCGCCCGCTCTCTCTCTCTATTCTCATGAATCAGTCTTCACACTGCGTTCAGGGCTTTTATTGGTTCTGATGACAGCTGTATTGAGTGGCTCAGATCTGTGTGTGTGTGTGTGTGTGTGTGTGTGTGTGTGTGTGTTCTCTTCCAGAGCTTCATGAGTTTGTCACATCAGAGGGTTTCCCCCCCTAAAATCTCAAGACACAAATGAGTCAGTCGTGTCCCTGCTAACAAAATATATGGTCTAAGAACATGATGAAAATTATTAAGTTATGAAAATGTAATTTCTGAATGTTTGAAAAAACGTGTTTTCTAGGTTATGTGAGTGTAAAGGGAACATTCCATTCCATTATTCAGCAAACATTATAGGACGTTACTTTTAAATGTTCTGAAACAAGTAGAAAAAATTAAAAAACATAAAACAAATGTCCATCTAAAACGTTTCAGATAAAGCACTCCATGAATGATGCATCAATAATGTTTTTGTTCTAACATTTTAAAATCATTATTAAAGGCCAGATAACTTTGAACAAATGTTCTATAAGAGTAGCGGACGAGCGTGTGTTCATAACTCTGAGAGAAGGTTATGTGAAGTCCTGTTAGCTGATGGTCCAGATAGAGTTCTGGGTTCTGGTTTACCCCTTCTCCACCAAGGCAGTGCTGGTGCTGGTTCAGAGCCAGAGCCTAGTTTCAAACCAGTTATTTGTCTTTCGACTCCCAAAGCACCAGCTCTGAACCACGAAAAGTGGTTCGTAAGTAGACCCAAAACATTGCTGGTCTAGAAGTAAGAACCGCTTGCGTCAGGGGTTGGGGGCGGAGTTATCGTGACCAACAAGACGAACACAAACTTGTGAACGCCATTTTTTAAATAGCAGCTAATCGAGTTAATAGCAGCTCGATTGTAATCTCCATCTATGCACGTTATGGCGAGCTGCACGAACGCGCTGGATTCGCCGTGTTTGGATGCCGATGTCAGGTTCGCAAAGGCATGAGCATCAATAGTAACGCAACGACCGCCATTGTTGATGGAAGGCTTGTTGGAGATGCATCGGAGCAGCGCGGACCGATCGGAGCTGCGGGAGTGTGTGGAGAACATACGACTCCTTGTGCTTTTGGACCGCTCTCGCAGTGCTTCAATGTCATGCGCCGATCGGTCTGCGAGAAGCCGAACCATCTCGAACAAGCCTGGTGTGTTTGTGTGTGGCACTGCCGCGCTAGCATTGCTGGGCAACATGAGATGTATTCAGTGACGTAAGATCTGGCTCTGTGGCGGCTCTCTGGCCTGCGGAAAGGCAAACCGGTTTTGAGAAGGCTCGTCAGTGGAACCAACTCCGAACTGGCAATAGCTCTGGCTCTGAAATAGCACCCGGTTCATGCTGGTGGAAAAGGGGTAAAGCTAAAGTTCTACTAGAGTTCTGCTAGAGTTCTGCTAGAGTTCTGCTAAAGTTCTGCTAGAGTTCTGCTAAAGTTCTGCTAGAGTTATGCTAGAGTTCTGCTAAAGTTCTGCTAGAGTTCTGCTAAAGTTCTGCTAGAGTTCTGTTAGAGTTCTGTTAGAGTTCTGTCAGAGTTCTGTTAGAGTTCTGTTAGAGTTCTGTCAGAGTTCTGCTAGAGTTCTGCTAGAGTTCTGCTAAAGTTCTGCTAGAGTTCTGCTAAAGTTCTGCTAGAGTTATGCTAGAGTTCTGCTAAAGTTCTGCTAGAGTTCTGCTAAAGTTCTGCTAGAGTTCTGTTAGAGTTCTGTCAGAGTTCTGTTAGAGTTCTGCTAGAGTTCTGTTAGAGTCCTGCTAGAGTTCTGTTAGAGTTCTGATAGAGTTCTGCTAGAGTCCTGATAGAGTCCTGCTAGAGTTCTGCTAGAGTTCTGCTAAAGTTCTGCTAGAGTTCTGCTAAAGTTCTGCTAGAGTTCTGTTAGTGTTCTGTCAGAGTTCTGTTAGAGTTCTGTCAGAGTTCTGTTAGAGTTCTGCTAGAGTTCTGTTAGAGTCCTGCTAGAGTTCTGTTAGAGTTCTGATAGAGTTCTGCTAGAGTCCTGATAGAGTTCTGATAGAGTTCTGCTAGAGTTCTGCTAGAGTCCTGATAGAGTTCTGATAGAGTTCTGCTAGAGTTCTGCTAGAGTCCTGATAGAGTTCTGCTAGAGTTCTGCTAGAGTTCTGCTAGAGTTCTGATAGAGTTCTGCTAGAGTCCTGATAGAGTTCTGCTAGAGTTCTGCTAGAGTCCTGATAGAGTTCTGATAGAGTTCTGATAGAGTCCTGATAGAGTTCTGATAGAGTTCTGCTAGAGTTCTGCTAGAGTCCTGATAGAGTTCTGCTAGAGTTCTGCTAGAGTCCTGATAGAGTTCTGCTAGAGTCCTGATAGAGTCCTGCTAGAGTTCTGCTAGAGTTCTGCTAGAGTTCTGCTAGAGTCCTGATAGAGTCCTGATAGAGTTCTGCTAGAGTTCTGATAGAGTTCTGCTAGAGTTCTGTTAGAGTTCTGTTAGAGTTCTGCTAGAGTCCTGATAGAGTCCTGATAGAGTTCTGCTAGAGTTCTGATAGAGTTCTGATAGAGTCCTGATAGAGTTCTGATAGAGTTCTGATAGAGTCCTGCTAGAGTTCTGTTAGAGTTCTGTTAGAGTTCTGCTAGAGTCCTGATAGAGTCCTGATAGAGTTCTGCTAGAGTCCTGATAGAGTCCTGCTAGAGTTCTGTTAGAGTTCTGTTAGAGTTCTGCTAGAGTCCTGATAGAGTCCTGATAGAGTTCTGCTAGAGTTCTGATAGAGTTCTGATAGAGTCCTGATAGAGTTCTGATAGAGTTCTGATAGAGTCCTGCTAGAGTTCTGTTAGAGTTCTGTTAGAGTTCTGCTAGAGTCCTGATAGAGTCCTGATAGAGTTCTGCTAGAGTCCTGATAGAGTCCTGCTAGAGTTCTGTTAGAGTTCTGTTAGAGTTCTGTTAGAGTTCTGCTAGAGTCCTGATAGAGTCCTGATAGAGTTCTGCTAGAGTTCTGATAGAGTTCTGATAGAGTCCTGATAGAGTTCTGATAGAGTTCTGATAGAGTCCTGCTAGAGTTCTGTTAGAGTTCTGTTAGAGTTCTGCTAGAGTTCTGATAGAGTCCTGATAGAGTTCTGCTAGAGTCCTGATAGAGTCCTGCTAGAGTTCTGTTAGAGTTCTGTTAGAGTTCTGCTAGAGTCCTGATAGAGTCCTGATAGAGTTCTGCTAGAGTTCTGATAGAGTTCTGATAGAGTCCTGATAGAGTTCTGATAGAGTTCTGATAGAGTTCTGCTAGAGTCCTGATAGAGTTCTGCTAGAGTTCTGCTAGAGTTCTGATAGAGTTCTGATAGAGTTCTGCTAGAGTCCTGATAGAGTTCTGCTAGAGTTCTGCTAGAGTCCTGATAGAGTTCTGCTAGAGTTCTGATAGAGTCCTGATAGAGTTCTGATAGAGTTCTGCTAGAGTTCTGCTAGAGTCCTGATAGAGTTCTGCTAGAGTTCTGATAGAGTTCTGCTAGAGTTCTGCTAGAGTCCTGATAGAGTTCTGCTAGAGTTCTGCTAGAGTTCTGATAGAGTTCTGATAGAGTCCTGATAGAGTTCTGCTAGAGTCCTGATAGAGTTCTGCTAGATTTCTGCTAGAGTCCTGATAGAGTTCTGCTAGAGTTCTGCTAGAGTTCTGCTAGAGTTCTGCTAGAGTCCTGATAGAGTTCTGATAGAGTTCTGATAGAGTCCTGATAGAGTTCTGCTAGAGTCCTGATAGAGTTCTGATAGAGTCCTGATAGAGTTCTGCTAGAGTCCTGATAGAGTTCTGCTAGAGTTCTGCTAGAGTCCTGATAGAGTTCTGCTAGAGTCCTGATAGAGTTCTGATAGAGTTCTGATAGAGTCCTGATAGAGTTCTGCTAGAGTCCTGATAGAGTTCTGCTAGATTTCTGCTAGAGTCCTGATAGAGTTCTGCTAGAGTTCTGCTAGAGTTCTGCTAGAGTCCTGATAGAGTTCTGATAGAGTTCTGATAGAGTCCTGATAGAGTTCTGCTAGAGTCCTGATAGAGTTCTGCTAGAGTTCTGCTAGAGTTCTGCTAGAGTTCTGATAGAGTCCTGATAGAGTTCTGTTAGAGTTCTGCTAGAGTTCTGATAGAGTCCTGATAGAGTTCTGCTAGAGTTCTGCTAGAGTCCTGATAGAGTTCTGCTAGAGTCCTGATAGAGTCCTGCTAGAGTTCTGCTAGAGTTCTGCTAGAGTCCTGATAGAGTTCTGATAGAGTTCTGCTAGAGTCCTGATAGAGTTCTGATAGAGTCCTGATAGAGTTCTGATAGAGTTCTGCTAGAGTTCTGCTAGAGTTCTGCTAGAGTTCTGATAGAGTTCTGATAGAGTTCTGATCATTAAGATCTTGGTGAATCTGAGCACAGTTGTTTGTTTGGAGACTCTGTTGGAGTCAAGCTTCTGTTTCTCAGGAGCAACATCTGAGACATGAGCAGAAGTGTGTGTTTGCGCTCACTGTCTCTCACTGCAGGAGGAATAATGGAGGCTCGGTGTTGATGTGTGTGTGTGTGTGTGTGTCCTCAGGGTTGGGCATTTAATGACAAGTGCTGCGAGAAGCTTTACTCCAGGAATGTTCAGTGTGTCTCCACCCACCCATCCACACACACACACACACACACACACACACACACACACCCTTCACTGCCATCACAGCCACTTTCATTGATAAATCTCACTGGAGATCCTCAGTTTGGCCCAAGAAGAACACTCTGTCGAGTGTTTGTGTTGCAGTGATAAATCACAGTCCCTCACACACACACACACACACACACTTACACACATAAAGAGAAACACATGTACAGCAGTGCAGCGGATGATACAGAGAGAGTTTGAAGGGTTAAAGAGCTGGAGCTGGTGAAGGAGAAGCAGAAGCTCACTACGGGAAGCATCCGGGAAAACTGACCAGTGTGTTACACACACACACACACACACACACAACAGTCAGAACACGTCCTCACCTGAGCTTCATCACTGATCCTTTACAGTATGAACCTGATCAATACATCATCTAGTGAATGAGGCTGTGATTGAGTGTTGATCTGAGATACACATGAGTGTGTGTGTGTGTGTGTGTGTGTGTGTGTGTCTGTGTGTGTGTGTGTGTGTGTGTGTGTGTGTGTGTGTGTGTGTGTGTGTGTGTGTGTGCAGCTCCACATCTCTGTATCTGCTTCAGCTCATGCGCCTCATACACTGAAACCAGTGGCGGCTGCTGGTCTTTCAAAGAGGGGAAGCTCATTTTCGGCCTACATCATAAAATTATTCATTTATTTATACGTAAATTCTACGTTCCTTTTCAAGAAAATGCTCTGTGAAAAATGAATGTAATAATATAATAAAGGTATAAATAACATAATAAATTATAATAATAATGCTACTAATAATGAGATTTTTTTTTTATTATTTTAATAATTATTACTACTAATAATAATAATAATATAAAAAATATAAGTAATAATATAAGGTATACATGTATAATTGCGTGAAATGTATTATAAAAATTGGCTAGCTATTTCGACAAGCAAATACCAAGAAATAGGTTGCAGCAGTTTGTCTTTGAAAAATTCGCGATGGGACTGAGCTCGAACAGATTCAACATCAGCGACTTTTTATTGTATGAAATCGCTGTCAATCAAAAGCAGACACAGCCTTTCGACAGACCCTCCAATCATCACGCGGAAGCCCGGAGTCCAGGCCAGCCCACTCCCCGTTCAACCCCAGAGAAGCTGAGCTTCCATGGGCGGGACATAATCGCAGCATTTATCCAATGACCGTCTAGTTTCGAAGCGCTGAAAAAAACTATTCGAAGCAGCCCCATAGAAGTCAATGGACGCTGGGCTTCAACAGGGAAATGCACTGTCTGTGACGCTACGGGAATGTATGAGAAGGAAATCGAGTCAGCCGACCTGCTGTATGTAACTGATTCTGAATGAACTCGTCTTTGAGATGAACGTTTTCTAACGCATTTTTAGTCAATAAAATGTTAATACAATAGTACATATTTGACCATTCATTTTTTTACATTATAGGGGAAGCCGAGCTTCCCTTGCAGTCTTAAAGAAATCGCCACTGACTGAAACACATCCAACGCTTTAGTGCTCTATCATATTTAAAAAGCATTAAGTTATAATTCTTCAGTTATTCTACAAATACTCTGTTATTGCTCTAGTTCAGTGTCTGTCCCTGAAACGAGAAATGGACTGATCCACACTGGTCAACACTGATAATAATCATAAATGTTTCTTGAGCATCAAATCCTCATATTAGAGTGATTTCTGAAGGATCATGTGACACTGAAGACTGGAGTAATTATGCTGAACATTCAGCTTTGATCACTGGAATAAATTACACTTTACTATATATTCACATAGAAAACAGATGATTTACACTGGAATGATATTTCACTGTTTTACTGTATTTTTGATCAAATAAACTCAGCTTTGCTGAGCAGAAGAGACTCTTTCAGATTAAAAATCTTACCGACCCCAAACTGTTCACCGTTAGTGTGTGTTCAGGTGTCTGTCAGAGGCACAGATGTAAACGTGTGTGTGTGTGTGTGTGTGTGTGTGTGTGTGTGTGTGTTCACCTGTTCTCTCAGCTGCTTCAGGTGTGTATTCAGTAGGACAGCAGGATTGTGAGCAGTCAATCACAGCATCTAACGCAGGTTGTTGTGTGTGTGTGTGAGAGAGAGAGATCTGACCATCTGCTTCTCTGCTGTTTCTTATGAATATAAATCCTGTCTGAATCAAATCCTATCAAGGGTTGTTTCCTATTTCTTCAACCATGGCCTTCTTGGACGTCCCGGATCACAAAATTACATTCTAGCAACGTTTTTCTAACATTTTATTAACATTATTTTGGAATGTTCTCTGAACATTTCAAAATGTCCAGTTTTTTAAATGTTTTAAAAGCGTTTCTTCTTGGTTATATGATTGTTAAGGGAACATTCCATTGTATCATTCTTCATAAATTATGGGAAAATTACATTTGTATGATCTTTGAAACAAGTAGCAAAATTTAAAGACTGTTAGATGAACGTCTGACTAAAATATTTCAGGACAAAATGTTCCATGAACAATGTAAGTAATTGTGTAATCCATGTTCCCCGTTCTCTGTTCTCTGTTCTCTGTTCCCTGTATCATCTTTGTACTCTTTTAATTAATTTTATAACTGTATCATATATCTATTTTAATTTCTTTTAGAACTGCTTTCATTTTCCTTGCTTTTTATTTTGTGATAATTTTAATTCCTTTCTGTAAAGCACTTTAAACTGCCATAGTGTATGAAATGTGCTATATAAATAAACTTGCCTTGCCTTGTTCCCTGTTCTCTGTTCCCCTTTCCCCGTTTCTGCGTTACCTGTTCCCCGTTCTTCCTTCCCCATTCTCTGTTCCCCGTTCCCCATTTCCCATTACCCGTTAACTGTTCCCCGTTCCCCATTCTCTGTTCCCCGTTACCTGTTATCTGTTCCCCATTCCCCATTCCCATTCTCTGTTCCCAGTTCCCATTCTCTGTTCCCCGTTACCTGTTATCTGTTCCCCGTTACCTGTTAACTGTTCCCCGTTCCCATTCTCTGTTCCCAGTTCCCATTCTCTGTTCCCTGTTCCGTGCTCTCTGTTCCCCTTTCCCCTTTCCCCATTCCCCGTTCCCCCTTCCCCTTTCCCTGTTCTCCGTTTTCCATTCCCCCTTACCCCTTCCGCTTTCCCCTTTCCCTGTTCCCCCTTCCCCTGTTCCCTGTTCACCGTTCCCCCTTCCTCTTTCCCCGTTCCCCCTTCCTCTTTCCCCGTTCCCCCATCCTCTTTCCCCGTTCCCCCATCCTCTTTCCCTGTTCCCCCATCCTCTTTCCCTTTCTCTGTTCCCCATTCCCTATTCCCCTTTCTCCGTTCCCCATTCTCCATTCCCCGTTCTCTGTTACCTGTTCCCCATTCTCTCTTCCCCGTTCTCTGTTCCCCGTTCTCTGTTCCTATCCCCGTTCCCCATTCCCTGTTCCCCATTCTCCGTTCTCTGTTCCCTTTCTCTGTTCCCCATTCCCTGTTCCCCTTTCTCCGTTCCCCATTCTCCGTTCCCCGTTCTCTGTTACCTGTTCCCCATTCTCTCTTCCCCGTTCTCTGTTCCCCGTTCTCTGTTCCTATCCCCGTTCCCCATTCCCTGTTCCCCATTCTCCGTTCTCTGTTCCCTTTCTCTGTTCCCCATTCCCTGTTCCCCTTTCTCCGTTCCCCATTCTCCGTTCCCCGTTCTCTGTTACCTGTTCCCCATTCTCTCTTCCCCTTTCTCCGTTCCCCATTCTCCGTTCCCCGTTCTCTGTTACCTGTTCCCCATTCTCTCTTCCCCGTTCTCTGTTCCCCGTTCTCTGTTCCTATCCCCGTTCCCCATTCCCTGTTCCCCATTCTCCGTTCTCTGTTCCCTTTCTCTGTTCCCCATTCCCTGTTCCCCTTTCTCCGTTCCCCATTCTCCGTTCCCCGTTCTCTGTTACCTGTTCCCCATTCTCTCTTCCCCGTTCTCTGTTCCCCGTTCTCTGTTCCATTCCCCGTTCCCCATTCTCCGTTCTCTGTTCCCTGTTCCCCTTTCTCCGATCCCCGTTCTCCGTTCCCTGTTCCCCTTTCTCCGCTACCTGTTCCCTGTTCTCCATTCCCTGTTCACCTTTCTCCGTTCCCTGTTCCCCTTTCTCCGTTCCCCATTCTCCATTCCCCGTTCTCTGTTACCTGTTCCCCATTCTCTCTTCCCCGTTCTCTGTTCCCCGTTCTCTGTTCCTATCCCCGTTCCCCATTCCCTGTTCCCCATTCTCTGTTCTCTGTTCCCTTTCTCTGTTCCCCATTCCCTGTTCCCCTTTCTCCGTTCCCCATTCTCCGTTCCCCGTTCTCTGTTACCAGTTCCCCATTCTCTCTTCCCCGTTCTCTGTTCCCCGTTCTCTGTTACATTCCCCGATTCCCCATTCTCCGTTCTCTGTTCCCTGTTCCCCTTTCTCCGATCCCCGTTCCCTGTTCCCCTTTCTCCGCTACCTGTTCCCTGTTCTCCATTCCCTGTTCACCTTTCTCCATTCCCTGTTCCCATTTCTCCGTTACCTGTTCCCCTTTCACCGTTACCTGTTCCTTGTTCCCTATTCACCTTTCTCCATTCTGTTCCCTTTTCTCTGTTCCCCGCTCCCTGTTCCCTTTTCTCTGTTCGCTGTTCCCCGTTCTCTGTTCCCCGTTCCCTGTTCCCTTTTCTCTGTTCGCTGTTCCCCGTTCTCTGTTCGCCATTCCGTGTTCCCTGTTCTCTGTTCCCTTATCTCTGTTCGCTTTTCCCCGTTCTCTGTTCCCTTTTCTTTGTTCGCTGTTCCCCGTTCCCTGTTCCCTTTTCTCTGTTCGCTGTTCCCCATTCTCTGTTCCCCGTTCCATTTTCCCTGTTCTCTGTTCCCTTTTCTCTGTTCGCTGTTCCCCGTTCCCTGTTCCCCGTTCTCTGTTCTTTTTTCTCTGTTCTCTGTTACCTGTTCTCTGTTCCCTTTTCTCTGTTTGCTGTTCCCCGTTCTCTGTTCCCTGTTCCATGTTCCCTGTTCTCTGTTCCCTTTTCCCTATTCCCCGTTCCCCATTCTCTGTTCGCTTTTCCCCGTTCTCTGTTCCCTTTTCTCTGTTCTCTGTTCCCCGTTCCCTGTTCCCTTTTCCCTGTTCGCTGTTCCCCGTTCTCTGTTCCCTTTTCTCTGTTCCCCGTTCCCTGTTCCCTTTTCTCTGTTCGCTGTTCCCCGTTCCCTGTTCCCTTTTCTCTGTTCCCTGTTCCCCGTTCCCTTTTCCCTATTCCCCGTTCCCCATTCTCTGTTCCCTTTTCTCTGTTCGCTGTTCCCTGTTCCCCGTTCCCCGTTCCCTGTTCCCTTTTCTCTGTTCGCTATTCCCCGTTCTCTGTTCCCTGTTCCCTGTTCCCTTTTCTCTGTTCGCTGTTCCCCGTTCTCTGTTCCCTGTTCCCTTTTCTCTGTTGCTGTTCCCCGTTCCCTGTTCGCTGTTCCCTGTTCCCTTTTCTCTGTTCCCCGTTCCCTGTTCCCTGTTCTCTGTTCTCTGTTCCCTTTTCTCTGTTCGCTGTTCCCCGTTCTCTGTTCGCTGTTCCCTGTTCCCTTTTCTCTGTTCCCCGTTCCGTGTTCTCTGTTCTCTGTTCCCTTTTCTCTGTTCGCTGTTCCCCATTCTCTGTTCCCTTTTCTCTGTTCGCTGTTCCCTGTTCCCCGTTCCCTGTTCCCTTTTCTCTGTTCTCTGTTCCCCGTTCCCCGTTCCCTTTTCTCTGTTCGCTGTTTCCCATTCTCTGTTCCCTTTTCTCTGTTCGCTGTTCCCTGTTCCCCGTTCCCTTTTCTCTGTTCGCTGTTCTCTGTTCCCCGTTCCCTTTTCTCTGTTCGCTGTTTCCCATTCTCTGTTCCCTTTTCTCTGTTCGCTGTTCCCCATTCTCTGTTCCCTTTTCTCTGTTCGCTGTTCCCTGTTCCCTGTTCCCCGTTCCCTGTTCCCTTTTCTCTGTTCTCTGTTCTCTGTTCCCCGTTCCCTTTTCTCTGTTCGCTGTTTCCCATTCTCTGTTCCCTTTTCTCTGTTCGCTGTTCCCTGTTCCCCGTTCCCTTTTCTCTGTTCGCTGTTTCCCATTCTCTGTTCCCTTTTCTCTGTTCGCTGTTCCCTGTTCCCCGTTCCCTTTTCTCTGTTCGCTGTTCTCTGTTCCCCGTTCCCTTTTCTCTGTTCGCTGTTTCCCATTCTCTGTTCCCTTTTCTCTGTTCGCTGTTCTCTGTTCCCCGTTCCCTTTTCTCTGTTCACTGTTTCCCATTCTCTGTTCCCTTTTCTCTGTTCTCTGTTCCCCGTTCCCTGTTCTATGTTCCCTGTTCTCTGTTCCCCGTTTCCCGTTCTCTGTTCTCTGTTCCCTGTTCCCTGTTCTCCACGGTGTTGACTGCAGTCTGTGGGTGTGACTCTCGTCGGCTCAGTCGTGTGTGTGTGTGTGTGTGTGTTCCTGTGTGTTTCTTCTAGCTGAAGGCTACAGAAACCTGATCCAGCAGCAGCTTGTTTCCACAGGCCCGGATCACACACACGTGGTCTGGTGTTTCTGTGCCTGCAGGAGGTGAAGCTCCTCACACACACCTTCACCCAGGCATGTGTGTTAGACCTGCGGAGGCACGTCACTGAACACACACCACTGCTGTTCAACCTCAGATCAGGCCTTCCTCTCAATGAAACAACACAGTCAATGTGATTTCCTCTGCTTCAGACACAAACCCCTGATCCTGGGCTTTCAGATCGAATCACTCAGCTTTAGTCTCCTCAAAGCACAGATATTCTCATGGCAAAGTTCCTCTTCATTCTTTGCTTAGGGTTAAAAAGGAGTATGAAATACTCTTGCACTGTGATTTACTGTTAGCCAACATCCCGACGGCGTCCATCCCGGCGTTTAGATGAATATGTAAATATGTGCTGCAAAATAAACACAACAGAAATGACAGTGGTGAGAGAACAGCAGTTCAGAAAGCATCAGATCATAGAGATGCACTGTAGATATGTTTGACCTCGTGAATGTCTCGTCATGTTCATTCATACAGCACTTTATACAATAGATTGATCTAAAGCAGCAGCTTTACACAGTATTAAACATGATAAACAGTGTCTCTTTCAGTTGCTATCACAGCTTCAGTTACTTCTATAAAGCGGCTCTCAGTGTGTTCATGTACTTACTCGCGTCTGAACAGAAGAAATTAACCAGACAAGATTTACACCTCAAAGAAGGCGGAGCCTCAAGCCACACCCACCTATTACATAATTGACACATAAACCACTGGGAGTTCGAAGGTGTCTAGTGACACACAACAACTTTTCCAGAAGGTTCGTTTTGACAAGTTGTTTCAAACTCCAAACGAACTTCGTTTTGGCCTGACTTTGTTCGAGATGACATCACAGCAGTTCATTCTTTGATGTTACTTGACGTATATCAGAGTCTTCAGACTATAAATGTTCTGCCGAAGGTTTTCAGGTCTTGCCGTTTTCACACGATCCAGCTCTTAATAAGCAGAATCAGCAATAAAGATGTCTGTCCACTCATGCCTGGTTTTCTCATGCCTTATTTTTATTTAGAATTTTCACACCACTCGCAGTGATAGTGATTTACTCACCCTCATGTCGTTCCAAACCCATAAGACTTTCGAGCTTCAGAACACAAATGAAGATCTTTTTGATGAAATCTGAGAGATTTCGGTCCTTTACATGTTATCCCACCATTACGATGACACATTGCCATGGCTCAGTGTTTGCTGTATGCAGTGAGCTAGTCTCTCTGAACGCCTCCACCTGTCTAGATCTGATACAGGACTGATGTGTGTCTGTTGATGCAGCAGCAGATCTTACAGGCTCACAGCAGCGTGCGTGTGTGTGTGTGTGTGTGTGTGTAGCGGATCTAGTCCAACAAGACTGAATACAGTAACATTGCCATATTGAATAACAATATTTTGAGAGTTGTGATAACTGAAATAAAAGTCAAGTAAGAGTATTTGAGCCAGTATGAGGTGCTGTCAGATCGGATTTAATCACATTACAAATACAAAATGCTCATTTTATTTGCAAGGCGCAGTTAATGGTCCAGTCTTCAGGAGTGTGCGATATATATATCGTCTGCCATAATATTGTAACTGTTGTTTTAACGGTGTGTAATCTGACATTATCGAGTAAATCCCTCACACACACCCAGACAGCGCACGCATACACTATGTGTAGTCTAGTAGATTAGACTAGAAGGTAGTCTATTGAAATGCTAAAATGTCCCCAAAATTCATCATCAGGCTGCAAAAATGCCACTGTATGGTTTTTTTATATTTATATAATTTAATATAGTTAATCAATATCACATGAAGAGTGCTGTTTTTCTCCAGATATCAGCATGAAAACAAATGTACTATTGATTTTTTACAAGTAAAATTTTTTGCTCTATTTCGCCTACAGAAATAGTTTGAAACAAAGCCACAGGACTGCAATTGCATCTCTAAAACACATGTCGGTGTTTAATTACTGAATGAATCAGCTTTTTGAACGAATCAGTTGAATAAATGATTTAATGACTCACTCATTAAGACAAATGCTTCGTTCCTGAATGAATCAGCCGTTTGAATGGATCGGTTGAATCTCAATGACTCACTCATTAAAGCTAGGGTAGGTAATCCTGTTCAGAAACACTTTTTTTTATACTGGGTGAAATGGTCCTTCCATCCTGAGAGTAGTTAATACATTATGTGTTCAGAAAAAGGAATGAAAACAATCAGACCTCTGTAGCAGCTGCAGGACAGTAAAAACTCTGACCAATCACAGCCACTCAGTCCGAGTGTAAAGAACCAATCAGATGCCTTCAGAGCCAGGAGGAGTGTCTTAGCAGTGTCAATCAAGTTCGCGTACGCGCTGATCGCCCCTCTCTTGCACAGCGCGTACCGTCATTCAAAATCAAGATTGCCGGTGTGCCGCAGCTGTGCTAATGGCGGACAAACAACCAAAACTGCCAATTTCTCGAGTGGAACCTGCTCATACAACAAAGACAGGTAAACGGAAAAAGACCGATGACGATAAACAAGCCCGTCGGAGCGCATTGACTCAGTGTTAAAACTCGCCGCATAACATACAGATAAAATGTCACGCACTGTGCAAAGCAACAATTGAAACCTGCTAATTCACTGGCTTGTCATGTTGCTGAAATAATGTACTAGCAAACCTTATTTAGCATTACATATCGCTAGAATAATTATTTACATAGCCTACTGCAACATTAGTTACCGTTATATTATCTTACTAGCTATTTATAACTCATAGAAAGAGTGCAACGTTATAAAGTTACAATACATGTATTGCATAATACGTAATGATTTGAGGACCAAGTTTGTAGTCAAAGTATGGGCAGGCCAGTCAATGTAAAGCATTTCGTCCCTACCAGTGAATGTGCCATAACTGTTTATCCGTCGTCATCAGTGACCCTGCATGTTTACTAGCCTGCGCGTTCACGGCAGGCTCCGCTGTGGGGGGAACTTTACATAACAAAATACATGTTTAACAGCTAGTAGGCCTAACGTTATATGTTATGAATCTTACACGAAATTCATCTTCATCACAGTGCAACTAATGGAAATGGAAAAACGTGTATCAATGCAACCTGTTTTTAGCTTTGCCTTATAGTTATAACTAGCTCGTTAGCGAATCAAAAAAAATATATTTTAAACTTTACCAATATCGATATGATAGCTTGATAGTGAGTAGGCTACTAAAATAAATCTTATTTGTTTATATTCATAATGATAAAGTTAGATTTTTTTATTACATGTGATTCTGACATGATGCTACATGCACTGCGCTCCTTCCTCTCCGCTCGTCTCAGGTAAATAATGCGTCTTCCAGCTCAGCGGTCGGAGTCGCGCGTTCATGTGTTTTGGGGGCGTGGCTTTGGAAGGACCCCAGAAGGGAGAGGGTGGACTGAATGGAAATAATGAGCTGTCTTTAAAACAGTCGTTAGAGGTCTACATACACTCGATTTTTATACTTTCTTTTTCAGAATACTTACATTTTAATTATGTATTGATATATACATAAAGTTTAAACAAATTTGAAAAATAAGTTTTTTAGACCATTCTTACCTACCCCAGCTTTAACAGTGACTTGCTGCCACCTACTGGCTGTTCATTTTTTAAATCGTTTCAAATATCAATATTCAACGTTTCATGTTTAAATCATCAAAACGTGATGCATTTGTAATTGCAGTTTATTCATTGCTGTCCCTCTGATCTGCATTAAACAGTGTAAATGCATCTAAATCACTTCAGATGCAGCTTCTGTTTCCTCTGCTAAGATTACTGGTGTTGACAGATTTAATTTGATTGGTAAAAGCCCTATTGTGTCTTATTATTAAAATTTAATTTATTGGTTAAATGTAAGAATTTTACACAAAATATTATGCATACATATAATTAGGTTTGAAAAAAATCCCTATAATATATACTGTCCAATTATCGTTATCGATAAAATCCCAGAAAATATTAAGATATAATTTTTTGTCAATATTGCACACCCTACATTAGGGTTGTTACATTTGAATGACCTCTTGACCCCAACACATGAGCCACACACACACACACACACACACACGTTTACTCAGCTATCTAAATGAGTACATTCCACAGGCTTCTACTGTTTTATACACAGCATGTAAAGACTAATCCTAACCAACACACTAACCCTGACAGAAAACTTGTAAGTCTGTAATGTCAACAAAATCAAACATGAATTAGGAACCTGGATTTATCCAGTGTTCAGATTTCAGTTCTGGAAATGTACGGAAATTAGTGCATATTTAATTGGATAATACCTCATTTGCATATTTAAACATAACATTTCTGAAAATTGTAATATAAAGTATGAAGTGTGAATGTAGTGTGATTAATCAGCTGGTGAAGTTTGGTGAGATCGGTTAGGTCAAATCTCAAGCCTATATGAGTCTAATGTGAAGAATGATACACCCTGAAAATGTGATCATAACTCTAATGCTCAGTCTACATGATATTTTTTTGTAAAACTACAAGTTTAATTGAATGCAGGAAGATGTTGAGTTTTGGGTAGAATATTGTCATCATGGCATCTCATGTCTAAAGGCTATGCAGTTATTCTGAAAGTAATCAAAGACGGTTAAAAGATTCGCGAAACGGGTTTGTAGAAAGATTTGAAATCGTTCGTGATTCACTCGGACAGTTCACTCACGCACTGAATCATTTACAGCGATTCTTCAAGCTGAAATAGAATCGGGATACTTTATAAGAAACTAAAGTATATTCAGTGAGCAAAACAGGGAAATGTCTCCTATCGTCTGCCAACGCGTGTGAGCGAGTCTGGACTGCAGGTAAAGAGTGTTTACAACCAGAAGATCATCAAAACACCAGAGTTCAGGGAAGCTACAAAGACGTTAGCATGTTTTGGTCTTGTTCTGGTGGAACATAAGGCAAGGCAAGGCAAGTTTATTTATATTGCATATACTATGGCAATTCACAGTGCTTTACATAGATAGGAATAAAAATAATCACAAAATAAAAGAAAAATTAAAAGAAAAAGGAAAATTAAAACAGTTATTCAAAATGCTTTACATAAAGTTCAAACGGGTTTTAACATTAATAGAAGAATGATTGGGAATATATTAGTAGGCTACCATAGTTTTACACTCAGATATGTCTAAAGCTCTGCCCTTGTGAAGAAGAAGTGCACTTTAGCATACTTTTAAAAACAGGATAGCCTAACTTACTTATTATGGAAATAATACAGTGCGGAGGCAATGTAATGCTTTTGGACACTTAATAGCATGTTACTTGCAGTTAAATTAACATGTACATCTCAAATGCAATTTTAATAATTACTTCTATTGTCTTTGAATGTACTGACAAGCATGGTATAATTTAATGTCATTTCTATTGAAACGTGTGTGTGTTACTAAAATGTTGCAATTAAGTACTTTTAAAATAGGCTACATAAAATGTAAATGTAATATTGAATAACACAGTACAGTTAAAATTATAATCAAGTAATTTACATGTGCTTTAGTATGTTAGTCGGTACAGTGTTTTTTGATCGAAACATATTTCGCTTTGTTGTTTAGAATGTATTACTTGATTGGAGTGGTACATAACTTGGTAAAGGTTTTGCCTCTTGCTGTGTGAATATAAAAAAAAAAAAATGATTCGAAAAGGTTTAATGGTCCTGAAAACAAAAGTCGCTCTTGTATTGTTAGCGCTCACAAATGAGCGCATTTATAAATGAATTTGCTCTAGTGGAAGCGTTTGGTACTGCGCACAAACAAACCCTCACTGAAAGCTCATTTTATCAGATAGCCACAGAGTGAAAAATAAAAAAGGCAATTGCGACTCTTTAATCTCACAATTCTGACTTTTTTTCTCACAATTGCGAGTTTACATCGCACAATTCTGACTTTTTACCTCAGAATTACGTGATATAAAGTCGCAATTGCGTGTTATAAAGTCCGAAATATGAGATATAAACTCGCAATTGCGAGAAATTTACTTGAAATTCTGAAAATTCTTTTTTCTCAGAATTGCATGTTTATATATCACAATTCTGACTTTTTAATACGCAATTGGGAGATATAAAGTCAGAATCGCATGATATAAAGTCGCAGTTGTGTGTTATAAAGTCAGAATTGTGAGATATAAAGTCAGAATCGCATGATATAAAGTCGCAGTTGTGTGTTATAAAGTCAGAATTGTGAGATATAAAGTCAGAATTGTGAGATATAAAGTCGCAGTTGTGTGTTATAAAGTCAGAATTGTGAGATATAAACCATTCTGAGGTAAAAAAAAAAAAAAAGTCTGTCTTTTTTTTCCCTTAGAATTGGACTTATATATATCTCACAATTCTGAGAAAAGATGTCAGAATTCTGACTTTATATCTCGCAATTCTGACTTTATATCTCGCAATTCTGACTTTATAACACGCAATTCTGACTTTATATCTCACAATTCTGACTTTATAACACGCAATTCTGACTTTATAACACGCAATTCTGACTTTATAACACGCAATTGCGACATTTTTTCACGCAATTCTGACTTTATATCTCGCAATTCTGAGAAATAAAGTCAGAATTGCGAGATGTAAACTCGCAATTGTGAGATAAAAAGTTGCAATTATCTTTTAAAATGTTTTATTCTGTGGCGGAAACAAGCTTCCATAGATATCAACCTCAAATTTGGAACACAACTTGTTTAGATTAATGTATTTAATCTACAATATACCCCCCCCCCCAACACGTATGTTCAGATGAACACATGAACGCTCACTGATGGTGCACTTAACCCTAGTCAAATATTACCAAATAGTTTTTTCTATTACAATGAAATGATTGTATTATATTTTAGTTTGATAATCCTTAATATTTTGTATTTTTCGGGGATTTTATGGTACTAAAGTAGTAGTTATAATCTATTTATTCACTTTTTAAGTATATACCTGAAAATGGAATTGCACTTAAACTGGTAAATCCTGAATGTTTTGGAAGTGTTAAAGAGGACACGTGGTAGATGATGCTGATCTGAGGCTCAGTGGTGGTCTCGCTGTGTGCAGATGGAGGAGGGATACGAGCTGGACCTCACCTACGTGACGGAGCGCATCATCGCGGTGTCCTTCCCTCAGGACTGCTTCGAGGAGACGTACCTGCGCAACCTGAGGGACGTCACGCGCATGCTCCGCTCCAAACACGCAGACAACTATCTGGTGAACACGCTTTCTGTCTTTCCCTTCGCCGTGTCCCCGAGCATCGGCACGGCTAGTGTTTCTAACTCTCGCTCGCTGCGTTTCAGGTGATCAACCTGTCGGAGAGAAAGCAGGAGCTCACCAAGATGAACCCGAAGGTAGTGTGGAGCACCCGCTGAATCACACACACACACACACACGCACGCACGCACGCACACACACACACACCAAACATTTCAGGGATCCGCTCCGGAAAGAACCATGTTTTCGTAGTGCAACGAACATTTTAATAACCTAAAGAACCTTTTTTACCATCATAAAGAACCTTGGATGTTTAAGGTTCTTCGTGGAACCATCGATGCCAATAAACAAGCTTTATTTTTAACCTTCATCCTTCCCTCGCACTTTGTAACACACTTTCCCTCACGGGTCACAATGTCCCGAAGCCCTAAAAGCCCTTTTTGTCCAGAAAGCTTATTTTATTTCATTAATACTTTTATTATTTTTTAATGCAAGTTTTTTTTATATATAATTGTTTTAATTTACCTTTAAATTACTAGATTTGATCAATAAATAATAAATAAATAATAATTTAAGCACATTCCTCACATTCTTTCAACTTAAATTCAAAATAACCCTTTTAATTCAGCTCTAAATATCTCACATTGGGAGTCTCCCGACCTCTTGTGGGAAATAAATATATAAGATGATATTTCATGACTCTAGCTGGCCTTATATCTCTATATGGAGCAAATAAGCTGTTCCTCTGGGTCTTAAAGCCAGTCAACTTCAGTGTGCATTCAGATACACATGAGGACATTATAAATTTTTTGGTAAAGTTTTAGGATTTTTAGTTTGAATTTTGAGCATTTTTATGTTTTTCTATGTGAACTGAAGCATTCCTCACATTCCATTCATTCCTAAGGGGTCACTCAATTTGTAAAAAAAAATGAAAAGATGAGTTTCGGGTCAGACTGACCAGTGGGAAGGATGAGTGTTAAGAGTGTGTGTGTGTGTGTCTCCTCAGACGCTGGACACGGGCTGGCCGGACCTCCACGCTCCTCCTCTGGATAAGATCTGCACTGTCTGTAAGGCCATGGAGAACTGGCTGAGCGCTGACCCGCTGCACGTGGTGGTCATTCACTGCAGGGTGAGGCGCCTCACACACACACACACACACACACACACACACACACACAGATCAGTGTGTGTGTAACGCTTCTCCTCTCTCTGATCCACCAGGGTGGGAAGGGTCGGATCGGAGTCGTCATCTCCTCATTCGTTCACTTCACAGACGTCTCTGCCAGGTACTAGCGCTCTTCACACACACTCTTCACTCACACGCTGTGTGTCACATGATCTCTGCCAGGAGCAAAACACACCAGTCCAGTCAGAAAAACACACCTGTCACAGAATCTGACAACATTTGGATGAATAAATCAGACGTAGGGATGGACACTCTTCAGCAGCATTTCACCATTTCATCTGAGAAAACTGTCAGATACACACACACACACACACACACACACACAGCTCTGCACCACAACACGTTTAACTAGAAGAAATCATGACAGAAATATACAGTAAAATGTACCTCTGAAAGCAATAGTAATAATAATAGTAGTACAATTATTACAACTTTAAGGAATTATCATGTTTAAATTTTACTAATAGACATTGTTTGCCAAAAAATAAAAATAAAGATTAAATCAATTGTTAATATTATATACTTGATTACCACCATTTTTATAATAAATTTGTATTGAACCATAAATCAAGAAAAAAATTCAAACGCACAACACAGAATTTCTGGAAAACAAGACATTTCATTGGCATTATTATTGTATTTTTTTTACTATTTGATTACATTTGTAAATATTAAATAAATTGTTAATATTACATATTTGATGACCAATGCACAACACATAATTTCTGGAAAACAAAGCACTTCATTGGAATTATTATTGTAAAAAATAATTAAATAGTTAAGTTGGAGTTTTATGAATTCAATTGATTAGACATGATTTGTGGTTATTAAGTTTAATTAAACCAATTAAAAATGGAAAAGATCTAAAATAATTTTTTTTTAAACTTTTAATAAATTGTTGTTAAATTATATACGTTTCGTGATTTCAATAAATTTCTAATTACTTTCATTTAATTTAAAAAGTCCGTAAACGACGTCTTCAGCGTTTGAAGTGTTTGAATAAGTGAGTGTTTCTTCAGTCACAGGCGTAGAGAATCACATCTTCACTCTGAGCTCTCTCTAGCTGATCTAACTCAGTGGCTGTTATTAATGTATTTAGTTTGATTGATTGATATGAGTTGGATAAGCCCAGCTGATGTGGATGTTCTGGTCCTGACAGTGCAGATCAGGCGCTGGACCGCTTCGCCATGAGGAAGTTCTACGACGACAAGGTTTCTGCGTTGATGACTCCATCTCAGAGGAGGTGATGCCCTTCACACACACACACACACACACACACACACACACACACACACACACACACACACACACACACACACACACAATCATCTACAGCAGGAGAGACTCCAGTAGACGGAGGATCATCAGTCCTGACAGGAGCACACACACACACACACACACACACACACACACACTATTGCACTGATCTGTTCTGTAGTGGTGTTGAAATAATGTTGGGTCACACTTTATTTTAAGATGTCATTGTTACAGTGTAATTATATATTTAAGTACTGAGTAATATTAATTAACTACATGCACTTACTGTAGGGTTAGGGTAGGATTAGGGTTTGGTTGAGGGTTAGTTGCATGTAATTATGCATAATTAAATGTTATTACTATGGTAAGTAAGCACATGTAACATATGACTGTAACAAGGACACTGTGAAATAAAGTGTTACCAAATGTTGCACTTGTTCTGTGAATAATGGAAACTGTTGGTAGTCTTGATGGGCTGGAGAGGAGAACATATAATTTCTTCTTTTTGTGAGTATCATATGTATCATACCCCAGGCTTTTATGGCTCATATACCAGTTTGTTTTATTTATCCCTTAGGAAATTAGTTTTGCAGTAACTGTTAATGTTAAAACATTATCAAGTCTCATAACTTGAGTTCCCTTTCCGTCGGCCACTCCGGCGCCACGAATAGGAATCGAGGGTAACATAGGGTAACCGAGACGTTACGTAATTAGATTACTTTTTATTGTTATCTTGTTATTGTAGTTCTAGACTAAATATGTGGATTTACTCATCTCACTTGCATACAAAAAAAAGATTAAATATTCCTCAAAATGAATATAATGAGTGAATCAGAACACTATGCAAACCTCTAAAAATTAAATATGTTAGATAAAACAAATATTACTAAAATTACTTTCCTGTAGCTCAAACAGTAGAGCATTGGTGCTTGCAACGCCAAGGTCATGGGTTCGATTCCCAGGGAAAGCAAGAACTGATAAGAATGTAAATGTGTACTTGAAATGCAATGTAAGTCGCTTTGATAAAAGCGTCTACCAAATGCATAAATGTACTTAATATTTGTAGTTTTTATTGGTGAAGTGTTGAAAGTTGAAAGGTTAGTTTGAGCGGCTCCCTCTACTGTACACGCGAGAATCTGCACTTCCTTCAGCCTGAGGCTTATTATTTAACTTTTGCTGTTAAAGGGCTTCACATTTGCCCAAAAATATAACTTTTCTATCATAAAAGGCCCAGACCAGAGGAGAAAAAGTAACGCACAAATAATGTAACGCATTACTTTTCTTAAAAAGTAACTACGTAACACAATTAGTTACTTTTTAAGGGAGTAACGCAATATTGTAATGCATTACTTTTCAAAGGAACTTTCCCCAACTCTGTGTGTGTAAGTAGACAGGAAGTGTTTTGAGAAGAGCTGTGACACACACACACATGATCATAAGCTGTGTGTGCTGGTGTGTGTGCAGGTACGTGTGGATCCTCAACAGTCTCCTGAGCGGCTCCATCAAGATGAACACGTGTCCTCTGTTCCTGCACTGCGTCATCCTTCAGGGCTTCGACCGCGCCGCAGGTCAGTGTGTGTTTACTCGCTCACACAACACCAGTTCACTACATTAACACTGAAGCTGACTCGTGTTCAGTCTCAGTCTAACTGCTGCTGGATCTGACTCCATGAAACCCCTGCATCATCTCAACACTGGTTCCCAGTGTGATTCTCCCAGTAACCCTGTGCTTCTCCTGCAGTGTGTCAGCCGTATGTGAAGGTGTATCAGGCGATGCAGCTGGTGTACGTCTCAGGAATATAGTGAGTTACTCTGAACATCAGCATTACTGCACACACACACACACGACACTGAAGTATTGCAGTACACACTGATTTCACAACACAAAACCCACTGAGACCAGAAAACAAGAAGAAACTTGATTATTGAAGACAGAATTCCAGAAGTCGCAGGGAGTGTCAGTCTATGGCTTTTCACTGTGAATTATAAGACGATTTGTTGTTTTACACTTCCAAAACCTGTACAATTATATGAAATATCCTGTTAGATTTATTACAGTTTTCCCACTTACTTTTAACCGATTACACTTTTACAGTGTTGCCATTAAAATTACGATCATTTACAGGTTTGATTTAATGACTCTGTCTTATTTGATTCAGTCTTATTTTAGTGTCATTGATGTACTATTATAGTTTTTGTTCATATTTTGAATTAGATTTTAGTTTAATTTTAAACTTTAATTTAACTTTTGTTGTGTGTGTTTGTCATATTTATTGTCTATATAGTTTTAAAGTATGTTTTTATGTTTCAATTGATGTTTATTTTATTTTAAAAATGTATTTTTAGTGCTGTCAAATCGATTAATCGCATCTAACATAAAAGTTTGTGTTTATAACACACACACACACACACACATATATATATATATATATATATATATATATATACATATACATATTATATAAACTCAAACTTTTATGTTCGATGCGATTAATCGTGATTAATCGATTTGACAGCAAAAGACGTGTATAGTTGTATCTTTAGCTAAGGACGATAGCTCTGGTCTGACAGACCTGTATTGACATGTTGTTGGCATGACGTGTATGATATGATATTTGATATTTCTCAGCCACATGGGAGCCGGTCACAGAGACAGGATCTGTATAGCGCTGGAGCCGGCACAGATGCTGAAGGGAGACATCATGGTACTGACTAACACCAAACACACATTCACCTTTCTATACTGTACTTCTGTGGATAACAGTGAGTAACAGGAAGAGTTCATCAGAGCAGAGGATTGCAGAATTTAAAAGCATTACAGAGAAGCAACCAACAGATGGATAGTTTCAAACACTGTCAGAGCTTCAGACGCCTGATAATGGTGATAAAGACTTCCTATAGACAGGACTTTATGAGTTAGCTGAAGAATAAAGGGATGTTCAGAGTGTGCCTCAGACGAGCCAGAGACTGTGTGTTGCTCACAATGGCTGTGTCTGCAGGTGAAGGGCTTCCGGCAGAGCAGCCGGTCCGAGAGAGACGTCATGTTCAGGGTTCAGTTCCACACGGGAGCGGTTCAGGCCTACAGCCTCGTGTTTCAGAAGGACGACATGGAGCACGCCAACAAAGGTCAGACAGCTTCAGGGTCACCTGAAGGTCACCGCACACACCGCTTACACTGCATCACAAGAACACCACACACACAGTGTGATCACCATGGGGACATCTCACAGTCAGACTGGGAGCAGTGAAATATATGATACAGCAATAACCTAACCCAATAGTAGTTGCAAAGTTACTGATAGGTCATAGAATGTCTAAAGAAGACCATTAAAATAAAGCATTACCAGGACTTTTTATCTCACAATTCAAAGTTTACATGTCAACTCGGAATTGCAAGAAAAAAAAAGTCAGAATTGAGTAAAAAGGTAAAAAGTCGCATTTACCTTTTTATTTTTGTGGCAAAAAACAGCTTCTACATGATTGTGATATGTATATATATATATATAGCCTGAAGGCCTCAAACTAAAGTACAAACATATGAAGCATTCATACAGCGAATATAGGCTATAAATGAATGATATTTTCTCTTTGTCTAAATGTTAAAGCGAGTGTCTTGTTAGTAAAGTGTATTTTGTCCTTGGCCTTAACTGAGGTGTTCGGTTCAGTACACGAGCGACAGTATCAGAGGGTTTCCAGATGTTTTCTGTCAGTGTTTCAGCATCTGTCGATGCTCTGATGTTTCTCTTTCAGACGCCAGGTTTCCAGATTATGGCAAAGTGGAGCTAGTGTTCTCTGATGGCCCAGAACCAATGTCAGGTTCGTTTGTAATTTACTGCTAATCCTAAAGTTGTTGAATGCCAGCGTTTCTCCACATCAGAGCTTGTTTGCACTTCATGTCCTGAACAAAACTTGTACTGAATTGATCTAAATAATGACTCTACTGTCTTCAGTAGAGCTGCTTTACAGCTGACTTTGAATTGGCATCTCTCTGTTGTGTGATTGGCAGGTTCAGAACGCTGGCTGAACGGTCCAGATGTGACCGTCGACTACACCAGCACAGATTCACTCTCTAAATGGGACTCGTATGGAAACATCTGCAGTGAAGGTAGGGATGGTCCGAATGATTATTAGTAAAGGACATTCACTTCAGCTCTGGCTACACAAACACACTAATGTGGTTGAGTGAATGATTCAATGACTCACTCATGCTGTCATTTGCTCCACTGAAAGAGAGACTTTTATTGAGGGACTGGTAATTTGATATTTATTTAAGCCATTTCTGATACTAGTATTGTTACTGTATGAGCCTTTAGGTCCTGACTGAAGCACATGCTCACTTCCTCCAGTTTTATAGTGCATGTGCAACCGAAGAGGTTTGGTCGACCAAAATATTATTAGTCGGTTAGCTGCAGAAAAAAACACTCCACAGGAAGTGGCGAAATCCTGCAGGCTGTAACGGACAGATCGTTAACGGCAGGAAATACAAACATTCGCCTATCGTTCATCCTCAAATATGGCATATCACTTGAAGCATGTAAGTAGTCCGCTCGCTCTAATGCTAACATAGATAAATGTGCGCTGTTATTAGGTTCATATCTGTGTTTGTGTGGAGAGCACGCTTACTGCATGGCATTCAGACGCCGGTGCATCCCTGCATTTAACTTAAAATACCCCGTCATTCAGATAAGAGTAATGCAAACTGTAACTGGTCTACTTTTTATTTCTGTAAATTCACAATAACTACAAAACGTTTTGCTTTTGTAAAGTAATGACACGTTCTGTCGTCTCGCTCTCAGTGAACTTGAGCGCATCACATAAATGAACCAAAACTCAGGTATACTTGCCTCACAGACATGAGAAATATATCTATAGAAAGCTTGAATTGTCTACTTTTAAATAAACACATTCAAATGGAAAATAGATATTCTCAGATTATGTAATCCGTATGAACATGCACATAGATGACGGGTTAGCATCATTGACTTAATCTCTGCAGCCGAAAACACAGAAAACATTATCAATAAATTGTTAAAATGTTTAAACAGTCTACTTCTGTTTTTTCATAATTATTACGTTTGCCGGCGCTCTGTGGCAACATGTGTGCATGCGTTAGAGCGCTGATTAGGCCATGTTTAGGCAATCAAAGGCTCATTATTATGATTTATGGCTTATTAATATAAACGTGTGATTAGTCGACTAATCGATTAAATGAACGATCAGTAGTCGACTAGAAAAAACTTTAGTTGAGGGCAGCCCTATATATACTGTACACTGTACAGCACTAGCTGCCTCTGAACACTACTTCAGTTTATTGTATTGCATAGTTGGGCAGAACTCAGTCTTTTTCTGTACTGTGGCTGTGCTGTCACACACACACACACTAAAACCACCCCAGAAGTCCAGCATGTTTTCCTGACTGCGGTGAGGCTTATGGCAGGACAGAACTCACACCCTTCTTAAACTGGCAGGCACAGGAATAGTTTGGCCACATTCACAGCTGTTTTGCATAAAACACATTGATGGAAACTAGTTGCAGCACCTTTAATGAAGAGGGTTTGATCAAGCACAAACAGACAGCTGTGCATTCCTGCGGCAAACGCCAGGCCTTGTTTTCACACGCAGACGCCTAAAGCTCACAGGAATTCAGCATCTCGTCCTGAGCTCTGCCTCTGTTAATAAGGGCTAGAGGAAACAGCACTGGCAGACTCATGCTGTGAGTGTGATTTTAAAGCTGCTTCCTTAGGGAAGAGCACCACTATTGCTCATAGTTAGTGAAGTGATTTGAACAGACCACCAGACCTAGTGTGAATCCCAGTGTGAATCCCAGTGTGAATCCCAGTGTGAATCCTAGTGTGAATCCCAGTGTGAATCCCAGTGTGAATCCTAGAGTGAATCCCAGTGTGAATCCCAGTGTGAATCCCAGTGTGAATCCTAGTGTGAATCCCAGTGTGAATCCCAGTGTGAATCCCAGTGTGAATCCTAGTGTGCTTGTTGAGGAGAATGAGCTACTGCTTTAATAAGTGATTTCACCCGCTGGACGAGAAAACAGCTGGAAAAACTTCACAATCGCACATTGAAAGAGGAACTCGAGACACATCTACAGACCAGAGGATCAGGAGTGACTCTTTACACCTAGAAACCACACAGAACTGCATAGCAACGCCCTGGCAACCACCCACAACAACTGAGCATCATAGTGGGGTAAAAAAAAGCCAACGCCATTTTCTCCATAAAATGTTTCTAATGTCTGTTGACTTGTATTGGACTGGTATTGTGACAGACACTATGAGAACGGTAATGAAGCTTTGACACGGTTCAGTCCTGCTTGTTTCGTACAGTGACAGCAGTGTGTTGGTCAGCGCAGTGTGTGTTTAGCTGAACTGGTGTTGACTCACACAGTTGTGATGCTGAGGCTTCGGCAGGAAGAGGGCCTGGAACTGTAATTACAGTGTTTTGTTTTCGCTGGCTAATTCTGGCTGCTTCGGATGACAAAACACAAGAAAAACACCATATAACTTCCTCCCACGGCCTCCCTCAAGATGCGTCTGGAAGCCAAGAAATGAATGCACTTCTTTTGCAGACTAAGGCGAAATCCTAGAATGACTGAACGTTGCTGAGATGTTTCAGTGAGCGCTTTAAAGAATATTCTGGGTTCAATCCCATTAACTTTTTAAAGAGTGCTTTAATAAGAATCTGAGCTTGGCATTCCTGCTTTGAAACCTGCTCAGAGTCTTCAGCTCTCAGTGTCTTGTTCTCACACTGATGGACAGTAATGGTATTTTCTGTTAATGAACACTGATGGAGCTGAACTCACACTGAACCTGGACATTCCTCTACACGTTGAGCACATCTGCTCTCTCAGCAATGAGCGAGGGATCCAGCCTCTGTTAATTGAAGGCCTGGATGATCTGTTAGTTGTGGAAAAAGTCTGCTTTCATCTTCGGATTGAAGAACTGCTCTGCTTTGTCATTTCTCATCTCAGCTTTACAGGACAGCCTCATGTTTCAGGCCCTTTGAGTGACGTCTGATTCATGAACCAATCAATGTTGTGAACCGATTCTTTCCAATGATACTGTAAGGAATACTGTAATGGCATTGTAAGGAATGACTGACTGTAGTAAAACAACACTCAAGGTTGCTATTGAATGGCATATCAGTGCCTGCATATTTTACTATAGCCATACACCAAAAGTTATAAGTGTGGTTATAACAATATATTTTATTAGTTTATATAATGTTAATATAGCAGTCTCCTTGATCAAAGTAATGATAACCACTATAATAATACAGGTGGTACAATAGAAAGTTGCCTGTCCATAAAACAAGGCCAGTACTCGTACAATATATAGACACAAACTCTGATAAAACATCTAATATAATCTAAATAAATATTAGTGTTCAATGTTGCTTAAAAAAAAAATACACAGAAATTTTGAAAACCCTGAATGAACTGCATATAACACATCCTCAACCCCGCCCTCTTCTCTCATGCCCCGCCACCCGGTCCTTACATCCCATATACGGAAGAACAGCCCCGCCCTCTTCTCTCATGCCCCGCCCCCTGTCCTTACATTCCATCTCCAAATATGGAAGATCAGCCCCACCCTCTTCTCTCATTCCCCGTCCCTGTCATGACATTCCATCTCCATATATGGAAGACCAGCTCTGCCCTCTTTGCTCATGCCCCGCCCCCTTTCATGACATTCTATCTCCATATATGGAAGAGCAGCCCGCCCTCTTCTCTCATGCCCCGCCCCTGTCCTTACATTCAATCCCCATATATGGAAGAACAGCCACACCCTCTTCTCTCATGCCCCACACCCTGTCCTTACATTCCAATCTCCATAATGGAAGAACAGCCCCGTCCTCTTCTCTCATGCCCCGCCCCCTGTCTTTACATTCAATCCCCATATATGGAAGAACAGCCACACCCTCTTCTCTCATGCCCCGGCCCTTGTCCTTACATTCAATCCCCATATATGGAAGAACAGCCACACCCTCTTCTCTCATGCCCCGCCCCCTGTCCTTACATTCCAATCTCCATAATGGAAGAACAGCCCCGCCCTCTTCTCTCATGCCCCTCCCCCTGTCTTTACATTCCAATATCCATAATGGAAGAACAGCCCCGCCCCTGAGTCTCAGTCAACTAATTCACCTTCAGCAGTTCAGGAGGAAGACAAGATGAGAAGCGCATTACTGGAGTCTTTGTAGGCATAAGAAACACTGTCATTTAGATTGACAAAAACATGAGCATTAACAAAAATATTAAAACTTTGGAAAAAAAATGAAAACAGAAAAACTGATTTAATGTGGTGGAACAACTAATTTCATAGATGACGTGACACCAAAAGCAGTATTTCATCACAGAAAGCAGTTACAGTTTACTTCAGCATTGGTTCACATTAGGGGGAATGTAGTTTTCATTTCATGCCACTTAGGAGCTGTTTACACCTGGCCACTTCATGTGTTTTCTGTGATGGGATAGCTATCTGATCGTGAAGAGACCAGGTGTAAATACCCTCCGAAACACATACGAGACGGATTTAAATCCGATCGCTCAAACCACTTCAGGAGGAGGTCTGGGCCGCATTCCATCCGGTTGTTGAAACCACATATGTACATTTTACTCCTCCCAACAATGCTAAAAAATAAACGTGTGAGAGCGTGTTTTAGGCTATATATCATGTTATAGCCAGATATGACAGCGCTACTGCAACACGCATCACAGCAGCTGAGCATCTATTCATCAAGCCAACGCGCAAACTATCGCAAATCAGAGTGAAAGTCGCAGATGCTTAACACACAATCATCATCATTAAAAGTAAAGAAACGAAATGATCGTACCAGGGCTGTTGCCGCTCTCTCTTATTGCGGTCTTTGATCTTGAAATTAGCTGATGATCAATCAAATGCAGCTCATATCTGTTGCTTTCGGTGACGTGAACTCCATGAAATCTGCATATAGCGTGGGAATTGGAAATCAAATTTATATCCGTTTTGCGAAAACACATTTGTGACCAGGTGTAAATGGAATCGTTTTGATAAATCAGATAGATATATGATCAGTAAAAACACATGAAGTGACCAGGTATAAACAGGCCCTAAATGCATGAGCAGTGTGAGATGTCTTGCTTGTTTCCTTCATGCAGTGTTTAGCGTGTTGAGTGAGGTGTGTTTGTCCCCCCCCAGCGGGCCCGATCCTGGAGCGACTGGTGAAGCGTGACGTCAGCCGAGGCTCCACCCCCTCGGGAGCCCCGCGGAGCCCGGACCACACGCTCTCGGCCAGCACCGACTCCGGCCTCTCCAGCGCCCCCGACTGCTGGCCCACCCCGGGGCCCCGAGCGCCGCAGCCCAGCCGGCAGGAGCGGGTGGAGCTCAAGCGGCTGCTCAGCGGCTTCGGCCTGGACGAGGCGAGCCGAGCCCCTCCGCAGAACCACCTGAACGGGCGCCCGCGGCCCAAGGAGCGCGAGACCGACATCCTGGACGACGAAGTCCTGAGCTCGCGGCACGACCTGCACAGCGCGGACAGCCTGGGCACGCTCTCCTCGTCCTACCACAAGAGCAGCCAGAACTCGCTGCTGTCGGACGGCTTCGGCAGCCCCGGGCGTACGGAGGAGACGCACACGGGAGCCATGGAGGAGTACGAGCGCAGAGTCGCTCACAGAGGCGCTTCCCTCCCCGCCGGCTCTCCGGGCCCCAGGCACCCGTTCCCGCACGGGGGATACTCCACACAGACCTGGGTCCATCAGCAGCAGCTGGTCACGGCACAGCAGTACCTGTACCTGCCAGAGGAGGACGCCGGCGAGCAGCGCTTCCACAGCCACACGCAGGAGCTCCTGCTCAAACACGCCGGTTAGCACACGCAGCTTTCTCTCATTACAGTTATGCTTTGGTTTAAACCTTTTCACAAAAGCGTCAAAGGCCCCCAGAATATTTTGTTGAATTTTGGAACGTAAGCAACATTTTGAGCAAAAATTCAACAGCTCAACAGCAAGAAACTCAACAGCTTTACATAGGATAGTAAAGACAAAACCTGCCAACACATAAAGGCTAAAACACTGGATAACAAGAAGGTAACAAGGTACAGGTGAGACTAATTAATTGTCATAGTAACAAACAATAGTAACTATGGAAACAAAGACAGATACAGATGCAGGGAGAGAACACAGGCACAGCAAGACAAAAGAATATCAAAATAATTGTCCAAGTACTCTAAACACAGGGAATCTTGACAGTTACTTAATGCAGGTCAATATAATAACTTTTTTACAACTTAATTTCACCTTAAACTTAAATTAGCTGTAATACGAAAGTAAAGTTTCCATTCAAAATAAAACTAAAAACATTTTGTTTGATTTAGTTTACTTACTATAAGCAAAGACAACTTTGAAAGACCTTAAAGTCCCCCTGTGGTGAAAATCCAGCTTTTAATGTTGTTTATATGTCTATAGCCCAGCCCTATTCAGACGGTTTAACATGGAGAGGTGGGGTAGAGTAATAATTACCAGAGCTTCTCTGTGATTTTAATCCCGTCCGAATGTGCATCTCAGTGATCATCACGGACAATGTCAGTAAAGATTACGGCGACTTTTACCTTTATTAAATAGGTCTGGAAAAATTGACCTCAGGTAATACTAATCCTGTGCGAATAGACCCGCTGTAAATACGTAAATAAATATTCCGTCATTTCCTGTTGAAAATGACGAGTCTGTGGCAAAACTCAAGTGTTTTCCACACACCATTCAGATCAGAAAGAAGATTGAAGCACTTGTTAGAGGCACGAAACATCTTTTAGCGTTAGATAAGTGCCTATTACCAACACAATCCAATCTGAAGTTAATTAATATATCGTTCGACCGGACATAACTATTTTATATATATATATTAGGGGTGTAACGGTACGCAAAAATCACGGTTCGGTACGTACCTCGGTTTTAAAGTCACGGTTCGGTTTATTTTCGGTACAGTAAGGAAAAGAAATGCAAACATTAAACTGCAGGTTGTTTATTACTATAAACTTTTTTAACAATTTGTTTACACTTTTTTAAACACTTTTTAATATAATAAAATATATATAAAATAAAAAAAAGAATAAGAAATAAAATACTGCTGCAAAGTTCTCCACTAAATAAAATACTCTGTCTCAAACCAATATCACATAATAAATTTAATGAAAAATATAAATAAATAACTATGATTACAGTTTAGCATTACCAATCCCAGCTTGTAGGCCTGCTCATATTTAAAAATTAAGACTGGGAAAAAAAATGAACTTTAATTGCACAATTTGCTGTAATTAATTGCAATTCCTCCAAGCTTGTAATCATCAATAATTAAACTTATAATCACCTAATTAAATGAAACACCGGGGAAAAAAAGGAACAGAAAATAGCCCTATATTAAAATAATATTAAACATATAAATCAATGTATTATTATTTTTCAATAATCAATCAACAATCAATTTAAGATTTTTTTTTCTTTTTCTTTTTTTTTATTACTAATTATCAAAATAAAATATATTCCTACAAAGCTATTATTACCAGAGCATGTGATCAGAGCAGGTCATTTTACCATTGTTGCCAGCATGACTATACCAGCTCAGCAAACAGAAGTCTACTACTGAGAAATTTCACCTTATTTGAGCGGACTTTGCTTTTCCAGTGCGTGATCGGTACATGATTGGAGTGTTTGGGCCGTTAACGACAGAGCAGAACGCGCAGCGCAAACACGGAGTCGAACATTGAACATTGAGCAGAGAGCGCAGCGCGCAGACCATGGCGCAGACGCACACACACACACACACACACACACACACACACGCGCGCGCGCGCGGAACGGAGAGTGCGGCGGCGCACACGGAGCGGAAAAACTTTTTTTTCGCCCTGCAGTCGATTTCATTGGTTTAGGTTAGAGTGACGACGGGTAAAACTGGTAAACCTTTAGAATCAGCTGCAGGGAGGGATTTGCGCTGAACACGGAGACTTCCGCCACTTAATATGTTTGTGTGGAAACACGAAAATGTACCTATGTTCCGCACACAAAATATTGCATTTGGTCATTCGGTACACACGTGCACCGAACCGAAAGCCCTGTACCGAAACGGTTCGGTACGAATACACGTACCGTTACACCCCTAATATATATATATATATATATGTATATATAAATATAGGTTATATGTGTTTGCGCACATGATATGAGGAAGCAATGTAATACACACATGACAGGAGTGACGGCGGTGTGTAAATCAAGTAAATCGAGTTACTCTCCCACTTCTGCTGGTTTTATTCTTATATCTTATCCCGTGCGAATTGGCCATTATTATTACAGACATCCTGTGGTAAAATTACATTACTCCATCTCCCCTTGTAAAGCTAATCCCGTCCGAATAGGGCTTATGTGGTGTTTTTAATCTGCTTTAAGACAAACCATGTGTAAATTCATAAGTCGACACCATTGCTGAGTATTTCCTCCTTAAAACTGCAGTGAACCAAAGACAGTCTCAAAAACACGCTTTGAAATCGCTGGTGTTTCTGACGTCACAAACTACCTTGTAACCAATCAGATCAACGTGTGATCGTCAACCAGTGGATCTCTGAGCTGAGTGAGTGAGTGGAGGCGGGGCTCATTTGCATATTCATAGAACCACGCATACTAAATGAGGCAAGGGTGTCGAGTTACATTCAAGATATTTTAAGGTATGACAGATTTTTTTTTCAAGGAAAACGTTTAAAGATGTCATTTTGGTGATCAAAGATGAGTTTTAAGGGATAAAATTAATGACTACAGGGGGACTTTAATGTTTCTTGTGATCTCTTCTCAAAATATGCATCATATGTTCTGTGACGGACTAACAAAAAAAAAAACATAAAAATACAATAAAACCCGCAATAATTTCTGCAGTCAGTAAAGCTGCCAGTATCTGTTGTGCACATCAAGCTAAAATACTATTTAAAGTCAGCTGTTTCTTTTCCTTTTTTCTATGGGGAGTGTTAATTTGCTCTTAGAAAAACTGAACAAAACCGGTTTAAACCATGATTTTGGATTAGACCAGTATAAATGACGGTCATGTGGCTGTTTTCAGAGCAGAAAGAGCCCGCGGTGAGGCCTGAAACCCCTCGGATCCAGGAGCCGGACCGCAAACATGACGAGGAGTTCAGCTCACTCACACTGGACATCGACAACTCCATTCACCAGCTCAACCAGCTCATCCTGGACCTGGACCCCAGCTTCGTGCCCATCTCCACCAGACCCAGCTCCGCCCCGGGGGATGCGCAGAAGGACAGCGAGAGGAGTCGGCACATGGGTAAGATCATGATCAAACATGCTCAGCATGAGGTTATGTGCTTCCTCTCAGCATGAGGTCCAGTAACGGCCTTTTCAGGGGCTTAACCTGGAAACCTTTGAGTTGCAGCTCAGATCTGTAACTAGTAAACCTGTGTATCGGAGTGTGACACAAACAAGCACAGAATAATTCATATTCATCTGGTCATCATAAAATAAGCCTGAAAGAGTTATCGGGAACATGAAGCAGATGTCTCGCATTAATAAATACAATGATTTTGAATCTGTGTGAAGAAGTGTCCCTGTTCCTGTGCTGGCAGTCGTCTTCACATCATATATCTGTAATGACCCACAGTATTACAGCTCTGCTCAGGTTAGCCGGTTAGCAAACGCTCCGCTTCCACCTGGTGTTACGATGCGTCTCTGTTGATCGGATCACAAGAGGACGACAGGTGTAAGCGGGTCTAAAACGTTTTGAGCTTGTCCACTTTCACCTCTTCCAGAGGTGGTTGAAACACATTCGACCGGATTGCTTTCGTAGTGTAAACGCTCATGTGGTCGAATGTGTTCAAACAGCCACTAAAAGACCGCCTTCTCTCCGCCTAATGCGGAAACATTATGGGTCAGCGCTAGATGAGAAACATCCCAAGCACAATGTTCTCTCAGCATTCCTGATTTCTAATGCCGAATCCACACTGAACGATTTTAGGCCCGATTTTCGCTTGCCGACAGATTTTGTGAGATCGCAGAGAAATGCCCGAAATCAAAGTCAAATCTTGACAATCACGCCGTGTGAATGATCAAAGACGCGATCTGAGAGAATCGCAGACGCCCGTGAGATGTTCGGCATGCTGAACATCTGGAGCTGTCGGCGGTTCTCAATCCTGCTGTGTGAATGTGTTCTGACTGAAAACTACATCGGCGATGACCGACAGCCAATGAGAGAGCAATACAGGACAGCGGGGAGTTCGAGGAGCAGTTAAAGACCAGAATATCAGTATTTTATATATTTACAGTTATATCGAACAGAAACAAAGCACAAACATTTGCTTGACTAGCCGCAACAGCAGCACATTGCAAAAGCATTTATTTACCCGAAAACGATATCACGGTATCAGTTCTTTCCAGCTGATGAAGGATAAAACATGGCAGCCGGCCAGAGTCCACCCTGCTTTAAAGAGCGCGAGCATTTAAAGAGGAGACGGACGATAAAACTGCAGCGCTTATAGTGAACAGAGGGATGTTGTGGACGCTATTATAGGTGTTGTCTTCATAGTTCTGGATGTTGTGATGTCAGATGAGTGTGTGAACGCCGTGTGTGTCCGTGTTCATGTGTGTTTCCTCAGATGGTGTTCATCCCAGCGCAGCTCGTGGACACGCGTCCTGGACTCTGGATCTCACACACACACTGACGCCCAGCACTGACCGCGACACACACACACAGGTACAGCAATAACCTTTACTTAAGTTCAGTCAAGTTCTAGTTGCCTCATGGACTGGGCTTTTTACAATAGTTTTAGTCATGCTATATTATGGTTAAACTGATCATCTCAGTTATTTTGCTCAAAATTGTAATCTTGAATACTGATCATGATTGTTGTCATGAGAGAAATTTCGTTACATTTCATCAGAATTACTGCACTTTCGCCTATAAGCACAAATCAAGAGGATGTCGACTCGTACGCACGCTTTATTTTACTCATTTACTCGTCCAGTTCCCTGATTTATAATAATATCAGAGAAATTAACACACACTCTGAGTCAGTGAAATTCCCTCTAGTAATTCAAATGATTTGTTGAAGTCCCTCTGTAATCAATCATTTCACACACACACTCGGAAAATACCAACACAGTCAAATAACATCTGTGTTATTCCTGCATTAGGTGAATTGCTTGTTAACTCCAGTGATTGTGTGTGTGTGTGTGTGTGTGTGTGTGTGTGTGTGTGTGTGTCAGTGTGCGGCAGTGTTCAGTACAGACGGTGGTCAGTTCTCATCTCACACTGGCAGTGACGTGATGCCCTTAACACCAGCGTTCCCCATCTCACCATCCACTCCTTACGGTAACACACACACACACTCACACACACACACACACACACACACACACACACACACACACACTCACACTGGCAGTGACGTGATGCCCTTAACACCAGCGTTCCCCATCTCACCATCCACTCCTTACGGTAACACACACACACACTCACACACACACACACACACACACACACACACACACACACACACACACACTCACACTGGCAGTGACGTGATGCCCTTAACACCAGCGTTCCCCATCTCACCATCCACTCCTTACGGTAACACACACACACACTCACACACACACACACACACACACACACACACACACACACTCACACTGGCAGTGACGTGATGCCCTTAACACCAGCGTTCCCCATCTCACCATCCACTCCTTACGGTAACACACACACACACTCACACACACACACACACACACTCACACTGGCAGTGACGTGATGCCCTTAACACCAGCGTTCCCCATCTCACCATCCACTCCTTACGGTAACACACACACACACTCACACACACACACACACACACACACACACACACACTCACACTGGCAGTGACGTGATGCCCTTAACACCAGCGTTCCCCATCTCACCATCCACTCCTTACGGTAACACACACACACACACACACACACACACACACACACACATACACACACACACACACACACACACACACTCACTCTCACACTGGCAGTGACGTGATGCCCTTAACACCAGCGTTCCCCATCTCACCATCTACTCCTTACGGTAACACACTCACACACACACACACACACACACACACACACACACACACACACACACACACACTCACTCTCACACTGGCAGTGACGTGATGCCCTTAACACCAGCGTTCCCCATCTCACCATCCACTCCTTACGGTAACACACACACACACACACACACACACACACACACACACACACACACTCACTCTCACACTGGCAGTGACGTGATGCCCTTAACACCAGCGTTCCCCATCTCACCATCTACTCCTTACGGTAACACACTCACACACACACACACACACACACACACACACACACACACACACACACACACACACACACACACACACACACACACTCACTCTCACACACACTCTGCTGCACTGGTGTGTGACTGATCTGCTGTTGTGTGTGTTGATTCAGGGAAGAGTGTGATGATGAACTATCCTCCGTTCAGACAGACTCTGTCTCCTTCATTCGGATCCTATAGAGCTGAACATGGTAAGTCACACACACACCATACACTCATACACTCACTGCTCACCCCATACAGACAAATACATTATACTTTGAACAAATACATTACACTTGTACTGGTTAATGATATTATAGGCCCCCCTGTAAAGGTATGTGTAGAGTAGTGAGCTACACTGACTCATTGACACACACTGTGAGGAGGGAAGGCTGAAGGGCGGAGATGCACTAGTGTTTTACTCACTGTTAGTGTTTCCAGAGTGAGTCATGACTGAATTAATGCTTTTTAACTTTTCTGAACCGGAGGAAGTACCTTGGAACTTTTTTCTTTAAATGCATTTATTAATATTAATTCATGTTAATCTGAATATTTACTGATGCATTATTAAAATCAAAGTCGTATCTGTTAATATTATTTAATGGATCTGAACTAACATGAACTAACAATGAACAGTTGCATTTTTATTACCTAACGTTCACAAATATTATTTAAATACTGTAAAAAAATGTATTGCTTGTTATTAATATTAGTAAATGCATTAATTCATGTTACAGCCAGTTTAAACAAGCTTTCAAACACAAGCCAACATATGGCTCCGCCCACCCTCACCTCATTGTTCGGGCTGCCAACATATAGCTCCGCCCACCCTCACATCATTGGTCGGGCTGTCAACAGATGGCTCCGCCCACCATCACCTCATTGGTCGGGCTGCCAACATATAGCTCCGCCCACCCTCACCTCATTGGTCGGGCTGCCAACATATAGCTCCGCCCACACTCACCTCATCGGTCGGGCTGCCAACATATAGCTCCGCCCACCTTCACCTCATTGGTCGGGCTGCCAACAGATGGTTCCGCCCACACTCACCTCATTGTTCGGGCTGCCAACATATAGCTCCGCCCACCTTCACCTCATTGGTCGGGCTGCCAACAGATGGTTCCGCCCACACTCACCTCATTGTTCGGGCTGCCAACATATAGCTCCGCCCACCTTCACCTCATTGGTCGGGCTGCCAACAGATGGCTCCGCCCACCCTCACCTCATTGTTCGGGCTGTCAACATATAGCTCCGCCCACCTTCACCTCATTGGTCGGGCTGCCAACAGATGGCTCCACCCACCATCACCTCATTGGTCTGGCTGCCAGCAAATGGCTCAGGGTCGATGGATTGAACAGATTGGTCGGGTCGATGGTGACACTCAAACAGACGATTGTGTGCATGGAGTGACAGATGCAGTGTCACACTGATGCTGCGTGTACAGCTGTGATTCCACTATTGACACACTTCACATTTCACTGTTTTATACTGTATGTAAGCAGTGCACATGTTTTCTTTCAGACACGAGAGAGACTGCAGGGTTTATGGGACACACAGCGTCAGATGAAGCTTCACAGCACAGAGCGTACGTCCAGCCTGCCATCGGGGACATCATGTCCTTCTCCGACAGCTACAGGTACGGTCATCATCATCATCATCATCATCATTCACACGCTATCAACCGCCTGTCTGTTTATTGTGTGTTTGTCTAAAGTAAAAGCTGAGAATAAGATGGTGAGCAAACTGAAACAGTGTGTGTCTTCATGTCCATTACAGTACAGCTGTATTGTAGCCGCAATATTATTCATTATTTATTCTTTCTGACAAACAGCAAAAGAGAATGTGAATTACAGTGCGCACAGTGTTTATTATCCGAGGGCAGAATCCACACCTCAGGACTCACTACTCACGAGTACTTAAACTGCTCTCTTACTCTTACTCTAGTTGTTTTTTGGACAAGGTCTTTTACTCACACTACATTTTTTGGAAAGTAATGGTACTTTTACTTGAGGATATTTTTTTTCTGTACTTTTTACACCCCTGTGAGCCTAATGAAGTTATAACAATATAATGATGTGTACAACAAAATCATATATATTAAACACTACAATATCCCATAAAATAAACAAGAATTGTCCATTTTGATTTCACGTGGACTTTAAATGATTGAGGATCCTTCAGTTCTGCAGAAAACCCTGAAGAAACTGGAGGATTTGTTGGCTTTTAGGTCAGAGTTGCGCTCCATCCAGGCTGTGTTTAGATTTCTCAAATGCTCTCATAAGTTTTATGTTTGTCATGAGTTTTTGTAAAGTCATAATTTTGTTATGTTTGTTTCACTGTTTCTTTCTTTTTTTTCAAAGGTTAAGATTTAATATTTTTCATAATGTGTTTTTTTTTTTGGTGAATTGTGTTACAATTACCACTTACTTTAATTGAGCCATCATAATAATTTCATGACATTAATCGAGCTTTTACTGCCTGAAGAGCCAATTGCAGCTCTGAATGATTTTAAAGGTGACGTATCTATGGTGTCCCCAGAATGTGTGTGTGAAATCTCAGCTCAAAATACACCCAGATCGTTTATTACAGCTTGTCAAATTTGCCCCTTTTTGGGTGTGAGCAAAAACGTGCCATTGTTGTGTGTGTCCCTTTAAATGCAAATGAGCTTTAGCTCCGCCTCCGTTCAGAAGAGGGCGGAGTCTTTACACAAGCTTCAGAAACTCCGGCAATAACAGAACAGGCCAATCTCCCTCATCCAGAATCCCAGTATAACCAGTAGCGAGTGCAGCCTTACGGAGAGACTCAGGAAGAGCTTCTGAATGTTAGTGGAGACATTTCTGTAGTTGTTGTGGAGTTACACTGATCATCTCATCATCATGTTGAACTTCTCCACAAGTGTCCACAGTTCCTGAGGTCTTTATAAGACAGCGGTGACATGTTCTGGTCAATAGTGTTCAGTGCTCGTCTGTGCTCAACCACAGAACAGCTTCAGGCTCTGCTGGATCTTCATCAGTGCGTTAGAACTGGTCTCTGTTGTCGTGTGTGTTCAGCGGCGCTGTGTGTGTAAATGTGCAGATTAAGGGCCGGTAATATTATAATAAGATCCTCCTCATACGTCAGAAGGAGAGCGAGATCTGATCGGCTTATTTTATAACATGCTTGCAGAGAAAGGCTCTCCAGGACACAGTTACTGGGTTTCACTGTTTTTACATTTTCTGGGTTGTTAGAAGCACCGGGTTCCCGATTATAGCACTTAAAAATGGAAAAAAGTCTGATTTTCATGGTATGTCCACTTTAGAGGTGAACACTACGACGAGGTAACAGAATAGCCCCTGCAGTGCTAGTTTTATAGCTAACAATAGTGTGTGTTGTGGTTGATGCAGGTCTCCACAGTCCATCTCTGCTCATCCCTCGGACTCCGTGAGCTTGGCCCCAGTGTCTTCTGTCCCGTCTCAGCACTCTCTCCCTGTGCCGAACGCCCACAGCTCTCCTCTCAGCGGGCCGAGAGCCAGAGCCCTGCAGCAGATGTTCAGCCTGGGCCCGGCGCTGGAGGGACTCGACTGCCAGCCGCCGCCGTTCGACGGAGAGACCTCGCAGGGGTCAGCGTCTACATCTCCCAGCGGCTGCTCCAGTCCTCACAGCAGGAGCTCGCTCAGTGTCCCGTTTCCCAGCGTGCTGCCGGAGCTGCCGACCGGCTCGTCCCCGACTGCTCCGGACCCCCGCGCCGATGCGGCAGAGGTGCTCTCCAGCAAGCAGCTGACCGTGAACTTCGTCCAGGACACCTCCAAATACTGGTACAAGCCAGACATCGCACGAGACCAAGGTACGAGCGAACCCCGTGACCTCTGGCTTGTGTTTCTGACTCTCATCTGACCTCTGGCTTGTGTTTCTGACTCTCATCTGACCTCTGGCTTGTGTTTCTGACTCTCATCTGACCTCTGGCTTGTGTTTCTGACTCTCATCTGACCTCTGGCTTGTGCTTCTGACTCTCATCTGACCTCTGGCTTGTGTTTCTGACTCTCATCTGACCTCTGGCTTGTGATTGACAGCTATAGCGTTGCTGAAGGACACAGAGCCCGGCTCCTTCATCGTTCGGGACAGTCACTCGTTCCGCGGCGCGTACGGCCTGGCCATGAAAGTGTCCACAGCTCCTCCATCGACACTGCAGCAGGGCAAGAGAGGTGAGCAGAGAAACATCACAAACACACACACACACACACACTCCTCCAGAGAGACCCAGCGTTTCCTCGCGCGTCGTTACCTGCTCATGCTGAACATATCGATCTGCTAGTCATGACTGATGTGTGCCGTTTCCATAATATACAACAGTTAAAGTGTAGTGTAGTGTCCAGAGGGGATGTTTGTTTATAATGACCCTACAACTTCAATTAAACCATCAAAATATAAGGAAAATACTTATTATATTTTAACTATTTTAAATATGAGGGAAGAACAAAACACTACTAAACTTGGCTAAGGTATTTATCTGACAAAATTATTTAGCAAAAATCACAAACTACAGCTACAGGTTTTATTTTACTATGCAAAAAAATCATAGGAAAAAAAAGAAACTGTCAGGAGAAAAACATTGACTACAACATAAGTTTGTTGGTTCGCTTTTGTTTTGCACTTTCATAATTTCTGGCCAAAAAATCGCACAATTTGGAAAGTTTCATTACATTATCACAAATAAAACAGTCGACTCCAAGCACAGCTATGCAATGTGCTTACAAAATCAAAAAAAATAATAATATTTGAGTAAATGGTGAAGATGTCAGTATTCCTCAGCCCGCCGTCACTCTGGGTCATACTGATGTGTGTGATGTTTCAGGAGCCGACCCGTCCAGCGAGCTGGTGCGGCACTTCCTCATCGAGTGCACCCCGAGGGGCGTTCGGCTCAAGGGATGCCCCAATGAACCCTACTTCGGTGAGTCTACCAAACCTGCCACAGATGGGCATAATCACATATATATACACGAGTACTGCTCACATCAGCTGTGTGTGTGTGTGTGTGTGTGTGTGTGTGTGCTACTCTTCAGGCAGTCTGACGGCTCTGGTCTGTCAGCACTCCATCACTCCTCTGGCTCTTCCATGCCAACTCATCATACCTGACAGAGGTACAGCAGGACAACTTTATTTATATGTTATTCAATTTGAACTAAATTTGACTTTGTTAGACACCAGGGGCCACTTGTTAGACACCAGGGGCCACTTGTTAGACACCAGGGGCCACTCTTGGGAGCCCTCAAACACCTCTGACGAAACTCAGAAAAGGCCAATGAAATTGGTGTGTGGAATTTGCATGCCTGGACACTCCCCGGATATTCTGAATACGTCAGAGGTGTTTGGGGCTCCAAGGAGTCGAAGCGAGTGACAGAAAGGGAAACAAAGCTTTCAGAACATTGAACCAATTGTTTCACAAAGCAATTCCCAGTTTTGAAGCATTGAAACTCCACAGGCTGGCGACCTCTGCTGGTCAGAACAGTGTAAATGCAGCTCAGAAACACATTTAACACCTCTTACAAACCAATGGAAAATAGTTAGTTGACAGTGTAATCTACTAAACGCAATGAACAAAATCATCCTATACCATAAAATATAAAGTGTCTGTATAATGTTCTTTTATTAAATTGTAGGGCTTCTTTTGTTTGTTTTGTGGAGAGCTTGATTAATCAGCCCAATAAGAGAGTAATAACTACAACTCTTCCATGAGTGATGAGTGAAATTATCCAAGATCAGGTCAAAATCACAAACATGCAATTCTGAGAAAAAAAGTGAATTTCAAGTATATTTCTCACAATTGCGACTTTATATCACGCAATTCTGACTTTATAACCTGCAATTACGACTTTATATCACGCAATTCTGACTATAACCTGCAATTACGACTTTATATCACGCAATTCTGACTATAACCTGCAATTACGACTTTATATCACGTAATTCTGAGATAAACAGTCAGAATTGTGAGATTAAAAAGTCGCAATTACCTTTTTTAATTTTCACTCTGTGGCGGAAACAAGCTTCCATAGTGGAGAGCTTGATTAATCAGCCCAATAAGAGAGTAATAACTACAACTCTTCCATTTTATTATACAAATGTGTAATTAAATGTCTACAAAGGGAAAAAATGATCCAAGATCAGGTCAAAATCACATATTGACACTGGTTCATTGGTTCACAGAGATCATCGCCTCTTACCGGCGAACCAAGCCTTGTTCACTGAAATCACATGACTTTGGCAGTTTATACACTGGTTTATACACAGATGATTTGCAAAGGTTTTGAAGCTCCTCAAAGCACCCATCGCTGCTCTAGGTTAATCACATGAGTGTTGTGTCTCTTCAGATCCTCTAGAGGAGGCTGCTAGTGCATCTTCACAGTCCATTACCAATTCTGCAGCTGAACTCTTGAAACAAGGAGCAGGTGAGTCCAAAACACGATATTCAGCACAATGACTGAGCGATAACCGCATGGATCAGCGACGAGTCCTCGTGACTGCTGAAGTCTCAGATCGCGTGTGTGATGTGTGTTCCCCAGCCTGTAACGTGTGGTTCCTGGGCTCGGTGGAGATGGAGTCTCTGACGGGGTATCAGGCGGTGCAGAAGGCCACCAGCGAGATCCTGAACACACACTCGCTCCCGGCCTCCACCGTAGTGCACTTCAAAGTGTCCTCGCAGGGAATCACGCTCACCGACAACCGGAGAAAGTAACTCGCTCTTACCTTACCTTACATCAAACATTACCTTGCACTCATGCCTGTTATTCAAAGAGATTTGCTTTCGAGCTGCAGTCAAACCAAAGTTTATTCAGACACCTTCAACATTTCTCACAGTATCACAGTTTATTCACTATAGTTTAGAAAATGGTGATGACAAGAACTCAGCTGATATTTGACTGGTTTTGTCCGTCCTTCTGTTAGACTGTCTCACACATGAATTATGTTGAATATCTGTCAGCTGTTAAATTTAACTACACAATTAGATAATACCAGTTTAGCTCAACCAATCACCAAGCAATGCTTCATTGTGTTCAGTCTGTGTGTAAAAAGAGCATTAGCAATTAAAGAAAACACACTTCAGCAAAACATGATCAGCTCAAAGTGTCCCAATCAGTTTTGCTCCCAAATCTGTATAAATGTCACTGGTAGTCACTGTATGAAGTTGTTTTGGATATAAAATGTCACAGTTTACTTTATTTTGCTCTCCTCACTTACAGAAATGAACTATAGTGTCCTGCACACACTAGTAAAAAATTGTATCTGGTGTCTGAATAATGTTTGGTTTGACTATATACGTTTTTCCAGTTCATGCATTCCCTGGGAAACGAACACACAACCTTTGTGTTCTTAATTTCTTAATGTGTGTGTAGTTGAGCATCAGTTTCTTCAGCCGTTGCACCACTTCTCATGGTTTAAGAGGAGTGTGAAAACAGAAGTAAAGTGGGGAGTTTACAGCAGTTTGAGAAGGACATATAAATAAACAATTTCGTGTTGCTGTTTCATGTCAAATATTTGATTCATGTCTGATTATGCTAAATCATTATTCTGTTGCATGCATCATTTAGCATGGTCTTGATGGACGGGTGTCGATCACTGTGGCATACAGCGTTCAGGCGTGGCCCTCTGATCTTCAGCACACAGTGTTGAGCAGTACAGTAGCGTAACACTCGCCGTGTTTCCATTACAGATGTGCGCACAACTTCTGCGATATTTTCTAAATGACGATAAAAACTACCGCGAAATGACGGTGTTTCCATTAACCGACGTTATGTGGCTAAAACTACATTTTTTCCTCTCACGATAAGCCATTCCAAACATCATGGCATCGGATGTTGGTAGGTTTACGTATATTACAGTCAACCCACTAACCATTATGATTACTGGAAGGAGAGGTAGGTGTATTTTCCAACATTAATGGTCAGGAAAGAGTCTTACACTTGTGAGTGGCATTTATGAGGAGTTTCTCCCTCATTTCTGCTTCAAGCTCTTGATAAATTATGGCATTTCTTTGTAGTTTAGAATCCAATATTCCGTAATACTTTTGTCTTTTATGAGTTTAATGAAGAACTCTGTCTCGTCTTCTGTCCAAACACACCGCTCCATCTACGTCATGTGACCTGTGAACGCACAACATCTGTTTCCATTGCAGTTTTGCGAAATATTCCTTTATCGAATTGCCTGCAACACCACCTCATGCGAGTGTAACATTTTGTTTTGTGATTTATGTGAGTTTTTGCTAAATTGACGTGTTTCCATTAGGTGTATTTTCAATTTCAATTTCAATTTGCACAATTTAAAGGGTAATGGAAGTGTGGCTACTGTCTCCAAAACAGACATTTAGATGCGTAGTTCCTGAAGTCGCTGTGGTTTGCGAGGGCTTCAGCACTTGTGAATAATTTAGATTAGATTTACATTACATTTATGCATTTGGCAGCAACTTACATAGCATTTACACACATTTACATTTTTATCAGTTCTTGCTTTCCCTGGGAATCGAACCCATGACCTTGGCGTTGCAAGCGCCAGCGCTCCACTGTTAGAGCTACAGGAAAGTTTAATATTCATGGAGCTGATATGAAATATAAAAAATATTCATGGAGCTGATGAAACCTGTTGTCTTTCTAGACTGTTCTTCAGAAGACACTATGCTGTCGGCACAGTCATATTCTGTGCGCTGGACCCTCAGGACCGGAAGTGAGTCCCTTCTGCACTTTCATGCACTTCATCTTGAGTTTCTATAGGCATTTTCACTGTTTCTCCGTGTTCATTCACAGGTGGAGACGAGACGGCTGCAGCTCAGCGAAGTGAGTACGACTGTGTTTCAGGTGTTGCCCAGAACGGGTCAGGTATCCTTCATCATGTTAACAGGAGTAACAGCTCTCTCCCCCCCCCCCGGCAGGGTCTTTGGGTTCGTGGCCCGGAAGGCGGGCAGTGGCATGGAGAACGAGTGTCATGTGTTCGCGGAGCACGACCCCGAGCAGCCCGCCAGCGCCATCGTCAACTTCGTCTCCAGAGTCATGATTGGCTCACAGAGGGTGTGATGTCATGAAGAGGGCGTGGCCTGTCGAGACTAGTGCTGATCAACAGATTTCCTCCAATGAGCTGAAAGACCGTTTTTGATCACATGACCAACCTTCTGTAATGAAACATGTACATTGTTTTGTATATTTTTGTATTGAAAGTGTATGTATCGTGGACACAGACTCAAAGGAATTATTCTTACTGAAAATAAATCTCAATATATGCGTGTATGAGCTTTTTAAAATTATTTTTTAGTTTTCTGTGATTTAATGTATTCTACTACTGATGACATAAACCAAAAACGTCTTTATAATGTCATTGCTTTTTAGATGTCTATATATTTAGTATTTTATCATATTTTTTACTCGTAAATCTCCATTTGCCAAGTTTTCTAGAGAAAAAAAAATCAGAACTGTTTATATTTCATATATAAAAGAAATGTTATGCATATAAAATGTTTTAAAATGTCTCTAGTTTCTCAGTGCAAGTCTTTGGTAATGTCCTCAGTGCTGACAGAGTCAGTCCTCACATCTTCTGCTTCTGTGATTGTGAACTTACAGCTCTAAGATATACGTGTATCTTATCGTTTCTTCTTATATAAACTGATGGCAGTTATGTGATGTACAGCAATATCTATATTAAGTTTGTTGAGATTTGGGCTTGGCTTTATGACTTGTATTCTTCTGTGGATTAATGGACTGTTACACATTAACAGAACTGAGCCGGTGAGCGGCTGTCACATGTAAAGCCTGTTTCAGTCTGTTATGATATACATGTGCTGACTACATGTACACACTACAGTGAGACACACACTACTTTTAAGGGCTCTGATTATTTATACTTGATCTTGTTGAAGTCACTGGTGATTTTCACAACCACACACACACACACTCAATCTCAGCATACTGAACAGAAATAAATGGAAGATTTGTGTTGTGTTTTCAGTACTGAATGTCTGTTCATGTACTTCATCTGTGTCCTTCCATGGCAATCCTTTTACAATGTGGTCAATTCTATGTAGCAGTGACCGTCAACGCTATTTAGTTTAGGCTATTTTAAGTCCTATTTAAAAAAAAAAAAATCATTTTCCACATTCTCTTTTTTTTTGTTAACTAACTAAATTTGTAAATTAATGATTTAATTCATATAATGAAACCAGTTTAAAGTGGTTACGGGAACTTTAACATTATTTCTGCTATACGAGACACACCTGACGGGCTTTTGTGCTGCTAATCGCCAGAAGAACTGCTTGCTAGCGTGTTGAGTAACCCTTTGATAATCTAACATATAATAACATGTTTATAAGCCGTTCTACGCATATAATACCAAAGTGATGTTTATTTATAATGACGCTATTATTGTGAGTTGGCTGACAGTGCTAGCATTAGCTCTAACCTTAATTAAACACAGCTAATCAATGTCTCCAGGACCACCAAAAGCTTCCAGGAGTTCTGGAGCAACACCGCAGGACACCAGCTAAACTAACCAGTGTGAAGGCTTCATTTTATAATACATTCATAAACGGTTCGTATTGCTTCGCCTGTAGCCAGAATATGACATGCTTTTTTCCCACCACAGAAGCAATCTATTAATCGACAGTAATGATCATTATTACCATACCAGGAGCAATAATCAACCATAATGATTTTGTGACGATATTAGAGCTTCACTCTCTAATGATTTGTTGTTGTTGTTTTATTTGCATCATGCATTCTTTATGTAAATACATGTACAGAACAGCATTAAATAGTCTGTAAATAAGCATAAATTCCATGTCAGATGCAACTTCTGTTCCACCTTTGCAGATGGCTAAAGGTAAAGATAAAGGTAAAGATGGCTTTAGTTGATGTTGATAGAAACTGGATTGGTAACAGTGTATTGTTTTGTGAAAATGTTTTTGTTTTGTTTTTTAGTTTAATGAAATGCAAGCACTGCGAGTGCATCTGATGGAGAGATTGAAGAGTACATCCATCGCTTCGGACAGAGAACGGGAAGAAGAGCAGGACCAGACTTACCGTTCCTGTTCTCAGTCTGGGGAAGCACATGTAATGGGGAACTCATGGGTGTGGGGGTCACTGATCTGTATAATGACTGGATAGCTCATGACGTTCTGCCAGCAGGCAGTGAAGCCACCGGAAGTGTTCGAGCGGCCATCTTACAATTCCCTACCAGCAGAGGGCTCCAACGGCCGCTATACACGGTTTCAACGGCAACAACATAACAAACGTTACTGCGCATGCACACTTTTGTGGCCCAAACTTAACTTACGGTAGAATCAATAACAACAGAGTTCATCTGAAGAAACAAGCAAATTACATTAGCTAGCAAGAATGTCTAGTCAGTATTATTTGGGACTACCAATAGAAGAAAAGAGCCGTTACTTGGCCAAACTTAAATGTGACAACGTTACACTACCAGACCCGTTCAACACAATTTTGAGGCAAACTTTTTTTTTCTACAGACCTGTCTGATTTACCGGAGGTCAGTCAGGTAAATATCTTTGAATACTTAGTCGAGGAGGAATGTGTGTACAACACAAGGAAGGCGTTCAAGGCATATCGCAGCTTGGATGCCTTTAACTATTTTCATTCCGGAAAAGTTAAAAACATTCTAACACACACGGATGGAAAAACCTGTGTCGTTTACGGGGAAATCGAGGCGGGTCAGACGCTTTCAAAGAGCTACTCCGCCTGGATCATTGCGAAGAAGTCCGGCGAAGTCCAGAGTGGGCACTGCACCTGCGTGGCAGGGTAAGTATGGCTGGCTAGCTAACGTTACATTTTACAATAGCATTTAGATACACTTTTTTAATACTTGCATTTATCCCGTTGATAAAATGTCTATCTGGATCTATGCAGCAATGGAGAGGTGTGTAGCCATGTGGGTACGGTTTTGGTGGACTCCAGAGTGGCCCATCTGTCACTTCAAAACCAAGAGTTTGGTCACGGGTGACTGAAAAGGGGAGCATTTTAACAATTATTGTATTCAACAATTATATCCTAGTATTTTCAAATATCAGTGTACAATCGGTGGTATTTTGTACAACACTACATATGCCAATTTTTTTTATTATCATGTATATTTATGTATTATGTACATTTCAAATATCCTTTCAGGCTGATCGACAACCAGTAGCTCAGTGTGATTTCTTGAAACCTGGCAAGAAGATCAAGCTACAAGCTCCCCTCTGCCTCCCCCCACTAAATCCAGATGGGTCACCGAAAAAGCTTTTTAAAGCCCTGAAAGTAAGTTATAGTTCATATATCTCTAACAAATCAACTAGTCTAATGTAAACAATTCAGTACTATATATATATATATAAAGGATTATTAGGAACACCTGTTCAATTTCTCATTAATGCAATTATCTAATCAACCAATCACATGGCAGTTGCTTCAATGCATTTAGGGGTGTGGTCCTGGTCAAGACAATCTCCTGAACTCCAAACTGAATGTCAGAATGGGAAAGAAAGGTGATTTAAGCAATTTTGAGCGTGGCATGGTTGTTGGTGCCAGACGGGCCGGTCTGAGTATTTCACAATCTGCTCAGTTACTGGGATTTTCATGCACAACCATTTCTAGGGTTTACAAAGAATGGTGTGAAAAGGGAAAAACATCCAGTATGCGGCAGTCCTGTGGGCGAAAATGCCTTGTTGATGCTAGAGGTCAGAGGAGAATGGGCCGACTGATTCAAGCTGATAGAAGAGCAACTTTGACTGAAATAACCACTCGTTACAACCGAGGTATGCAGCAAAGCATTTGTGAAGCCACAACACGCACAACCTTGAGGCGGATGGGCTACAACAGCAGAAGACCCCACCGGGTACCACTCATCTCCACTACAAATAGGAAAAAGAGGCTACAATTTGCACGAGCTCACCAAAATTGGACAGTTGAAGACTGGAAAAATGTTGCCTGGTCTGATGAGTCTGTTCTGTTGAGACATTCAGATGGTAGAGTCAGAATTTGGCGTAAACCGAATGAGAACATGGATCCATCATGCCTTGTTACCACTGTGCAGGCTGGTGCTGGTGGTGTAATGGTGTGGGGGATGTTTTCTTGGCACACTTTAGGCCCCTTAGTGCCAATTGGGCATCGTTTAAATGCCACGGCCTACCTGAGCATTGTTTCTGACCATGTCCATCCCTTTATGACCACCATGTACCCATCCTCTGATGGCTACTTCCAGCAGGATAATGCACCATGTCACAAAGCTCGAATCATTTCAAATTGGTTTCTTGAACATGACAGTGAGTTCACTGTACTAAAATGGCCCCCACAGTCACCAGATCTCAACCCAATAGAGCATCTTTGGGATGTGGTGGAACGGGAGCTTCGTGCCCTGGATGTGCATCCCACAAATCTCCATTAACTGCAAGATGCTATCCTATAAATATGGGCCAACATTTCTAAAGAATGCTTTCAGCACCTTGTTGAATCAATGCCACGTAGAATTAAGGCAGTTCTGAAGGCGAAAGGGGGTCAAACACAGTATTAGTATGGTGTTCCTAATAATCCTTTAGGTGAGTGTATATATATATATATAGGTAAGGTCTTTTCACCATTTATTTTAGGAAGTTGTGCCAGGCTGTGCTCTCTTTTCCGTCATGTGAGACAGACACAGCCTCTGAGTCAGCTAGTCAGGATTTCACCAGCAGTCAGGGAGAGCAGGATGCTCAGGGAGAGGAACTCAGCGTGTTCAGCAGCTTAGCTCAGCCCCACAGTGAGCATGGTAGTGCTCTGAGCTGTCCAAAGTGCACAACATTTTATGAGGCCTTCATTAAACTGAACCCAGATCAAGTGGTGGAACTAGAGAGAAACACTAGAAAACAGAGCATAGAACCACTCTGGTATGATGCGCGCAAGCTACACATAACAGCAAGCACAGCCAGCAAGGTGCCTCAGCGTGAGACAACTGACCCGGCTAAGTTTCTCACTGAACACCTCTACCCAAAGTTCCAGGGGAATGTGGCCACAAGGTATGGGAAAGAAAGCGAGGCACTTGCTAAGGGGTAGATTAGGGAGAAGGGCTGCATAGTGATGGACAAAGGGTTGTGTGTGCAGGAGACCCATGGCTGGCAGCAAGCCCTGATGGTATCATTGATGACAAGCTGCTGTAAAATGCCCTATCACACTCATTGCTTGCACATCCCTTAATGATGCACTCACTGGCACAAACCAAGACATCAGAGTGGAGGGCGGGCAGTACATTGTGAACCCTAAAGGCCCCAGAGGTTACAGGCAGATACAGTTAGGGATGCACTGTCTCGGGTTGAAAACATCCTGTCTGGTTATTTGGACCCCAGTACAGCACCTGGAACTTGATGTGCCTTATGACAATGCTTTTGTCTCCACATATATGCAAAGGCTACGTAGCTTTTACTTTAAACACATGCTGCCAAAAGTTGTGGATGCATTTGTAGAGGGAAGACTGCAGTTGAGTGACAGCTACATGAAAACTGTCTCAAAATAAAAAAAAATAAAAAAAATCTGAAATCAGTTTTACAAGAAAACTTTTTTTTCTTAAAGCATAGATTGTTCCTGCCTTTTTGAGCACCAAGCTTTTTCACTTTTTACATCAAACACAAATACATTAAAAACGGAAATCGTAGTCTACAGTACTTTATTCATTAGTCAATAAATCAGTTAATCAATAGTTGTTGGTGTTCATTACTGAATATATCATTTCATTTTATAATTACAATCCATGTGAAACATTGTGATACAAGTTCAGCACTACAAATATCATAATGCATGTGTTTGGTATTTTAATATATTTAATAAAAAAAAAAAAAGTAATCCCCTAGGTAAAAGTATCAAATTAAAGGGTTTGTTCACCCAAAAATGAAAATTTTGCAGCACAAACAATTAATATTTTATCTATTGTGCAAAGACTGTTATCATTTCTCCGTTTGGCCATACTGACTGGCAGGGTGTTCCGCAGAATTCTGAATGTCTTCAGTTTTCCTATGGCCCTTTCCATGTGGATTCTCACTCAGGACATTTTTCTAGAGTGTATCACCTCTGATCCTGTCAATCGTTTTCTTCCCTTTGTAGATGCTGGTACATGAAGACTGTTGTGTATTGCATTCTAAGAGTTGCCTGTTTTGTCCTTACGACACTCCGTACTGGTTCCTTGTTGTATTGTACATGCGCAGAACAACGGTGTGTGTGTGTCACCTGTATAGTGAACGAGTCAGTAAAAGCTGCCATGTGAAAATGATCGTGTCAGTGTCATCACTCAAGCGTGCGCTCATTGTTTAACAATGTAACAAAACTGGCGACGAGGATAAACATTCTCTTCTCTCTCCGCGATACTTGTAAAAGTACGTGCTATTCGGAGGACATCGGCTCGTTAACCGCGACGCCGTCCGTCATCGGAAGCTAACAGACAAAACGAGTGCGTCAGTGCGAAGCTTGTCGCGTGGGGGAAATTTCTCGCTTGTCGCGTGGGGGAAAAAGGAACGACAGCTGCACATCACGAAGACGACGCAAAACGGCACGGGAGGGAAAAGAGACAGCCACAAAAGAAGAGTGAGTGGTAAAGTACACTGACAAACAGACCAAAATGGCGGGTCTAGTGGGGCAAATCGGACCATATGATGAAACTGTTGAGCAGTGGAGCTCGTAAACAGAGCGGTTTGATTATTTTGTCAAAGCTAATGGGATAACAGATGAGGTTCTAGTACCAACTTTTCTCAGTGTAATGGGCAGTAAGACATATAATCTAGTGCGTAGCCTGGTCCAGCCCAATAAGCCAGGTGATAGCTCATTCAAGGACATTGTAACAATGCTCCAGGAACATTATGCACCAAAACCTCTCATCATCGCTGAAAGATTCCGCTTTCATAAACGCAATCAGCTAGAGGGAGAATCGGTTGCACAATTTGTTGCTGTACTGAAGCGTCTGTCAGAACACTGTGAGTTCGGCACAACACTGAGTGACACAGATTTGTAAGAGACAGATTTGTGTGTGGATTGCGTAGTGAGACCATTCAAAAGCGACTCCTATGCGAAAGTAATCTAACTCTAGAGCGAGCGATGGAAAACAGTGTATCCATGGAAATGGCTGCAAAAGAGGCACAAGAGTTAAGCACATCCAGTCAAGTCCACAAAGTGTACAGTGAAAGAATGAAACATGATGGTAAAAAAGCCTGTCACCATTGTGGAAAGAGTGGTCATCTGGCACAGGAATGCTGGTTCAAAGACAAAGACTGTAGAAACTGTGGAAAAAAAGGGCATATTGAACGTGTATGCCAAAACAAAAAGCAAAAGGAGAAAGTAAATTCAGCTAAACCTGTGGAGTTTAAGAAAAGCTATGTCAGAAAATTCAAAAAGAAAAACATAAATCAGGTGGAATATACAGGTAACCAACAAGAGGATGAATCTGATGAAAATGAATACTCACATGTAATGTCTGTGTCTTCAAATTCTGATGGCTACTGGGTGACGCCACTGCTAGATGGAAAGGCTGATCCCATGCAAGTGGACACAGGAGCCGCTGTATCGCTCATGGCGGAGTCAACTTATCAAGAGAAGTGGCCATACCTCTGTCTCAAGGAAGCGAAGTTGACCTTGAAAACATACACAGGTGAGCTTGTTCCTCTTTTGGGAGTCGTGGATGTGACTGTAGAGCTAAACAAACAGAAGGTAAACTTGCCACTGTATATGTCACGACCGCCAAAGAGAATGAGCACAGGATCCAAAGTGCAGCAGGTGAGATGTTTATTATAAAAAGGGTAATCCAAAAAGCGAAATCCAAAAACAGGCAAAGGTCAGAATCCAGGTAGGCAAATAACAAAACAAGAAACAGACAAGGCAGGGAAAAACTCGGGCAACAGACGCGGTGTGACGTTAAACATTGATACACAAAGAACACAAGACAAACAGGGCTTATATACATGAATGACAAGGGGATAACAAGAGACAGCTGGTGATTACAAAATACAGACACCTGGGTGCAATTCACAGACAGAATTGTAGGAGATGAAGTTCCTAGTGCCAGACACCGTGGGGGTAAGGAGGACATCTAGTGGGTACCCGGGGAAACACAACCAGACACTGTGACATAACCCCCCCTCTACGGAGTGGCTCCCAGACACTCCAAGACGGAACACAGAACAAAACAAGAGATCAGGAGGGAGGTGGCACGGTGGAGGATCCGGGGGAGGGACGGGGGGCCAGGTCCATGCAGGGGAACAGACACGGGGGAACACGGATAAGACAGGGGCCAGGGAAACATGGACAATAGGATGGGGAAACAGGGGAAAACCAAAAGTTTCTCAGGTGGCCGGGGCCAAGCGAACAATCCATCGGGTGGTCGGGGAAAAGCGAACAGTCCATCGGGGGGTCGGGGCAAAGCGAACAGTCCATCGGGCGGCCAGGGTGGAAGGACTGGAATCCGCTCTGGCTCTGGATCGGTTGGGCAGGCGACTGGCTCCGGCTCTGGATCGACTAGGCAGGCGACTGGCTCCGGCTCTGGATTAGCTGGACAGGTCTCAGGAACAGCCTCCTCCTCCGCAGCAGCAGCGGCCTCAGGGACAGCTTCCTCCTCCTCCGCAGAGGCGGCTTCAGGGACAGCTTCCTCCTCCGCAGCAGCGGCCTCAGGGACAGCCCAGAGTAGGGCAGGGGAAATGGACAGTACGGGAGGCCAGGGCGGGCCACAGAGTTCGGGCGGCCAGGGGGAAGACTTTCCCTCGGGCGACCAGGGCGGAGACTTTCCCTCGGGCACTGGAACTGGCACCACCGGCTCAGGCACTGGAACTGGCACCACCGGCTCGGGCTCAGGAACTGACACCATCGGCTCGGGCACTGGAACTGGAACTGGCACCACCGGCTCAGGCACTGGAACTGGCACCACCGGCTCAGGCACTGGAACTGGCACCGGAACTGGCACCACCGGCTCAGGCACTGGAACTGGCACCACAGGCTCAGGCACTGGAACTGGCACCACCGGCTCAGGCACTGGAACTGGCACCACCGGCTCGGGCACTGGAACTGGCTCGGGCACTGGAACTGGCACCACCAGCTCAGGCACTGGAACTGGCTCGGGCACTGGAACTGGCACCACCGGCTCAGGCACTGGAACAGACACCACCGGTTCAAGTGTGTGCGTAGCCCACACACACCACATGGCTGTGGTCATAATGACCAGTGTCGCAGTCACTGAGGGCTCAGGAACAGACACCACCGACTCAGAAACAGACACAGAAACAGACACAAGCACAGGCACAGACTCAGGAACAGACACTGGCTCCGGCTCAGGAACTGGAACAGACACAGACACTGGCTCCGGCTCAGAAACTGGAACAGACACAGACACTGGCTCCGGCTCAGGAACAGACACTGGCTCTGGCTCAGGAACAGACACTGGCTCCGGCTCAGGAACAGACACTGGCTCCGGACTGACAGCTGGCTGCACGTGCACGGGCTTCGGAATGACAGCTGGCTGCACGTGCTTCGGAATGACAGCTGGCTGTACAGGCACAGTCTCCGGAGTGACAGCGGGCTGTACGGGCACAATCTCGGACCCGTGGTCGAGGCCGAGAGGTTTCCTCCTCCTCCGCCGTCTCTGATGGCGAGTGGACGGCTCTGGACTGGGTGGAGCCCGCGGCAGGGGAACCTCTGGATCGACGTGCGGCCAGAATGGGTAATGGGACGGGATCTCCTCCCGCCCACCTCCACCTCCTCTGCGACCTCCGCGGGTACCGCGAAATTTTACCTGGCGGGTCCCCACGAAGGAATGTTCATGGAGGGGAACGTTAACCGACCTGGTTTGCCCGGTGTTCTTGCGCTGTGGCACAGGGGAGTTGACCGCCATTCTCTCCTCCGTAATCTGAGCCCACAGTGCAAAGCATTCGAAAATGTTCATTCTGGGTTCTGGTGCTGATGGTCCTCCTTGTTCCCCTCTGGCAGCGGGGAAATTGCGGCGGGCGCTCATACTGCTTGGATCCTAGGTGGTGTATCAATCTGTCACGACCGCCAAAGAGAATGAGCACAGGATCCAAAGTGCAGCAGGTGAGGTGTTTATTATAAAAAGGGTAATCCAAAAAGCGAAATCCAAAAACAGGCAAAGGTCAGAATCCAGGTAGGCAAATAACAAAACAAGAAACAGACAAGGCAGGGAAAAACTCGGGCAACAGACGCAGTGTGACGTTAAACATTGATACACAAAGAACACAAGACAAACAGGGCTTATATACATGAATGACAAGGGGATAACAAGAGACAGCTGGTGATTACAAAATACAGACACCTGGGTGCAATTCACAGACAGAATTGTGGGAGATGAAGTTCCTAGTGCCAGACACCGTGGGGGTTAGGAGGACATCTAGTGGGTACCCGGGGAAACACAACCAGACACTGTGACAGTATATTGTGAAAGGCAGTAGTCCCAAGAGCTGCTGACCATCGTGACACACAAGGGCCTGTACAGATATCAGAGGCTTCCTTTCGGCATAACTTCGGCTCCAGCGTTGTTCCAGCGTGCCATGGACCAGATTCTGAGTGGATTGAATGGAGTACAATGTTATCTCGATGATCTATTAATCACAGGAAAAGATGATGAGGATCACCTCAGGAACCTGAATGCAACACTACAAAGACTAAAAGAGTATGGCCTTCGGGTGAAGAAAGACAAATGTGACTTCTTCCGGCCCACCATCGAGTATCTAGGACACGTAATTGACAGCGCTGGTCTTCACAAAGCACCATCAAAGGTAAAAGATATCGTGGATGCGCCATCCCCAAATAACGTAAGCAAGCTGCGATCATTCCTAGGATTGGTAACATACTATGCAAAGTTCATGCCAAACCTTTCCAGTAGACTTCGTCCACTACATGAACTGTTAAACAAGTCCAAACAATGGAAATGGTCTGACAAATGTGAGAAGGCATTCAGGGATGTGAAATGCACATTAATACAATCGGAGGTCCTTACACATTACAACCCTGCACTACCGCTCCAGTTGGCATGTGATGCTTCACCGTACGGTGTCGGTGCGGTACTTTCATATGTAATGCCATCCGGTGAAGAAAGGCCAATCGCCTTTGCATCAAGGACTCTGAACTCAGCAGAGAGTAATTACGCTCAAATTGAACGAGAAGCTTTAGCAATCGTATTTGGTGTAAAGAAATTTCACCAGTACCTGTTTGGACGCAGATTTACCCTGCTCACAGACCACAGACCACTTACCTCTATCTTTGGTCCCCAAACCGGCATTCCCTCTCTGGAAGCGAATCGCATGCAGCGTTGGGCTCTGTTGCTGTCGGCTCATCAATACAATGCAGATGGACTGTCCAGGCTGCCTCTGCCAGACACAAAACCCGAATGCCCTCAAATCGACATCTTTTACTTCAAAGAAGTGCAAAGTGCTCCTGTAACTGCTGCCCAAGTGAAACGATTCACAAGAACGGACCCAATTTTGTCAGAAGTTCTGGCCTGGATATCTCATGGTGGAAGAGGAAAGATGGAAGACAAATTCAAACCTTATCTGATTCGACAGAATGAGTTGACAGTTCAGTCTGGTTGCTTACTTTGGGGTTATCGTGTCATTATACCCCCGCCCCTGAGGAGCCTTTTGCTGAAAGAACTTCACGCTGGTCATTCGGGGATAGTCAGGATGAAAGAGATGGCACACAGCTACTTCTGGTGGCCTGGCTTAGATTCAGAAATTGAAGAGGAAGCAAAGGGTTGTTCAGAGTGCCAGAATGTAAGGAACATGCCACAGACAGCCCCCTTACATCCATGGGATTTTCCAGAGGTGCCATGGCAAAGAATACATATAGACTTCGCAGGACCACTGGAGAACCACATGTTTCTAGTGATTGTGGACGCTCACAGCAAATGGCCTGAGGTTGCAGTCATGCATAACACATCCTCTGAGAAAACCATTGAGGAGCTTAGAACTGTTTTCAGTCGGTTTGGGCTACCACAACAGCTTGTGAGTGATAATGGCCCCCAGCTGGTGTCTGAAGAGTTCCAGTCCTTTCTGAGCGTAAATGGAATTCAGCACATCAGGTCTGCTCCTTATCATCCATCCACAAATGGCCTGGCGGAACGATTCGTTCAGACCCTGAAGAAGGCTTTAAAGACATCTCAGGGTAAGGGCTCCCTAAACCAAAGACTGAACACATTTCTATTGTCGTATATAGAAACACACCTCATGCAGCCACAAAAGTAAGTAAGTAAGTAAAATTTATTTATATAGCACCTTTCACAGACAAAAAGTCACAAAGTGCTTTACAAACTGTTAATTAAAAGAAAAAATCATTTAATCATCACTTGTCATCATTTAAAATAAAATCGGACGGACTGTCAAGCATATGATCTTGTAGTCGTTTTTCTTGAGATTCCATTTTCTTCTCCAGTAAAGCCATTTTTCTTTTTAATTCAATGTTTTCATTTTGTAGCTGGTCAATGTCTGCCATTGACAGATCTGTACCCACAGCAGTGCATCCTTCTTCAGGGTCAGCATGGGTGACCTCGAAGGAAGGTGAATCAATAGACTCAACCAGAGATGGTCTCCTCTGTCTCCTCTGGTATCGCTCCAACTTCTGTGAACCATCAATGGTGTTTTTATGAGCAAAAAATTGATGGAACATAATCTGGATGGCATGGGTCCACTGATGGCACACCTAAAATGAAGACAGACACAGTTTGTGTTGACAGTATTGCACCTTGCTAAGCATCATACATACATGCTTTGCATAATGTGCATTTCTATGATATTGATTAAAACTTATTGATTAAAAAAAATATTAGTAGCCTACTAGTACAATGAAATTAGGTCAAAGTCAAATTTATTTCACAATGCACATTGTTTTAAAGCAGCTTTACAGATAAAATATATCAGTGATAATGTAGTAAATTCATCAGTGAAAATGTAGCAAAAGTCCATATTTAGTACTTCATTTAAAGCTTCATTAGAAGAGCTATGAATTATTGTATTTCTTATGTCCCCAGGGAACAAGCCAAAGGCGACTGTTAGTTAAATAAAGTAGGTTATTTGTATAGCATTGATGGAAAAACATTGTGGCTCTTATGTTTGATAGATATCAGGTATCATAACGCTAGTTTAAATCATAGCTAAACCTTATCAACTACAACATTGAGCTAACGTTACTGTGTAAAATTAATGTATACAATGTTAGCTACGTGTGTAGTAATCAATTTAGTTAATACATAACTATTGCAGGCTTGTTACTGGTCAGCTAGCTATTATCTGTTGCTTATCATGAGTTTGTTACCTGTAACGAAGTGAGTGCTACAGATCCTTGAATTCTTGCCTGGCTGCCAAGCCTCTCTTCGCACAGCGGTGATCCATGCTTGCCGTCTCCCTTCGTTTTTAGGAAACTGAAACATTTTTATTTTCAATAAGGTATTTGTTCCAGAGATCAGGTTGCATCCCACAGCACAACAACCATGAGCCCAACTTCAGTCTACTCATCACCTTAATTTTAACTGTGTTTGTAGTCGGCGCCATATTACGATAAACAAACACAGCACGTAACCCTGGCAACGGGCGTGCTTCCGATGAAACCGTCTATACAGAGATTGGTAGCTCCGACGGCACTTTTAAGATGACCCGCTGTGCAGCAAACAAGTGTAAAACAACGTTCACAAAAGGATGTAGAAAAACTGCCCACAGGTTGTAATTCAAGCCCTATAAGTACAGGGTGGGCCATTTATATGGATACACCGTAATAACATGGGAATGTTTGGTGATATTAAAGTCCTGTTTGTGGCACATTAGTATATGTGGGGGGGCAAACTCCTCAAGATGGGTGGTGACCATGGTGGCCATTTAGAAGTCGGCCATCTTGGATACAACTTTTGTTTTTTCAATAGGAAGAGGGCCATGTGACACATCAAACTTATTGGTAATGTCACAAGAAAAACAATGGTGTGCTTGGTGTGACACTGTCACACATGACACATGTTTTAACCACTCTGTATATTATAATGATTTTATGTATATTAGAGTTTTAATAGGTTTACATGTTGTCTTAGTCATTTTAGTCCATTTTATTCCTCTTATCTGTTTTTATGTGTGTATGTCTTTAAATGATTATGGTCTGCCTGTCATGTGAGCAATCACATGACAGGAAACAGGAAATAGCCAGCATAAAGAAAGCAGCATGGCAAACAAACATGGTCTCTGTCAAGAGGACCAAAGCTGGATCGAGGAGTTGCTTTTAAGGACTTACCATTCCAGCAAACCACATCACTTTCATTGGATTATCACTACAGTTGGATTGTATATACACCGGTGGACACTTACACATTGGGACTTACAGCACACACAGCTCTTAAGGACTGTTTTATGGTATGGAACCAATGGACTATGCTTTTAACAGCCTAAGGCTTCTTTGTTGTATTGTGTTGTTTTAAGTTCCTGGATTCCTTGGATTGTCAATGCAACCTTGTTCTCCCACTCTTCACACACTGATAGCAACACCGCAGGAGAAATGCCAGCACAGGCATCCAGTATCCGTAGTTTCAGGTGCTGCACATCTCGTATCTTCACACCATAGACAATTGCCTTCAGATGACCCCATAGATAAAAGTCTAAGGGGGTCAGATCGGGAGACCTTGGGGGCCATTCAACCACAACGACCAATCCACTTTCCAGGAAACTGTTCATCTAGGAATGCTCGGACCTGGCACCCATTATGTGGTGGTGCACCATCTTGCTGGAAAAACTCAGGGAACGTGCCAGCTTCAGTGCATAAAGAGGGAAACACATCATCATGTAGCAATTTCAAATATCCAGTGGCCTTGAGGTTTCATTGATGAAGAATGGACCCACTATCGTTGTACCCCATATACCACACCAAACCATCACTTTTGTTGTTCCAACAGTCTTGGAGGGATCCATCCAATGTGGGTTAGTGTCAGACTAATAGCGGTGGTTTTGTTTGTTAACTTCACCATTCACATAAAAGTTTGCCTCATCACTGAACAAAATCTTCTGCGTGAACTGAGGGTCCTGTTCCAATTTTTGTTTGCCCATTCTGCAAATTCTGTGCGCCGATCTGGGTCATCCTCGTTGAGATGCTGCAGTAGCTGGAGTTTGTAAGGGTGCCATTTGTGAGTAGCTAATATCCGCCGAAGGGATGTCACTCTCCAGTGACATGCGGCGAGTGCTATGATGTGGGCTCTTGCTGAATGAAGCTAGGACAGCCACTGGTGTTTCTTCATTAGTGACAGTTTTATTGCGTCCACATTTTGGCAAATCCAACACTGAACCAGTTTCACGAAAATTAGCAAGCAGTTTGCTGACTGTAGCATGGGAGATGGGTGGTCTCGTAGGGTATCTTACATTGAAATCTGCTGCAATGACCCGGTTACTGCGTTCACCAGATATTAACTCGATTTCGATCCGCTCCTCACGTGTTAACCACTTCGACATGTCAATGGCTGTGAACAAAGAGAAACTTGTAAATAACTCATGAAAGAATAAAGTTACGTTGAAACCAAGCACACCATTGTTTTTCTTGTGACATTACCAATAAGTTTGATGTGTCACATAGCCCTCTTCCTATTGAAAAAACAAAAGTTGTATCCAAGATGACTTCTAAATGGCCACCATGGTCACCACCCATCTTGAGGAGTTTGCCCCCTCACATATACTAATGTGCCACAAACAGGACTTTAATATCACCAACCATTCCCATGTTATTACGGTGTATCCATATAAATGGCCCACCCAGTAGTAATTTATATACACAATTGTCGCTATTCCGTGTTGTTTTCACCAAGGCAAGAGTAATGCTTCTTCTTAAAAAAAAAAACACAAAACAACAACAACAAACAGTCAACAGAAGCCTATAAGAAACCTCAGAGCAGCATTAAATCACAATTAAGTGTCCAATTGACAGCTTCAAAAGGGCTTCGTGCAGAGTCCGTTTACCTTTACTTGCATTAACCCATACAATTTGTATTATGTACTTCCTGAACATGCACAAAAACTTTATTTGAACAAACTACTGATCTATAAAACACAAACGGTCTTCCGACTTTTAACTATCATGTCAATTGATATTGATATGCGTGAGGGAGAGAGAGAGCAATACAGCGCTCCTGTTGTTTGAAGACGGTGAGAGTGCGGGGCTCTCTCTCTCTCTCTGCTCGTTCTTATGCGCCCTGTGTCCACTGATCTAAATAATTTGATGTTACGGCGACTTATTTGTTCCCTCGTTTAAAGGTCCCGTTGCATGCGATTCCATGTTTCAAACTTTAGTTAGTGTGTAATGTTGCTGTTAGAGCATAAATAATATCTGTAAAATTATAAAGCTCAAAGTTCAATGCCAAGCGAGATATTTTATTTAACAGAAGTTGACTACAAAAAACGGCTCGATTGGACTACACCCCTCTACATCCTGCTTTAGTGATGTCACCAGAACCGTTTCTTGACTAACCTCCGCCCACAGGAATGCTCCCTCAACTCTACTGGCTACTTGCGCACTTCTTATAACTTAGGCTACTGTGTTTACTCAGCTCTTACGGTGATTTTCTGAAGTAAAACTGACGCTTCATCTTTTGTGTGATGTACAATAAACTTTATTAAACTCATCAGTACATGTTTGATCATCATTCAGACAGCAGACTTGTAGGCTATTAATAAATAATGGATACATAGCCTACAAGCAGATGACAAATACGTTATAATAACCGTAATTTAACTACTAAACCATACCTGTTTCATCTCTATACAGCACTCTGACTCTGTAGGCATTATTGTCCGACTCGAAATGAACGCCGTTACTGAGAGTTTCTGATATTATCATCATTCCGTGAGATGAATTTTTCCTGACAGACTGAGCGCGAGCTCTTGAAGCTCCGCCCCCAGGGTCGTCCAGCAGCAGCTCATTTGCATTTAAAGGGCACACACTGGAACAGCTCGTTTTTCTGAGCCCCAAAAAATGTCAATTTAAACATGCTGTAAAAAATGATCTGTTGGGTATTTTGAGCTCAAACTTCACATACACACTCTGGGGACATCAGAGACTTATTTTACATCTTGTGAAAAGGGGCATAAAACGGGACCTTTAAATAAATCGTGGACTCGCTGAACTAATTCCCTCCCTCATTTTGATTTAACGAATTACATCGTGGCCACAATATAGTAAAACGAGGGAACAAATTAGTAAAACGTGCTGAGGTATTATTAATTCGTGGCAATATTCACCTGAATATTCAATTCACAAAAATATAGGTCTTTAGCATTTACTACTTTATAGGTGGTTTGCAGTCACGTGAGTGTGATGACGCGCAAAATTCAAATGGAGGGCAGGAAGTGAGCAGAATGGACGAGATGGAGGAAAGTCTGTACTGTACTACTTTAGACGCTATTACAAGACAAAGAAAAAGACAAAAAATCTAAACATATATTGGATGTGATCCTTGCGTTATGAAGAGGAGTGATTTTTCACCTGAATTGAAAGATTTGCCTGTCATCGAGGCTGTTATTCTTTTTTGTCCTGTGGATTAATCCGTAACATTAACCCTAACAACCATTTAACGCTGCGCCGCTTCTCGACTTTTACGGCTGTTTACTTTACGTTATTAGGTTAACCACTCTTAAAGGTCCGCCAAAACACCACTAAACCACTGAAGGCTGCACCCTCAAAACACTTTGTAGGTAGCTTTGCTAACGTTACGCGTTTGTCTTCAGTTACAGGGGTAACTTACAAACTCAAAGAAAAGAAGAAACAATTACTTTGACTTTACAAAGTTCGGAAACTGGTAACTGTGTGTGTGTGTGTGTGTGTGTGAGTTACGTTACGTTACACAAACATAGCCACATAAGTTTTATTAACTGACCTTTGATGAAGTGATCACTGCACACACAGGCATTTTCCGATTCCCGACCGCAGACGTAGGTTTGCAAGCCATTTTTTCGGGCGTTTTTCGGTCGATTTCTTGCATTTTTCCCCCTTATGAACAACAACTTTTGGTACACGATAAACACTCCTCATGGTTTCTCAGTTTGATCAATTTGAGCAACCATAAACGACGCAAAACTTAGGCATTTTGAGTTTGTTATAGTGCTTCCTAAATGTAGCAAATCACTTCCTGCCCTCCATCTGCATTTCGCGCCATGGCAATGCAGGAACGTGACGTCATATGCAAACAACCTATTAATAGTATCAAACTGTTTTTCTTACCTGTGAAGATAGCGCTTCAGTGAAGGCCAGCTAGTGTTCTCGTACAGCTTTTTATTCCTTTTGCAAGAAATTTGCAAACTTAGGATTTACTTAGGATGTTTGCGTTGTAAGAATGTACAGAGAGACTTTAGATTTAAAAACAGTGTCTCATTAGGCAATGTTTTCTCAGTCAAATCATAAAATTTCCTATTGATTCAATAGAACGTGTGAGCTCACTAGGGAATACCAATATGGCGGCGCGGTGGCTTCACTGTTTATGACGTCATGAGCTATCCAGTCATTCTATATAGATCAGGGGTGGGGGTGCCATGGAAAAAAGACACCTTCATCTTTGTAAAGTTGACATATTTAGTTGCCATGCATCAGTACATGTAGGCTTATAGGTGCTTTAATACCCCTTTTCCACCAAAAAATAACTGGTTCGGAAGTGGTGCTGGTTCAAAGTTGGTTCAACTTGCAAACCTTCTCAGAACCTGTTTGTTTTTCCACTTACTAGAGAGAGCCCAGTGAACGACGTCATTACTTCACTGTGTACATTGCCATACGTCTTTAGCTTTCCCAACTTCAAGCGTAACAATTACAATGGCGGACTACATCGTCTTTCTGCAAATGTTTTTCCTGGCTTTGCGATCGTATATTGGGGTCAGAAGAAGACGTTTCGAACACATTTGTGCTGGTCTTTAACAAAGACACTGTAAAAAATAAAAAAGGTTAAAACTCCATTTATTTGGACGTAGATGCCATCTTAAGGATTTCAAAGTAACAATGTCATTTTGGATGACAGAATGCCTTCCATAAAAACTGGAAGGAGTCTTTAATACACATATTTTAGAAGTACTGAACTGAACACACAAAAATGTTTTAATTTTGTATAAGAGTAAGTGCAAGTATGTTTTTAAGTTTGGCAAACAAGACTTGGTGTGTACCATTCTTGTCTGTGTGGTTGTTGCCCAGTGGCAGCAGGTTTGCAGTTGTTCAGAGTTCTTCATTGCTCGGGTCAGTGTGTTTGGGCTGATTCTGGGGTGTCATTGATCCCAAGTCTGGAAATCGCAACTGTGCCGAGTTATTTCTTCCGGCCTGCCGGATCTGGGCATTATCGGGCCGAATCGTTAAAGCTACCTGGGTAATTGTACTGATGAACGTAAATAGTGAAAGTGATTGTTTACAGTTTAAAATATTAGTATTTATCTTACTTCATCAGCTGGGCTCGTGTGGATCAGCTTTGTTGATTTTATATAGATTATGAAGCATAAACTTTGGGGTCCTGTACACTTGCAATGGATTATTTTTCTAAAAATCTCCATGTTCATCTGAAAGTCATTTATATCCGGGATGGAATGAGGGTGCCATTGAGAGAATTTTTATTTTTGGGTGAATAAACCCTTGTAATGCTGTGGATCAGTCTTTATTTACACAGATCAATAAGTAGGCAACAAATCACTGTCCATACACACTTCATTCAGACGGGATCGTTCACCTTCTACAGGCAAAAGGTCTCTATATTAAAGGGATCACCCAAAAATGAAAACTTTCCCTTAAAGGGATACTCCACTTTTTTTTTGGAAATAGGCTCATTTTACAACTCCCGCAGTGCCTGAAAATAGTCCCCAGCTCGGTAACTTCCAACGTGACCGGGACTAAGTTTGTGTAGTTTCAGCCGGCAAATTGGGTAAAGTTTGTGGATTTTCCTGTGCGATTAGCCATGGTTCTGTGCATAGTAAGGGCAGGCATGAAAACAGGTCAGGGGTAAAAAAAGGTGAGAAGGATGCGGCATATATACCCCCCTCCCCCCCAAAAAAAACAAACATTTTTTTTAAAATAAATAAATGTAATGAGTGAGTAGGAACGCATGAGAGTTAACACAAACGGATGAAATAAGTACACAATTCTCACTTATTAATAGAATTGAACTATACTCCATAGTGATGAATCCCCCCCCAAAAGCTGTAAGCTGCATTTGCATAGTAATACCAGTGTTTCTGAGAGGATTTTTTGGATCACTGTGGTGAGTGGACCTCTGCCACTCTAGGGGGGTTCGGGGGCATGCTCCCCTGTAAGAAAATGTTGTGCTTTTTAATGTTAAATTCTTCAATCTGGTGCAAATTAAACAAAGAAAAATTCAAAACTCTTTTAGTTACAGACAGTGTCTGTCTACATTACTACTACAATAATAGTTATAATATTAACCCCATGATAGTAGTAGCCATATATTGTAAAACAAATGCATTGAAAAATAAAGGAAACTTTCATAATTAGTTTTGTACTAATTTCTATACTTGAAAGAGTATATTTCTATACTTCGCATTAAAGATGTGATTGGGCTAGCCCAGTGTCAATCAAGAAAAGAACCAATGGGCCGCTGATCTACGCGTTTCATCGGGTGTCAGAAAAAAAATCGGGTGTTAAGACAAAAAACCAAAATAAAAAAGTATGAGATGTATCGGCCCAAAAAGCATGTCGGCCCACCGGGAATCTCCCGGTAATCCCGATGGCATTAGCCTATGCCTGGACGTCACACAAAACAAAATCCTACCTGTAGCCTTTCACCATCCACTTATTTACCTGCTGTCGCATCAGTTGACATGCCATCTCATTTCCCCTCTTTCTTTTTCTATTTTTAGCCCCCAACAGCTTTTTTGCGTTATCCATCTTTTTCGACGACAACTCACTGTTATTCGTTCCTGCTCGCTCAGAGCTCACGGCGCCCGCTCGCGATATTATCCCGCCCATTTCTATGTCAAAATTAAAAATAATGACATTGGCAACATCGCTGTCTGTATCTGACAGGACAGTTAACATTGTAAGCTAACTTACCTCAGGCTTGCTTTCCGACGTGCGGTTCTTTGTTCGGCAGTGTGTCCAGTTGTCAGACTCGCGGTGTAAAAGACTTTGAAAACATTTCTGCTCTAACGTTACTCTGACTCGTATTGGCTGTCATGTTTCGGCATTAGGAATGATGATTGTTTTTTAAAGCTGTGAAGTTTATGGTAACTTTATAGCGGGTAAATGCTGGCCTCGACCACGAATTTCGCCGAAAGGTGAGGAGTTTTCATGCCTGTTTCGTGTTTTCATTTTCATTTTCTGCCAGACTAAACTGTTCACCACACTGATCACAGTTATAGTGACTTTCTCCAGCGTGAGAGAGCATGTGTTTCTTGAGGATCTGTGCCCATCTGAAAGTCTTTCCGCACTGACTGCATGTGTAAGGTTTCTCAGAAGAGTGAATTCTCAGGTGACTCTGAAGTTCTCCTTTATGTTTGACACGTTTGCGGGTAAATGCTGGCCTCGACCTCGACCATGACAGCTCCAACCCCCCCCCCCCCCCCCCAAATAAATATTTTCTCATCGGATCTGCACAAATCACGTAGGTGACCCATTTTGGTTGTAAAACGGCGAATTTCGCCGAAAGGTGAGGAGTTTTCATGCCTGTAAAGGGCTGTGATAGTAAGTTAAGGGGATACTCTACCGCCGTCATGTTTCACAGAATAGCCTATTTTCAGGCGCTGCGTCATATCATTACACCGGCTGCACCCATGGTACGGCAGCAAAGTTTCTTGATTACGCAGGAACGAGAGTATAGTTCCTAGCCATATCAGCCTAGAAAATCGCAACTTTTCATTTTCCGTCGGTCTTAGTACACAATGTAACTACAGAAGAGTCAAGTTTTAAATAGGAAAAATATCGAAACTCTGTGGTAATTTTTTTGAGAGAGATGCTAATGGTCTTGTCCGATTCAATGATCTATGCTAAGCTATGCTAAAAGTGGTACCGCCAGACCCGGAGATCGGCTGAATGGATTCGAAAACGGTAAAACTCAAATGTTTAACTCTGGGGGAGTTGTAAATTGAGCCTTTTTCCAAAAAAAGTGGAGTATCCCTTTAACCCTCTGAGGTCTGAGCTGTTTTCTGGCCCTGGAGGTGTTCTGACATGCTCTGACATTTGTGCTTATTTCTGTTACTTGTGACATTTTCATGGCTAAAGTCTGATTACACTGTATTCAGCACAAACTCTGCTACAATAATATATCAGCAGCATGTATATAAAAGTTTGTAGTTTTGAGATAATAACATTTATGCATGGTTTGTGAAAAAACAAAAAAAAATTGTCACTGAAATAAGCTCATGAAACCCATACTGATTATTTCTTCATAAGACTTTTGAAAATTGTATCACGTAGCCTAGAATATTTGCTTCAAAACTATGTGAAAATCATCCTGACTGCTCATTCAGAGAAGACAATATATTGATTTAAATATTTTACGACGTGTTTTGTGTGAGAAAGCTCTATGCAAGAGGTGTGGACATCTCATTATTATGTAAGCTTTTCTCACCTGAGAAAGACAAAAGACACTCCCTAATGGCCCTATTAGGAGCTATCAGGCCCTGCCATTCTGAGCAACCTTGCACAAAGAATGAGGAGATTTAAAAAAGAATGGCTTTTTGATTGTTTTTAATGTATTTACAACACAACATAATGACAAAAAAAAAAACATTATTTAACACACTGAACTAAAGACAGAGACTTGAACTGTCACACACCTTTGTGCCATTCCTGAAACATAGTAGGCTACATACCTTTCATTTCCATGGTGTTTGATTTTTCACTTTAGCATGTTCATGTATGGAGACTTATGTGAATGTTGAAGTCAGCAGGACTTATCAGTGGCATCTTGTTCCTCTAAAAACAACAACAACAACAAAACAGCTGTGAACATGCTGATATCAAGAGAAACTATGCTGCACAATTTGGGGAATATATTTTAGATTTTTCAGGTTAAAATAGCTTTTTAAAATGTACAGAATACACACACACATATATATATATATTAGCCTACTTTTACCATGCTGTGTTTTATTAGAATATAAAAACATCCTTGTGTTGAACACGTAGGCTATACAAGCACTGAAAGGTTGCCTATCATTCTAGTTCACATTTCACATTTCATGTTTCTGTCTACATGTACATATATGACATTAGGCTTAGTTCATGTTTTTACTCCAAACTCATTTCATAACATACATTTTAATCTGGCACGACCAGTTTAACATGTCTTACCTTAAAAATCTTCTCATCTTCAAATCGCGTTCTTCTGAGGTAAATCCGAGGTAAATTCAAGGTAAACAGCACAGCACAGCACAGCTTACAGTTGTCCAAACCCGATGAAAGCAGAGAAGAGTAAGTTACGAAGTCTCTGCTTCTTTGTTTTGAGGTGATGAGGGCGTTTACAGGTCTGCGTTTCTCCGCATGGATCATTTGCATGTCAATCGCTCGTGCGCGCGTAGGCGTGTTCAACTTAAATTTAATGAGGACGCGTTTGAGAAACTGTACATGCCGCTGCTTTCGTATGGATTACTTAAAAATAGAATATTTGTTTTTTATATAATTTACATACTTTAAAAATAGAGATTCCAAGCGTTGTATAGACATGCGTTTCAAGTCTGTGTGACAAACATTCGCTGAGTTACAGGTCATTCTCTGAATGAGTTTCACATTGAGAGAGACGGCAGAACGTGCATCATGTTTATTTTCTTTGTTTTACGAAAAACACAACATTTTGTTTTTATTATGAGTGTACACAAATAAAAGAAGACATTTAACAGTTTTGAATGATGTACAATACAAGTATGTAAAATCAAAATCAACAGAGTAATTTGCACTGATATAAAAAAAACGAGCAGATCACGCCGGCGTGATTGCCGACCTCAGGGGATTAAAGGGATAGTTCAATCTCACCCTCAAGTCATCCTAGGTGTATATGACATTCTTCTTTCAGACTAATCAGTGTTATATTAAAAAACTTCCTGGCTCTTCCAAGCTTTACAATGGCAGTGAATGGAGGATCAGATTTGGAAGCCCAAAAAAGTGCATCCATCCATCATAACAGTAACATCCATGCTCATCATACACACTGTCAGGGATGTTGGTCACGCTTCCAACAGGGAACTCTTTTAACTTTGGAAAGATCACTTTTCAGTTTCTCAGTTCTTCGTGCATATCTTTTCAATAGCAAAAAAAATAACTTTGAATGCTCAAAAACTTGTGAACGTTAACTTTATTATTTGGAAGTTTATCTGAATTTAAACCCATGCACTGAAAGAGTTCAGGGTTGAAACGAAGCGTGCTCACATTGGAAGCTTTGGACAGTTATTAGTGCTATGTCTCTTTTGAGCGCCTGCTGTGCTGAAATTCTTCCCACACAGAGGGCATGGGTACGGCTTCTCTCCTGTGTGCACTCGCGCATGTGTCTTCAAGTTTCCTGACTTGGAGAAACTCTTCCCACATTGGGAACACTTGTGAGTTTTCCCTCCTGACTTGTGAGGTTTCTCTCCTGACTTGTGAGGTTTCTCTCCTGACTTGGGAGGTTTCTCTCCTGACTTGGGAGGTTTTTCTCCTGACTTGTGAGGTTTCTCTCCTGACTTGGGAGGTTTTTCTCCTGACTTGTGAGGTTTCTCTCCTGACTTGGGAGGTTTCTCTCCTGACTTGTGAGGTTTCTCTACGACTAAATGTATTCTCCTGTGCTCTTTCAGACAGGTGGCACTAGTGAAGATATTCCCACACTCAGTGCACACGTGAGCGCTCACTCCTGAATGTAATTTCTGGTGTTCTTTCAAATAGTCCAGTCGTGGAAATCTCATTCCACAGAAGGAACACAAGAAAGGCCTCTCATCCGCATGGGTTTTCAGGTGCATCTGCAAGTTTTCTGCCAGACTAAACTCCTCTCCACACTGATCACAGTTATAGTGACTTTCTCCAGCGTGAGAGAGCATGTGTTTCTTGAGGATCTGTGCCCATCTGAAAGTCTTGCCGCACTGACTGCATGTGTAAGGTTTCTCAGAAGAGTGAATTCTCAGGTGACTCTGAAGTTCTCCTTTACGTTTGACACTCTTTCCACACTCATGGCATGTGAAAGCTCTCTCTTCAGAGTGAACTAGTGCGTGCTTCGAAAGGTTTGTTTTCTGTAAGAAACTCATTCCACATTGACTGCAGCTATAAGGCCTTTCACGTTCACCAGTCTCGTTATGTTTGTGTGTCTTAAGGCTTTTGTTGGTTTTGAATGTCTTTCCACACTGCTCACATTTGAACGGCTTCTCTCCAGTGTGAACTCTCATGTGAGCCTTAAGGATTCCTCTTTCATTGAAGCTCTTCGCACATTGATGGCATTTGAATGGCTTCTCTCCAGTGTGAACTCTCATGTGAACCTTAAGGTTTCCTTTTTCATTGAAGCTCTTCCCACATTGATGGCATTTGAAAGGCATCTCTCCGGAGTGAATTCTCATGTGAGGGCGAACGTGTCCTTTATGTCTGAAACCCTTTCCACACAGAGGGCATGGGTACGGCTTCTCTCCTGTGTGCACTCGCACATGTGTCTTCAAGTTTCCTGCCTGGGAGAAACTCTTCCCACATTGGGAACACTTGTAAGGTTTCTCTCCTGACTTGTGAGTTTTCTCTACAACTAAATGTATCCTCCTGTGCTCTTTCAGACAGGTGGCACTAGTGAAGATATTCCCACACTCAGTGCACACGTGAGCGCTCACTCCTGAATGTAATTTCTGGTGCTCCTTCAAATAGTCCAGTCGTGGAAATCTCATTCCACAGAAGGAACACAAGAAAGGCCTCTCATCCGCATGGGTTTTCAGGTGTGTCTGCAAGTTTTCTGCCAGACTAAACTGTTCACCACACTGATCACAGTTATGGTGACTTTCTCCAGCATGAGAGAGCATGTGTTTCTTGAAGATCTGTGCCCATCTGAAAGTCTTGCCGCACTGACTGCATGTGTAAGGTTTCTCAGAAGAGTGAATTCTCAGGTGACTCTGAAGTTCTCCTTTACGTTTGACACTCTTTCCACACTCATGGCATGTGAAAGCTCTCTCTCCAGAGTGAACTAGTGCGTGCTTCGAAAGGTTTGTTTTCTGTGAGAAACTCTTTTCACATTGACTGCAGCTATAAGGCCTTTCAAGTTCACCAGTATCGTTATGTTTGTGTGTCTTAAGGCTTTTGTTGGTTTTGAATGTCTTTCCACACTGCTCACATTTGAATGGCTTCTCTCCAGTGTGAACTCTCATGTGAGCCTTAAGGTTTCCTCTTTGATTGAAGCCCTTCCCACATTGATGGCATTTGAATGGCTTCTCTCCAGTGTGAACTCTCATGTGAGCCTTAAGGTTTCCTCTTTCATTGAAGCTCTTCCCACATTCATGGCATTTGAAAGGCATCTCTCCGGAGTGAATTCTCATGTGAGTGCGAACTTGTTCTTTATATCTGAAACCCTTTCCACACAGAGGGCATGGGTACGGCTTCTCTCCTGTGTGCACTCGCGCATGTGTCTTCAAGTTTCCTGCCTGGGAGAAACTCTTCCCACATTGGGAACACTTGTGAGGTTTCTCTCCTGACTTGTGAGATTTCTCTCCTGACTTGTGAGGTTTTCCTACGACTACATGTATTCTCCTGTGCTCTTTCAGACAGGTGGCACTAGTGAAGATATTCCCACACTCAGTGCACACATGAGCACTCACTCCTGAATGTAATTTCTGGTGCTCCTTCAAATAGTCCAGTCGTGGAAATCTCATTCCACAGAAGGAACACAAGAAAGGCCTCTCATCCGCATGGGTTTTCAGGTGCGTCTGCAAGTTTTCTGCCAGACTAAACTCCTCGCCACACTGATCACAGTTAAAGTGACTTTCTCCAGCATGAGAGAGCATGTGTTTCTTGAAGATCTGTGCCCATCTGAAAGTCTTTCCGCACTGACTGCATGTGTAAGGTTTCTCAGAAGAGTGAATTCTCAGGTGACTGTGAAGTTCTCCTTTACGTTTGACACTCTTTCCACACTCATGGCATGTGAAAGCTCTCTCTTCAGAGTGAACTAGTGCGTGCTTCGAAAGGTTTTTTTTCTGTGAGAAACTCATTCCACATTGACTGCAGCAATAAGGCCTTTCACGTTCACCAGTATCATTCTGTTTGTGTGTCTTAAGGCTTTTGTTGGTTTTGAATGTTTTTCCACACTGCTCACATTTGAACGGCTTCTCTCCAGTGTGAACTCTCATGTGAGCCTTAAGGTTTCCTCTTTCATTGAAGCCCTTCCCACATTGATGGCATTTGAAAGGCATCTCTCCGGAGTGAATTCTCATGTGAGTGCGGACGTGTCCTTTATATCTGAAACCCTTTCCACATTGAGGGCATGGGTACGGCTTCTCTCCAGTGTGAACTCTCATGTGAGCCTTAAGGCGTCCTTTTACTTTGAAACTCTTTCCACATTCTGGGCAGGTGAAAACATCTCCTCCAGGCGTTTCAATCTGTGAGCTATTAGAAGAATGCTCTCCTGTGACAAACTCCTGTTTCTCCACTTCATTCAGCTCTTGACTTTCTTCTTTAACTTCCACCTGTTTCTCCACTTCATTCAGCTCTTGACTTTCTTCTTTAACTTCCACCTGTTTCTCCACTTCATTCAGCTCTTGACTTTCTTCTTTAACTTCCACCTGTATCTCCACTTCATTCAGCTCTTGACTTTCTTCTTTAACTTCCACCTGTTTCTCCACTTCATTCAGCTCTTGACTTTCTTCTTTAACTTCCACCTGTTTCTCCACTTCATTCAGCTCTTGACTTTCTTCTTTAACTTCCACCTGTTTCTCCACTTCATTCAGCTCTTGACTTTCTTCTTTAACTTCCACCTGTATCTCCACTTCATTCAGCTCTTGACTTTCTTCTTTAACTTCCACCTGTTTCTCCACTTCATTCAGCTCTTGACTTTCTTCTTTAACTTCCACCTGTTTCTCCACTTCATTCAGCTCTTGACTTTCTTCTTTAACTTCCACCTGTTTCTCCACTTCATTCAGCTCTTGACTTTCTTCTTTAACTTCCACCTGCATCTCCACTTCATTCAGCTCTTGACTTTCTTCTTTAACTTCCACCTGTTTCTCCACTTCATTCAGCTCTTGACTTTCTTCTTTAACTTCCACCAGGTCTAAAATGAAGATGTACACAAGTCAAATTAAGCTGAAAATTTAAATGAAAGTGAAAAGAATCAGGAATGGACACCAACCTCTTTGTTCCTCTGTATCTTCATCTTTGTATGCCTCACTCATGTTGTCACTCTCCTCTTTGACAACCTTCATTTCCATGTTTGCAGTTGTATACCCTCAGTATTTGTTTGAACTGGACTTATTTCTTCTGTAATGTGTTTTATGGCGCATCCGAGTGGTTTGTTCACTTGTAAAAAGGTGGGAATGTTCCTGTATTTACCGATGAACTTCTATGGCTTCACCGCAGATGTGAATCATAATCGCTGCATAAATTTGAACTGTTGAAGTAAAGAAGTTAGAAAGACATTATTAGTATTCAGTATGCAGCAAATAATCCAAGCAATACTGCCCATTTCCTACACACTCAATCTAAAAGTTTTCCTACTACAACCCTCTATAATACAAGTATATGGAAATAAAATAATTCTCTTTACAAATTCTCTTCCACAAATTCAGTGGTTCAAATTCATCAGAAAATTCAACATTTCACATCCGGGAACTGCAGGAATAGCAGTGTGTTGATTCATAATCTCCATCTGCTGTTAGTAGACCTCACCAGCAGGGGGTGCAAATGGCTGTTGACGAAGAAGACTATAGAGCAATTAGAGTGCTCAGCGGGCCTGAAAATTACAACCCGACCCGACCCGACCCGGCCCGTGGCTTTTAAAGCCCGGACCCGATGTAACCCGACACATCAACATGAATTATCTGCCCGAACCCGGCCCGCGGCCCGACGGCGCCATTTTTTTTCTCATACACGTATTATCATGACCAGCAGACGGGAATTCGAATCAACTTTTAATGTTCACGCCTTTCCAGCACCACTCCAAACACTTTTCAGACCTCTGATTTTCCCACTCCTGTAGATTTGTGAATTCACTGTAGATTTGTGAATTCACCTGTGGCAAGTTTACTTTTCACCAACTCCATCTTCTTCTCCAGGCTAAAGGCGTGCACGCAGCGGTGTCAGGTCTGTCCCCGCCCACCTCTCCATGATGCACGTTGCACGCAGCAGCCAGACTTTCGTTACGGTGAACAGCAGCGATGATTAATAAATGTTTTTTTTGTTTGTTTTTTTCACTGAGCGGAAAAGATTAAGCCCGAGGTCCGACCCGACCCGAGTCATTTGCTTATATTTTTGACCCGAACCCGGCCCGAACCCGCGGGTCCTGTCGGGTTTGTCGGGCCGACCCGTTGAGAACTCTAAGAGCAATGGGTGAGATACTCATTCAATACATCGTGCTCCAGAATTCCCCTATTGTCGGGACGTTTAACGTAGCTTAATGGACTAATACAGTGATATAAAAGACAGCAGCTCGGGGGACCGACCAGTCGGGCTCCAGTGTCTCAGGAGTCCCAGGGTGGGTGGAGCAGACAGCAAGCGGCGCCGGCAGGGCGATGGGGCTTGGGGAAGGCCTCCAGGCCGGCAGCGGGCTCTGAAGCGGCTGTGGCCACTGTGACCAAAAGTGACCATTATTTTCTCAAAAATACAAACATGTACGGTAGCCCTGTTTGTGCTAAATAGAGTGTAATTACACCTTTGCCATTAATATGTTTATAAGCAACTGAAAAAAGCACAAATGTCAGGGCATGTCAGAGCATCTCAAGGACCCCAAAAACACCTTAGACCCCAGAGGGTTAAAAGCGCGATAAGTCGTGAAAGAGAACTGAATTCTGCTTACAGGATGCCATGCCGCACGCGCGCTCCGAGCGCAACGCAGACAAGAAGCTTTTGTCTTCGGTTGCGCGCCTAAACAGCCAAATAAACACAGAAATATATCAAAATGCCAAGTCGAGTATTCACGTAAACAGAGTAGATGTAAGTACTGTGTGCATTTTCTCTCTCTCTCTCTCTCTCTCTCACACACTTATGCTCATCAGTAACTCAACCTCACTGTGAAAGCCCTGCACAATTAATTCCATATTGCAACTTATTTATTGTTTGCTGAATATTTGTTTTTAGTTGTCTATGGACAACTAAAGCTTAGGCTACTGTTGGAAATTTAATTAGAAAAAAAAGCATGTCTTTAATAATAATATTAGATTATTTTTTACTGTGGCTCTTTTGGAAAAATCATGCATTAACCAAAAATTAAAAAATAGCTCTTTGGACAAGAAAGGTTCCCAACTCCTGGCCTACATGATGTTAAGAGGATGCTGTATGTGTGTGCCTTGCAGTAAATCAAAATGGCATCAGACGAGGACACTGACAGGGAGAGAGAATGCAGCAAACCTAAAAAGAAGCGGGTCTGTGCCCCTCAGAAGTTCCTGACAAAATATCAGGAGCAGTTGCCCTGCCTCCACCCCTCTAAACTGCCCAATCATGCCTTTTGCACTTCGTGTAATTATAATTTTGACATTAGCCACCAAGGAGTTACAGGTAATAATATAGCTATCATATGAAATGTTGGTTCCCTTTTAATTAAACAATTGAATACAATTAAATTTATGGTTATTAGTTTATATAAGCATACATAACATACAATTAAATATTGATCATGAACAAAAAAAATTAAGTGTACTGAAAAAAAGTATAGCGTAGTAGTGCAGAGCAAGTGATATTTTTAGAATCCGGTGAAATCATAGTTTTGCCTAATCACTTTTACAGTCTAACCTAAAATTATAAAGAGAAGCTTTAGTGTGTGTGTGTGTGTGTGTGTGTGTGTGTGTGTGTGTGTGTGTGTGTGTGTGCGTATGCGTTTTGCAGACTGTCGACGGCACGTGGAGGGGAAAAACATTAAAAAATTGTGTCTGCTACAGACTCAGTGCCTATAATTAACTCATTCTTCGTACAACCACAAGATTTGAGACCAATCCGTGCAGAAACCCTTTACACTATATTCATTGTAGAACACAACCTGCCATTAGCTGCTGCAGACCATGCCGGACAACTGTTTAAGAAAATGTTTCCTGATAGTAAAATAGCCAAACAGTATGGCTGTGGCAGAACTAAGACTGCTGCCATAGTAAAAACAATGGCCTGGCATGATGATGAGTGCATTACAGAAGCAATGAAGCACTCTCCATACAGCCTTGCTACAGATGGGAGCACAGATATGGAGGACATAAAAATGTACCCCATTGTAGTGAAGATTTTTAATGCCAGTCTAGGTAGGGTAGTTGTGATGTTGCTCAAGATTTGTGAATCAAGAGAGTCTACTGGGAGAGCAATATTTGAATTGCTTGATGGTGAACTGACAAAGAGAGGCATACCATGGTCAAATTGTGTCAGCCTTGCAGCTGACAATGCTTCAGTTATGCAAGGTTTGGGGAAAGGTGTAGCAGCTTTTTTGAAGGCACAACATCCGCATATCTACCTAGTTGGTTGTCCCTGCCACCTGATACATCTAGCTGCAGAGAGGGCATCCAGGCAGCTTAGTGTGAACATCGAAGACTTCCTTATTACCATCTATTACTATCTAGACAAAAGCAGCAAGAGAAAGCCAAGCCTATGTGATATTCAAATCATGTGTGACACAGAGGTGAGAAAGATCCTTAAGCTGGCCTCCACAAGATGGCTGTCTCTGGGGCAGTGTGTGAACCGTTTATTGCAACAGTGGGATGCTCTTACTGTTAAGAAAAAGTACTGGAAAGAAAAAGAGGACAAAGTCCTCAGGTTCCTCCAATCTGCCAAAGCTTCCACCTGGTACTACCCAGAAGCCAAATGCCACACCCTCCACCAGCATGCCAGCTACAGTGCAGCTCAATCTATCCTCTATGGCTATGCTACCAAAGCTGTCTGCACCTCCACCTGGTCCTAACCAGAAGCCTAAAGCTCCTGGACATCTTGCTGCAGAGTTTGACTTGACCAATTTCCTCTTCAAGCAAAACGAAATTGGAAAAAGAGCTGCAAAAGAAAAAGAAAAAACAAAGGCGGAAAGAACAGAGAAAGAAGAGAAAAAGGATCTGACAAAACCTGAAAAGGTTCTTCAGTTCCTTACCAACCCTATGTTCACAGGTGTATTCACTCTTTCTGAAGAGGGTCATACCAGTCTTTGACATCAGCAACCAAATTCTTCAAAAAGATGAGCCATGCTTACATATTCTGCTTCCAACTTTGGAGCTGCAACTGCAAAAGATATTGCTTTCATTCTGTAAGCCTGAGCATGTCATCACTATGTTGAAGGAAATTGGTTGAGCTATCAGGCCAACCATCACAAGTAAAAAGCAGCTGCCTGACGAGGAACTCTCAATTGGGCATGAGACCCAAGTCTTTATCCAAAGCCAGGGTAACTTAGAGATGAAGCCATTCTATAGGGATGTGAGGAAGTTCTTTTCATCTGCAGCTGACTACATGCCTTCTAAATTTCCATTTGGGGATGAGCTGCTTATGCATGCTGTTGTGGCCGACATAGAGAAGTGAAATTCTGTTCTGTTAACTTCTTCATCAGCCACTTTCCTTCCATTTTGCCGGGCAGTGTAACAGTGGATCAGGTAGAGGATGAGTTCAGGGTGTATCAAACCACCAGCTTTGATTCCAGCATCCTCAGGAAACATATTGATGAGGCCTGGAGAGACATCGGCCTGTTGAAGAGGGGAGGCCGGGAGGTCTTCGCCAAGCTCTCAGCAGTTTTACTTGGAATACTAGAAATATTCCATAGCAATGCTGACTGTGAGAGGGTTTTCAGTCTTGTTACCAAGAACAAGACCCAATACAGAGCCAGCCTGAGCACTGATATATGATCAGTGCTTTGGTTATGAAAAAGGTGAGCATGGCTGCTAAGGGCACTGTCTGCCACATGGTGGACTTCAGCGACAAGCTTCTCAGGAAGGCCAAGTCAGCTACCTATGAGGCAAAACAGTCTAGAGCAGCTGCCACTGCCACAAGTGATGCATCTCAACAGTAAAATGTTTATTAAGAAAGGACATGGCACAGCTTTAGTGATTTTATCTTTCTTTCAATAGTTTGCCAATTGTCAATGTTCAAAAGGACATATTTTCTTCTGTGATTTTGAGTTATTTATATGATGTTGAAGGTCTATGAAGGTCTCTGATAAGGGTCATAAACCTTTTGGGATTTTCACTTCCCTTTTGTCAGATGTCCAAGTTGAAGTGAATGTTCTATGATGTGGATATATAATTTTTCATTAAAAATGTTCTTGCTTCCTTCATAGTGGATTTATATGTTGAATAACTGAATATGGTGGTGGGTGGGGAAATGACAATGGCCTAGGACCAGGTGAAGTGATTGGTAAGCATGTGAACTAAACGATACACTATAGTATACTAATGCCCAACCAGCCAAATTGACATCAAAGACAGTGGTAATAGCATATTTTTCCGCGTGTTCATGAAGTAGAACTTCGACAATAAATCAGTAAGTTGCTACTCAAAAAAGTTTTTCAAGGTTGGCAAGGTCTGGGTCTGTGAAAGCGCTATATAAATGCTGTTCATTTACCATTTACCATAAATAAATAAGTAGGCCTATAAGTAAAATAATCAGTTGATGGACATGCACTTGTTAATGCTGATGCTGAGGAATTACAGTTGCAGCATCTCATAATGTTCCTCAAACTGAGTAGTAGGGGTGGTCGATATGGAAAAAATACGGAAAAATCACGATTCACGATTTTATCACGATTCTTTTTCATGTTGATTTTTAAGACTATTTTGAAAATTACTGAGCCGCAATACAAGCAAACGAATACCCCCATTTAAAACAATATAGCCATACAAGGTAACAAAACATAAAAGGGAAAAAAATGACAAAGTAGCATATTTTAATCAATTTAATCATATTTAATGGAAGTGCAATTGTGCAAAGTAAGAACATTCAACAGGACTTGCATTACAATCAAAGACTTCTCATCACAAAATGAACATTGTTTTAAAAAAAAATCAAACATTGGCAACAGCTGTAAACCCTGAGCAAAACCCTTGTCAGCATGTTTTTCTCTTTCTATTTTTTTTTGAGGTAGCATCTAGCATGAAAAATATAGATAAACAGATGCATCAAAAACAATGAAAAAATGTAAGCTTATTTTAAAAAGGTTAAATAAAAATGTTTAAATAAAATGTAACTAGTTATAAATGTAAGTACAGTCAGAGACTATAGCATTTGCTTCAAAAGGTAAAACACAACACAATAAATAGCTTAATAAAGAAAAGTCAAATACAAAATGTAAACTACCTTTTATAATCTCTTAAGTATTTTTTTTAAAAGTGCAATGTGATTCAGAACCAAACAATCAACCAAAGGTGCAAACATGAATCCTGACTCTTTTAAACTTAGCAGCTTTAGAACAAACCTTTCACATTTGTGTAAAGTATATATCCTAAGAACGTAAAGTATGACTGATCCCAATCACAAATTTTTAGAGAGGAAAACTAGTTGATTGACTTTATCTGGCTTGAGAGTTGCCCTCTGGCATGTGACAATATTGCCACCAGTGCTAAAAGCTCTTTCTGAGGGAGCACTTGTGGCTGGAATGCACAAGTACTTTCTAGCAAGTTGGCTAACTCTTGAAAAGTTTGCCTCATGGACTTTCCACCATTCCAAGGGATTCACCTCACTTTCTGCATTTGGTGTGGACACGTATCCCTTCAATTCCCCTTCTATTGCCTCTTTTAGAGAAAAGGAAGTTGATCCTGAAATTGCAGATGCACAACAAACACCACCTGAGGTTTTCAAAAAGCTGGCAAGTGATTTCTTTACTTTCTTGTGTGGGGTTTGTTCTGCGTCAGGGCTCTGTGATGTGGAGGCAGATGTAGGCTGTTGAACCGATGCTGCTGGATACTGTACGGTCAGCAAAGACTCCAGCTCAGATACAGCTCTGGCTTGTATTCCCTCTGTCTTGTCGCTGTCAATTAGGGCTGCACAATTAACTGAATTTCTAATCGCGATTATGATTATGGATGCCACGATTACGTAATCGTTCAAAGCCGCGATTACCAAAAAAAAAAAAAAACTCTGCGTGCATTTAGAGCATGTTATGAGAGGCGAATCACAACTACTTCAGAAAACCCAGCACAATAGGAACTACCATGCAGTGACGTATTTGTACGCTGAAATAAAAAGACTTTCACCTCAGAAAAATGGACGTTCCTGTCCTTTCAGCCGTTATACTGTGCTCGTTAGCGCCTATGGTTAGCGCATACTCTTCAAATGCACGCGCAAATGTGGCGGCGCGCGCTGTGTATAAGTGCAAAGGAAACTACGAGCATGCAACGTTGTAAATTAGTAAGTCACGAAATTAAGTAAAATACCAATAAATCACGTTACTGGTACGTCGTGTGTTAGCTGAGAAGGATTTGCATGCTGGGATAATTTTCATTCTATTCACCAGGAGCAGTTTCCACGTTTCATTAACAGTTGTTAATATTGTGTATTCTACTATTCACCATGGTAACTGTCGTTTCAATATTAACCCCAAAATGCCACTTTATTTTCACTTTGTGTTATTTTTTTATAGTGGCTCATACCAACATTGTATTAAAGTCCCCGTGAACCGGAAGTTGCAAACGACTTTTCTCCAGTGTTGTGACGTATTTCCCAGTGAAACGGAATATTGAACAGAGGGCGGGGTATTACTCTAGCGCTCCTCCTCTCCATCTCTGCTCATAACAGACTAACGGTTTGAGGGGAGTGGTTAAGCGTTTCACAACCCAAGTCCTCAAACCTACGTCATCAGGGAAGGTCCTCCAAAGCAGAGGGGAGGGGCATTTTCAGATTTTGATTAAAGATTACGAAGCCAAAAATTTTTTTTTGTGTGGATTGACTTGCATGGATGAATTGTTCACCACAAAACGATCAATTTAGGCAAACAAAGTAAATATGGTCAATTTTGATTTCATGGGGACTTTAACAAAAGCTAGTTTGGGACTGCTATTTAATAGCTTTAGCATAGGCCTAATGTTTATTTCTTAGTAGTCTTTACTATTAGTCATATTCTTACAATTTATGTGCATGTTAAGTAAAGGGGACAGAGTGTGTGTGTTCACAATTTTTAAGTAATATAAGTATAACTAGATTAAAAAGTTCGTCGAGACAAACTTTAAGTTGGCTTGAGAAAGCCGGACCAGAAAGTTTGAAGAAGTTTAAAATAGTTTGGAGTTTAAAGTAGTTTGAAATTTAAATTAGTTTAAAGTTTAAATTAGTTTGAAGTTTAAATTAGCTTAAAGTTTAAATTAGCTTAAAGTTTAAATTAGTTTGAAGTTTAAATTAGCTTAAAGTTTAAATTAACTTAAAGTTTAAATTATTTTAAAGTTTAAAGTAGTTTAAAGTTTAAATTAGCTTAAAGTTTAAATTAGTTTAAAGTTTAAAGTAGTTTAAAGTTAAAAAGTTGTTGGGGGTTTTCTAGTGAGTTGCTAAGGTGTTCTGGGTGGTTGCTAGGCGGTTGCTAGGGTGTTCTGGATGGTTGCTATGGTGTTGATAGGCGGTTGCTAAGGTATTCTGGGTGGTTACTAGGCGGTTGCTAGGGTATTCTTGGTGGTTGCTAGGCGGTTGCTAGGGTGTTCTGGGTGGTTGCTATGGTGTTGCTAGGTGGTTGCTAAGGTATTCTGGGTGGTTGCTAGGCGGTTGCTAGGGTTTTCTGGGTGGTTGCTATGCTGTTGCTAGGGTGTTCTGGGTGGTTGCTAGGCGGTTGCTAGGGTGTTCTGGGTGGTTGCTATGGTGTTGCTAGGCGGTTGCTAAGGTATTCTGGGCGGTTGCTAGGCGGTTGCTAGGGTGTTCTGGGCGATTGCTATGGTGTTACTAGGTGCTTGGTAGTTGTCACAGATGGCTACTATGGAGTTTTTATAGAGTTCTTAGCATGATCTTGGCATGATTTAGCATTTAACTAATCGCTATTAGCATGTAGCTATTCACTGCTAGCATGTGTAGCATGTTGGAAGTGCTGTTTGCTAGCATGAGTCAAATGAGCCAAACCTCATCTCTATACGATACAGAGATATAGGTCTTGCAAAACGGTTGCTAGGGTACTCAAGTTTGGTTGCTATGGAGTTGCTTGGGAGCTGGAAGCTTTAAACTTAAGAAGTTTAAAGTGGTTTGAAGTTTAAAGTAGTTTACGAGTTTTTGAGTTTTGAGTTTATAAGTTTAAATGAGTTAAGAGTGTGTGTGTGTGTGTGTGTGTGTGTGTTCACGCACACACACACACACACACACACTCAGAGTTTATGAGTTTAGAGTTTATAAGTGTATAAATGGATGAGTTTATAAGTGTACAAGTTTTTGAGTTTAGTTTATAAGTTTAAATGAGTTTAGAGTTTATAAGTTTAAATGAGTTTAAGAGTTCAGAGTTTATTAATTTATGGGTTTAAGAGTTCATAAGTCTATGAATTCATGAGTTTATAAGTTAATTAGTTTATAAGTGTATGAGTTTAGAGTTCATTAGTTTAAATGAGTCTCAATGGCTCATATAGTATATAGAACGGCAGTTTGGTTTAGTCTTCAAGGTGTTTAGATTTAAATTTTTGTCGGTTGGTGAGTTTGAATCTGGATTTGAATTTTTTAGAACTCCCCAGTGTAAGTCAATGGGAGTTTTTCCGAGTTTTGATCGGCATTTTAGGAAAACCGTAAGTCCGATCAGTCTGAAAAGATATAGCAACTAACTTCAGATCAGTTTGAGTGTCTGAGCCGAGTTTGGAGTATGTAGAGTTAAAGCTCTAGGACGAGTTTGAGTCAACAGTTTTTCACAGAAGAATAATAATAATATTAAGTTTAAATAGGATTTCAGTAAGTTGGCTCTCTCAAGCCAACTTAATAATATGCCTATATTATATATAATATATATATTATATATATATATATATTCAATGTAAATTGTGATAATCGTAAATAATAATCGCAATTACAATTTCAAGGGAATAATCGGCAATTATGATTTTTGTCATAATCGTGCAGCCCTACTGTCAATGTATTGGGTTTTGAAGCTGGGATCAAGAAGCGAAGCCATATCCAACAGGTCATCAGTGGTGGGATCTGAGAAACATCCAGAGGGACCTTGGCCTACCAGAGCACAACTTAATCCAGGCAGTCCCAACAAGGTGGAATTCAACACTCCACATGCTGCAAAGGGCATTTGAACAAAAGCGTGCTCTTAATGTCTACTCTGGGGAACACGGCGGTTTTACATGTCCAACTGCCTACCAGTGGGACATTGTGTCCAATTTGATTGAAACACTCATCCCAATTGAGGAAGTGACACTAGAAGTGAGCTACAATAACTCATCTGCATCCAGCATCATTCCCTGTGTGACAGTGCTCAAGATGCTACTTGAAGATAAAGGGCCATCAACACAGGGCATCAGAACGCTCAGGGAGGTAATGAGGGAGAGCCTAATCAAGCGATTCGCCAAACTTGAAGACTCAAAAAATGTGGTTCTAGCATGTCTTTTGGATCCATGTTTCAAGAGTCATGCGTTCTCCTCTGCCTCTACACTAAACAAGGCCAAAGAACCAAGCCTCTAAAAGGCAAAGGAGAGAAGAGACACCCTGCCATAGCCAAATAGACAAGATCTTCAGTTCTCTTCTTGGTCCCCATACTGGTGATCTGTCAGACAAGGACAGTATTGAAGAAGAGTTACATCAGTACCTCAAAAAGCCAGTGATTGACCGGCGTAAGGGGGATCCACTCCAGTGGTGGAGACAGAATGAAGGGCGCTTCAAGCTACTTGTCAAAGAAGCAAGAAAATGTCTTTGCTCACCACCCTCATCAGTCCCTAGTGAGCGTGTCTTCAGTTAAGTGTCTGCAATTTATGACAAAAGAAGAAGCAGGCTCACTGGAGAGCATGCCGAGCAGCTCTGCTTCTGCACCACAACCTGGTGCTGCTGGATTGGGACTACTAATTGTTACCCATTTTAATTTACTTTATAAAACTTCAGAGAGATTACATTTATTTTCCATTATTTGTTCATTTGTTGCTGTTTAAATTTGCTTTAAGTTTTACTTTGTTTACAGAATGCTGCTGATGGATGCTCCCAGCACTTTTTATGTTTGTTGTTATTATTAACATTAATGTTGTTATTATGAACAGTTCTCAGAATTAAAGATATGTTAAAATAATATAAAGAGTCTTTGTCAGAGGCCTTTTTATTCTTAATTTTGACATTAATTTTCATTTTTACACTAGACACATATCGGTTATCGGCCTCCTTGATCTGTAATAATCGGTATCGGCATCGGCCCTGAAAAATGCATATCGGTCGATCCCTATATAAAACGCTTCAAAACAGAGCGCACAAAGCGCGTATGCACATCGCGGGCGCAGAATGATGTGCTCAAAGCAACATGGAGTCACAGTGTTCAGCGCTGCGCTGCACAAGTGCGCATTTAAAAGTTCACGGCACATCTGTCCAACAGTTTATTGATCATTTGTTTCTTCACAGTTTTAAATTCCAGTTATTGTGCGTTTGATGCCGATTCATAGTCCTTGTGATGTGTGTGATCTAACACTGTTAGTAACAGGCACACGGTAGCGAGTCGTTTAAAAACAGCAACAAACTCCAACAAAATAAAGTCATTGTATGCAAATCCACAGCCTTGTATCTACAGATCATGCATTATAATGTGGATATCATATTGGAGAGAGTTTTACCGTGCACCCTGCTGTAACCGGACGAGGCGCGCGCGCTGTTTGAATACTGAATGGAGAATGACAGCCGCAGAGGAGGGAAAACGAGTTTCCGTATACTTTATTGATGTAAATAGACTTCTGTCCCTCACATTAAACTATGAAATAGGCTTCAGATGAATTTGTCACCCAAATTGACGTGAAAAACCGCCCGGTGTGGCCCTGTTGCCCGTGATTGTGGTTCCGTCCCGGGTTACCATGGTGACGGCTGTGAGATTTTTTTTTTTTTACAGATCTGCATGATTCACGTAGGTCACATTTTCAGGTCGGAAAATCCGGAATTCCGGATTAATCCGGAAAAATCACATCCCTGCTTTTGGTTTTGAATATTTTCATTTAAAAGTAGACATTGCAAACTTTCTATAATATATAGCCTATATTTCTCAAATCTGTGAGGCACAAGCTGAGTTTCGGCGCCCTCCAGTTCACGTGCAATGCAAGTGATCGCGACGGCACCTTATTACATTGTCTGCTATATATTTGCTTCTTATTTATTAACCCTCAGACGGTCTTCGTTTCGGAGTCACATCCTGGGCCTTCCCGGTCAGAAGTGACCGGACACCAAAAAATGAAACTTCCTCCATCCCAGTAAAACCAATGCAATTTATTTTTGTTCTATAATATTTTTTCTTTTTAATTTTGTATTTTGACAGAATTTTATTGAATTATTAATATTTATGCAATATTTATGGTCTATTTTTACCATTGAAAATAATTTTAAAAACTATATTTATATATATATATATATATATATATTTTTTTTTTTTTTTTTTTTTTTTTTTTTAATGCTGTATCTTAGTTTAATATAGAGTCTAGGCCTTTAAAAAAAGTGTTTGAAGCAGATTAGCACCATCTGGTGAGAGTATGGAGAGAAAGCGTAGAAGCATGGTGTAACCACTAGATGGCATGTACAGCTCTCTATGGAGAGGCATGTGAATTCCCCAGCTGTTTATGGACACATTTACTTTTTTTTTAGCGCAATTTTCCACCGGACAAAATTGCGATTGTTAACTCATGATTTCTGTTCTGTCTGTGCGCACCAATCTTGCACTTCTATCTACTCCTCAACCAGACCACCTAGAGACTTCGGGTTTTCGGCATTATGTTAAGGAAGGTCTAATCTCGAGAACGCACAAAAAAAATCCAGGAAAAGATTTACTATCTCTTAGTGTTGTGATCAAGCGTGCCGCACAAGCCCTAAAAGTGAAGCCAAAACGTCTCGATCGCCCCCTGGTGGCTGGTCCTAGTATAGGTCATAAGCCCCGCCTCCCCGTGTTATTCAACGGGACGTGAGACCAACTAAACAATTAAATTACACTTCAAATATCTTTTTTCCAAAGGTGGTTTCTTTCATTTGCTGTCGTTTTTATCACGCTGATGTAAGTTCAAGTGTCTGTTTCAAAAATAAGTTGTTTTTTAGTTAGTTATGTGATGTGGTGGTGTAACGTCATGATTGACAGCTGTGATTGACAGGTTCTCGAGCGAAGTAGTCACTGAAGCACCAACGGACATTTTTTTCGGAATCTTCAGAGGACTGAGGAGATTGTATTTACTTTATTTTAACAAGCCTCTCGTCGTACTGCAATATTTTTTTTAAAAAGTGTGCAGAATACACTCTCCCTCGGTGCATTCTGCGAGAGTGAGGGCGGAGCGTTGATTTTCGCGGCTTTACTTCCTGCTCACGACTGCGCAGGTCTGCTCCCGAGATCGCTACTGCGCACACTCAAGTTCCAATATGTCAGCGCCATATCGGGACTCTGGCGGCTTCAGTTCTCATCAATGGAAGAGAGCGAAGGGGCGTCGTCCATCTTTTTTTACAGTCTATGGTTGTGATCCCATGAGGTCAGAAAATTGCGCTAAAACACTCACCGAGTTTTTATTACTTGTTTTTTACAGAATTTGTAACAAAAAATTCAATTCATTCAATTATAACACTTTATGTAAAATAATATTTAAAAATTATTATTTATAAATTTTTTAGATTTTTAGATTTTTTGTCAATTTCCCATTCATTTTCTATGGGGGTCATTTTTGACCGAAGACCACAAGTGTGACTTTTTTTTTTTGCGACGACTTGGCATGCTCGGCTCATGACCTAATTTTTTTTTGTGTGTGTTCACATGCCTAATGTCATAAGTCTAGCCTGACTTCGTCATACTCATATTCTAGTCAGAATGTGAGTCTGAGACTGCTCCATAGAGATTTGATTATGGGGCGTGTCTCAACCGAACCAGGAAAAAAAAAAAACTCTGCACTCAATTGGATAGACCTACAACCAATCAGAGCAACGGAGTAAATGACGCATGTTCTTCATTCATATTTTCAACCAACAAAATGTCGCGGCTCTCTGTTCCTCTTTTAAAATGAATGCGCTGTGGATATCTTCTATAACAGACGCGATGGCGGAATCTACACATGATGTTTCATAAACAAAGTTCGGGAGGAGCACGTACAAATAATCAATCCAATATCAACTTGTCATCAAACAATACCATGTCTAACGTTACCCTATATCAGCATGAGGAAGCATATTCACTCTGTCAACTTACCTAACACTCCTTGACAGTTTTTCAGCATCCCTCCACCACCCCGAATCCTCACTCTTGTCTTGTTCTCTCACAACCAGGAACACGGGGGAGTATGGCTACCGAACCCACAGCCCTCGGACAGCACGTCATATACGCATTTAGTCTATCTGACTTATTTGTGTGAACTCGTGAAATCTTATATATGCATTTATTCTATCTGACTTATTTGTAAATGTGAACTCGTGAAATCTCAATTCTCCAGCTGCACTCGTCTTTGTTGTAAACTAATTCAAATCAAGCACTCTTTGGTGACGTAGGTGATTACGTTACCGTTGCTCATCTGTCCATCATCGTATAAAGCCCGCCCTGACAATTTGATTGGTCCGAACAATTTTTGTTCGGGCATAATAGCTCCTCAACGGAGCGAGTCCAGACCGAACTTCCCGACCAAAAAATATTGTGGGCGGGGTTCGGGCTGGCACCCAGGCTAATAAAAGTCACCAAGTGTTGTAACATTCCAATGAAGCTGTGATTTTTAGAAATTCAAAACAGAAAATGTCCGTCCGAAAATTGACCGTCTGAGGGTCAATTGGTTGATAAAACATTGATCAAAATTAAGATACAATTTATACAAAATAGGTCCGTCCTATATATGCACCGAAACGTTTTACAACGAATATTTAAAGAGCATCAAGCTATTAAAATCTAGGCTATATTATGTATACAGACAGATAATATAACAGTATATTTGTCAGTCATTTTTATTAGGTTAAACAGTGATTGGATAACGTTTTTAATTTAACGTTTTTACTTTTAGTTTAATGTTTTCAATTTAAGGCCCATCCAAAACTGGAATCCTGGCGCATGTTAGTGTGTTTTAGTGTGTGTGGCCAGAAGTGTGTAAATACTGTCCTCAATCCAGTGTGGACTTGGGGAGAAGACAGTCAGCAAGGGTTCGCCAGAGTCCAGGTGTGTCCTGCCACTGACTGGCTTTCCTGCGTGAAGAACACCTCCAGAGTCCAGACGTCTGCGGTATCTGTACTCGACTGTGTGCGGTGCAATACTTCACAGACTCAGAGTCCTGTTTTAGCTGATTGAGAATATTTTGTGTGGCGTTTGTGATCATTATTTTGTGTTTTGTAAGCTTAAAGTCAGAAGAGCTTGCCTTCAGATAGATATGGTCATTTTATTTGCTCTTACTGGAAACTGTTTGCACTTGAGAAAAGCGATTCTGTTTAATTCAGTTCATATCTTTTCAGTTATTTTTCTCGAATAAGACTGCATTCTGCCGGCAGCACTAACCGTAGCAGTGAGAAGATAACCATACTGGTTCCGTATGACAGTTCCGACTACACACACACACACACACACACACACACACACGCACGCACGAGCGTACACACACACGCGCGCGCGCACGCACGAGCGTACACACACACACAGGCGCGCGCACGAGCGTACACACACACATACACTCACACCTGCAGCATTATCACTGTGTGAAACACTGAAAAACATAACTGATATTTACCTGGGCTGCAGTAAACCTGTCCTCATCTTCAGTTAAAGAGCTTCTTCTTCAGGGTGAGTCACTGGCGGACTGACTGTGAACTGACCCGTGTGTGTGCAGCGCCCCCTGCTGGACTTGGAGGATGAGGAGCTGACCCGTGTGTGTGTGTGTGTGTGTGTAGCGCCCGTGGTTGATCCGTGGTTGTTTTTTTATTATTTTTTTTATTTACAAAAAACTGCAGCATACAAAACTGTCGTAGGGGAAAGAGAATACATGCTTATACAGACGTCAATACACAAAAAGTATTAACCAAGCAGAACACAACAACAAAAAACAAACTAAAAAAAAACTAAAAGAAAACTAGAAAACTAAAAGTCTAAATTTGAAACTAAAAGTCTAAGTCGAAAACTAAAAGTCTAAATTTGAAACTAAAAGTCTAAGTCGAAAACTAAAAGTCTAAGTCGAAAATTAATTTGGTATTTAGGATTGGGTATTTGGTCATTTAGCCATTTAGGATTTAGGATTGGGCATTTAGGGATTTAGGATTGGGAATTTGGTATTTAGGATTGAGCATTTAATCATTTAGCCATTTAGGATTGGGAATTTGGGGATTTAGGATTGGGCATTTGAGGATTGAGGAGTGTATGCAAATAAGGAGGCGTGGCCCAAATACTGGAGGCTGGGTTTGAAATGGCTGGTGCGCAGAGGCACCTTATGGACAGCAGAGGGAGCTCATAATAAGAGGGAGCAATAATCCCTCCATAGTCCCTGGAGCGTATGATAGAACGGCCAGTGCATCACGTGATCAACTGCTAAATTCAAATGTGCTTTCGCAGTTGGCTGGCGTTGAGCCAGAGATGGACGCGCGCCACTCAGGCGCTGTCAAATATCACAATTATTCAGTGTTTTTAACCACATAATGTTTATTTTAGGTTTCAGACATTTAAATTCACCCAAGTACTAAAAAAACAATACATTTAGAATCTGTAAAATACACACTGATGTCTATGGAAGCAGAAATAATAATAATTTCCATTATAATTAGACGACAAATTTGATTCATATCAGATTGTGTAAGTTACACGTTGTGTTAGTAACTTTAAAGTTAACTCTATTCTTCTCCCAGTTCACCGGCCACTTACTTTCATGTATTTCGGGAGACGTGGATTCATTCACGTGCTGTAAATCCAACAGATCCGATTCTCTGAACAGTGGCACAAACTAACATGACGGCTCAACTAACGCGATCGTTATAAAGGTGTTTAAACAACATAACACTTTCACTTGCATATATTTGACAATCGGAATATCAAATATTTCATGCCATAGCTAACAAATTTGTGAATATTTTGAATAAAAAAATTAAATAAAAGCAGATCATTAGTCAGTCAGCGATATAGAGTGCCGAAGTTATGACGTCACTTTGTAGGCCAAAACGCAGAAGTGAGTTAGCTTTTTAGCACTACGGGTTCCCTCGCCCTAAAGTCTATGGGTTTTTTGAATGGGTTTTTGCTAAATCGCCTGAAATAAGGTCTGTGGTTAACAAAGCCTGCTTGTGGTTTTTTTAAACTTTATTGTGTCTTAAAAACGGTGGTTGCTAACAAGTTGCTAAAAGGGACTACATCCTTTGGCGGGGACTTTAGACGTCATCATGACAAACATGAAATCTCTCACGAGCCCGCGTTTCAGCTTCACGGTCTTAGAAGTTAACCTTTCAGTTAATATACATAACGTTATTTTTGTTTTGTCCCGAGATGCAACCACAAGTCATCGAATGAAAATGAAATCTCGTTTTACCGTTTTCCGTCCGATGTTACCCAGCGGAGACTCTGGGTTCGTGCCAGATGGAGTAAAAAAGGCTAGCAGTAGCAAGAATAAACGTTTTTCATAACCAAATCAACAGCTAAAATACCTTTTGTCTTTCTCTTAAAATATCTAAAAGCTTGTTTACTTTGCCACTGTTTAATAGATTAGATCTGCTGCAGTTTTATTAAAGGCTAACGTCACGTTGAGAAATGTGTTTAATTAAAATATTCAAAAATAATACCTGGTTTATTGACTTTTATTGTAACTTGTTTGGATATAATTATAGAAAGGGTGGGTCCTGCACCCTGATATTTGTGAACTTGGCTTTTACCCACTTATAATAATATGATTGTATTTGTAAACAGCATTACCGGTAGTTAACCCTCATAAGGTCTTCGTTTCCTGTTTACAAATCTGGTCTTTGGGATATGACCCCAACAATTGATAGAGAAATTGTACAAAAAATATACATTTTTAATTATACAAATAATATATGTTTTTTTTTTGTTTACTTCTCATCTATTCATTAATGCTGTGTTTTGGGGGATATGAAGTACTTTTTTACCTATTTACTGCAAAATTCCTCAACTACACCATTAGCATACATATGAAATATAATATTTTTATGAAAAAAACACATTAATGATGATCAAATTTAACTATGAGTTGTTTCTGGATATTGATCTAGGTGTTAGATGCATAATTCTGCCATCTGCTGGTTAGATGTTTTTTTGTAGCTAATATAGTTTTAGCCACAAAGTGTAATTACCATATACTTCCAGCAGAGGCCCCATAGAGATCCATTCATTTTTCTGGATGTGACTTAATGCTCTTATAATAGCTTTTTTATGAATTACATATTTAAACATTTTAAAATACATTAAATCAGTATTTTGTCAAAGTTTAAAACATTTTTTGTTGTTGTTTGAGGTCTTTTGAAGTGTCTTGTTATTGCAATAATGCTATATAAATTTGCAATAATATCTTTATTGTTTGTTTGTGTTTGTCTCTCTGTGTGTATTTGATCTGTGTGTAGTCATGTTCTTTCCATGTTGCATTTGTGCTCTCATACCATACCTTCATTTATGTGTGAAATTTTTTAGATTTATGCAGAAATTATTGATTTTATTTCATAATTTCAGTAAAAATGCTCTCTATTGCAGTCACACACTTTCTCTGTCTATGTGTGTATGTGTGTCTGTGTCTGTGTGGGCGCATATGTGTGTGTGATAATGTTCATTCCACATTACATTAGTGCTCTAGTACCAGGCCTTCATTTATGTGTGAGAATTTTCAGATTTATGCTGGAATTATTGATTTTATTTGTCAATTTCTATAAAAATGCTTTCTTTTGGAGTCAGACCTTTGTGTGTGTTTGTGTGCGCGAACATGTGTGTGTGCAAGTGGTCATGTTTGTTCCACATTTCATTTGTGCTCTAGTACCAGGACTTCATTGTGGTATTGAAATTTTCAGATTTATTCTGGATTTATAGATTTTTTTTGACAAATGAAAAATAAAAAAACATTTTTTCTTCGATTTTCCCATTCATTTCAATGTGGGGTCATATTGACCCCAAGGGACAGTAGTGTGACTTTTTTTTTTTTACATACCTTTAGAACGACCGAATCAAGCCCAGTTTTTTTCTGTGTGTATAGATAGGTAATGTAGAAAAAGTCACCAAATTTTATTCCACTGAGATGAAGGGAACCATTTTTTTTTATTAAAGAAAAGTCGCTTGGGGTCATATAGACCCCAAGGACCAATTGAGGGTTAAGGCATTAGGTAACAATGCTAATCTTTGTTATTTTAGTAGTAAATGTTAAACTATATTTAATGTGCTATATAAACGTGGACAATTCCCAGAGAACACGCTGATATGTATAGCCTTAATGCACTGTAAGTTGCCTGTCTGACAAATACACAAATTAAATGTTAAACTATTGTACACTTGTATACTATTGTAACTACACTCCAGTCAGCTCACAGTAATGTGAATGTGAGATAAAATTTACTACACTGGCTCTCACATTGGGGCTTGTGGATTACCAGGTAAAAATATATAGAAAATCTTAAAGGAGAACTCCGGTCAATTTTAACATTGAGCTCATTTTTTTGTAAATTTGGAGTGCTGTCAGTACAGAGAACAACGACAAAAATCGGTGTCGCCTACACCGTGTTATCCTCTTTTTAAAATTTGCACCCTGTTGACTTCAATGGGGCAAGTTTTAAACCTGCTTTTAGCCTCTTAACATCCTTGATGTGTCATTACAAGTGCACAGAAAATGTGAGTGATTCCTTCTGAGTGAACACGAGTGAATCTGACTGCAGTAGATGTGAAAGAAATGTATAAAAATTATGTTATTTAAGCCTGCGCAAATACCTTTGTTTACATCCTGTTTTTCGGTTGAAGTCCAAAGTAGTCGATTGCAGAGTTCACACGCATAGGTTTAATACCTATGATCACGCGCGTGAACTCGGCAATCGACTACTTTGGACTTCAACCGAAAAACAGGATGTAAACAAAGGTATTTGCGCTGGCTTAAATAACATCATTTTTATACATTTCTTTCACATCTACTGCAGTCAGACTCACTCGTGTTCACTCTGAAGGAATCACTCACATTTTCTGTGCACTTGTAATGACACATCAAGGATGTTAAGAGGCTAAAAGCAGGTTTAGTACTTGCCCCATTGAAGTCAACAGGGTGCAAATTTTAAAAATAGAATAACTCGGTGTAGGCAACACCGATTTTTGTCGTTGTTCTCTGTATTGACAGCACTCCAAATGTACAAAAAAATGAGCTCAATGTTAAAATTGACCGGAGTTCTCCTTTAACAAAATGAGTATATATGGTTTATTTAGGGAACATATATGGTTTAATTGTGATATATTATAATAAGCATTTGCTATTGGACAATTCTCTTTAAATTCAACATATATAATTATATACAACTATTATATTAAATGTTTGGAATTTAACTGTGTTATGCTTGTTCAGAGATTATTTGTATAGTTCTCTTAAATACATAGAACACTATTATAACTCCTCTATCTCTCCCTAGTTTTACTTACCAAGACTCGATTAACCTTGTCCCTCATGCTGGCCCTTACAATACCGGCAAGTAAACCAGCATCTAAGCTACACTGTTCATGTCCAGATTTATAGTGGTTCTCTCCTCGATCTATGGTTTTTCTATCGTCTAAGAAAAAGGACATAAGATTGGAAATTGATACGGCCATAGCTAACGTTAGTGCTTCTGAGATGGTAAGCGCGTTTTTTTCCTGGCGAATTAGCAAATGGTTTGCAAACATACAATCAAACATAATACAGTAAAAGATAATCTTTAAAGTTTATTTGGGGCACAATGATCAGGCATAATAATCTTAATCACAAAGAAAATAATATTAAGGTTTATATAAACTAACAAAATAATAAACGAATAAATAAAACATTAACAAAAGATTAAAAAAAATCTCAGAGAGGCACGCATAAACAAAATTAGTTTCTAACATTTTTGGAAAAAACAAATGGGCAATATTTCTCATGAAAAAGTGGATGAGTGTTCATACCATAGACTGTAAAAATAGGTTCATACACAGCGCAGATCATAATGAGCGAGCGTGTTTTTAAATAAAGTTTGAGGAAGCTTGATGATGACGTTGATCCGCGACCATGGTGTGCTGGTGTGCTGTAGTCCGTTTATAGCCTACCGTTAGCATTTTATATCTGACGGCTTTATTTAGGCTTCAAAATGTATAAATTTTGGATTAACTTGTAAAGATTATCTTGATAGACAAAACGTGTTAGGGTCACAACTCTTTGTTGAACACAGATCTTATTTTTTGCGATTTTCCAAAAGTCTATGGGGAAAATGCATTGCTTTTTGATCGAGGGAACCCATGCGCCGCTAACTTCCGGGTTGTCCTACAAAATGACGTCATAACTTCGGCACTCTATTGTGGCTGCGGTGTGTCACGTGACAAGCAATGACGCGTCACCATGGAAACAGTACGCCTTGAAAAACTCATAGGGGTGAGCCAGGATATTTTAAATGTACGTTTTAAAAGGTTAAATATTTTTTTTTACTTAATATTTTAAGTACAGTAGGCTACAGTTTTTATTTCACTTTTAGGTGCATTTTAATTGAATCATTATTTAAGTTTTTTATTTACCTGTATGTAAGCAGCACAGTGCAGTGTTAATGTTCAAGCTGTGTTTTTACAATGTTTAATGTGGCTGACAATAATAAATATTCTTATTCGAAACAATTAAGCTGCCTCATTTTTGCGCTGTGCATGACTGTAGCTGAATAGTTAGGCCTACTACGCTACTGTATTCATATTGGTCATTATGGTGGTACTTGGAGAGCCAAATATTTTCTGAGGTGGTACTTGGTGTAAAAAGTTTGAGAACCACTGATCTACAGTATCCATATAAAAGAGGATGTGTGGCAAGGTGAGTGTAGGGATATTATCAGTCTTAAGTGACCAGAAGCTGCTGGACGCTGGGCAAAAACAGAACGTGTGTCCCAGAGTCTTACAAAATACACAAGGGTCTACATCAAATCTGAATCTTTTTCTAAGAAAGTCAGCCACCGGGTATATCTTACAGATTATTTTAAAGTGAGTCTCCTTGACTTTTGGGGAAATGAGCCATTTAATGGATTTAAAATGTGTTTTTTCTATGGACAATGCTAAAACAAATTTGTAACCTGTACACACAATCCTCTGTTATAATCAAACAACTATTTAGATTTCAAAGCATCATTAATATATTTAATATTACATTTTTTGTCAACTAAAGTACAATCATTAATAACTCAATTTGGTAATGTTGGCAAGGGTCTTATTCTTGTATATAACAATGTGCTTTGAATTAACTGTAATAATGGTACATGTATCGCTTTACAGATCTTACTGTATGCTCTACTTGTCTAGTTTAAATTATATTTGTCTAAGAAATCTTTATATTCCAAGATTATCATCTATAACATCATTCACAAGCACAATGCCCTTTTCATACCAATCATACCTGAACAATGATTTCCTATTGATTATAATGACCCTATTGTTCCATAAGGTGGATCCATGTGGACAAAGGTTATGGGTGAATGTCATTGTCCAATATTGGGGAATTTGTTTGTGGAAGTTTGATAATTTAACAGGAATTTTGGTCACCTCAAAATCACATTGCAAAAGACAATCAAGCCCTTTAACTTTTTAAATAGATGTCGAGGTATGTGAAACCACATAGAATCTGGTCGTGATAAACATGTTTTCAACCAGTTAATCTTAAAGGTCCCAAACATTGATTCAAAGTCCAAGGCTTTCATATCTTGCTCTTTAAGGAGCTGAGATTTCCTTATATAATGGCTTTTATTTTCCCACAGGAATTGGAAAATAATTGAGTTGGCATTAATTAAGATTACCTGAAGAAACATACAGTGAGTGACATGGATACATTACCTTGGAAATACCTTCTGTTTTAGAGTAACTCTACCAAAGATAGTGAGGTCTCTGGTAAGCCATCGACTCAAAAGATTTCTTCATATCCATTAATCACATAGAAAAATTAGCATCTTCCCTTCTGAAAGTATTGTTAGATAAGACTATTCCTAGATATTTCACTTCAGATTTAACCTCGACCGAAGAGATGATGGGATCCGTTAATGAGTGAATGGGAAGTAGCTCACATTTTTTTTATATTTTAATATTAATCCTGAAGCTTTAGAGAAAATCGAGACTGAATCAAGGGCATTATCAACCATGACTTTATTCCTTAAAAGGATTGTCATCTGCAAATTGACTAATTTTAAATTCCTTTTCAAATATTGAGATTCCATGCAAGTCAGGGTTGTGATTAATGAGCATGAGAAGTGATTGAGGCTAGAATAAACACCCTTGTCTAATACCGCGGAGCACCTCAAACCTAGGAGTCATACCAGGGATTCAGGGACACAGAACTTTACAAAAATTGGTCCCAAAACATAGCCTGGCTAACGTCAGACTACGTCTCATTGAGATATACCTCCGTTTTATCTGAATTTAATAGCAGAAAATTACATGTCATCCAGTATTTTATATCTTTAACACACTCTGTCAATTTGGATAATTTAGTGTTTTCATCTGGTTGTGATGAAATATATAATTGAGTCATCAGCATAACAGTGGAAATTAATTTCATGTTTTCTTATAATATTACCAAGTGGCAGCATATATATTGAGAATAGCAGAGGGCCTAACACAGATCCCTGCGGCACTCCATAGTTTACTGACGTTATCTTCTGATAAGTACGATCTAAACCAGCTTAACCCTCTGGGGTCTGAGGTGTTTTCTGGCCCTGGAGGTGTTCTGACATGCTCTGACATTTGTGCTTATTTCTGTTACTTGTGACATTTTCATGGCTAAAGTCTGATTACACTGTATTCAGCACAAACTCTGCTACAATAATATATCAGCAGCATGTATGTAAAAGTTTGTAGTTTTGAGATAATGACATTTATGCATGGTTTGTGAAAATACAAAAAAAATTTGTCACTGAAATAAGGCCATGAAACCCATACTGATTATTTCTTCACAAGACTTTTGAAAACTTTTTTTGTTTTGAAGTTTTGAAGACTTTTGCTCATTCAGATAAGACAATATATTGATTTAAAATTTGTAAGACGTGTTTTGTGTGAGAAAGCTTTATGCGGGAGGCGTGATCACATCATTAATATGATTTATTTACAACACAACATAATCCAAAGATACACAACAAATGACAAAAAAACACATTATTGAAAACAGTGATCCAAAGACAGAGACCTTTGTGCCATTCCTAAAAACATTGTACATACCGTTCATTTCCAAGGTGTATGATTTTCACTTTACCATGTTCATGTACAGAGACTCATGTGAATGTTGAAGTCAGCAGGACTCAGTGGCATCTTGTCCCTTTATAAAAAAAAAAAAAACTGTGACCATGCTGATATCAAGAGAAACTATAGGGCTGTACAGTTAAAATTTTTTTTTTTTTTTTCTGGTTAAAATTGCTTTTTAAAATTCACAGAATACACACACACGTTTCCAACAATATATAATGAACACCAGGTTTGTTGTGCCTTGTAGGCATAGGCTACGCGCAGTGCTGCATAAAATAATAATAATAATAATAATAATAACAATAACTTATAGCAGCCTATAAATCTTTTAAACGGATCACTTCAGTAACAACTACTAGAACAAAATTATATTGATTATCATATGTTACTTCAAATGTTTCCATTCGTTATGATGATATAATATGAAATATTATAGCGCGGCACGCTCCAAAATATGATACATTCAAACGCAGAGCGCTCCAAAATATGATACATTCAAACGCACGGCGCGCTCCAAAATATGTTACATTCAAACGCAGAGCGCTCCAAAATATGATACATTCAAACGCTGAGCGCGCTCCAAAATATTAAACATTATGGTTACTATATTATACATATCTACGTTTGAGCAGATATCCACAAACAGTATTTAACAGTGTAAACGGGTCTTAATATTATAATATTCACCATATATCTAGCAACAGTTCAACTGCAATGTGAAGTTTATGCAACAATAATATTCAACTAATATAATTAAGAATTTCTTACCTTACATCTTTCTTGTCTTCAAATCGCGTTCTTCTTCTTCTGAGGTAAATCCAATGTCAGCTCACGACGTGTCTTCCAAACTCGACGAAAAGCAGAGACTTGTGAAGTGTTTTGGTGTTTTGTTTTTGAGGTAACGAGCGCGTCCGCGTTCCATGTGGAGATTTGCATGTGAATCTCTTTTGCGCGAGTGGGCGTGGTCAAATTAAAAATAATGAGCAAGCGTTTGAGAAGTTGGACATCTTGTTGGTTTTATACAAATTACTTAAACAGATAATATTTGTTTTCAGTTTGAATCCGATCATTTAAAAGTACACACTTAAATGTTTATAAAGATATATGGCTCATAAATGTGTGACAAGTATTCGCTGAGTTTTGTTTCAGTTTATAGACGTGCTCAAGGAAAAAAAGTTCACCGTGACGGAGAGGCAGAAAGCACACCCTGTTCATTTTCTTTATTTTACAAAAGCACAATGTTTTGATTTGAACAATAAACATGTTGTTGGTTTAGATGCAATAATAAGTTTATTTAGCTCTTCCTGTCCTATAGTTGGGAAGCGGTGTAGCTGATTTATCCTGACTGAAATTTTTCATAGATATCATTTTCTTGCAAGAAAGAGCACAGTTGAGCGGACACAACTTTTTCTAGTATTTTAGACATAAATGGAAGATTTGAAATGGGTCTGTAATTTGCTAGATTATTATGATCTAATTGTGGTTTCTTAATAAGAGGTTTTATAACTGCCAACTTGAATATTCTTGGAACATGACCTAAGGATAAAGACGAGTTAATAATATTGAGAAGAGGCTCTTCCACTACAGGTAACACTTGTTTCAGTAGTTTAGTTGGTATTGGATCTAATAAACACGTTGTTGGTTTAGATGCAATGATAAGTTTATTTAACTCTTCCTGTCCTATAGTTGCAAAGCGCTGTAATTGTTCTTGCGGGGTGATAATTGAGGCTGAATCATAAGACACCATTAAAGATTGTACATTTACAATTGTGTTTCTGATGCTTTCTATTTTCTCAGTGAAGAAATTCATAAAATCATTACTACTACACTGTGACGGAATATTTTGCTCCGGTAACGTCTGTTTATTTGTTAGTCTAGCGACGGTGTTAAATAAAAACCTAGGATTATTTTGGTTGTTTTCTATTAGTTTGCGGAGATGCTCAGCCCTGGCTGCTTTTAGGGCCTTTTTATAACGTGACATACTGTCTTTCCATGCGATTCTAAAGACCTCTAGATTAGTTTGTTTCCATTTACGCTCTAAATTACGGGTTTCTCTCTTTAGAACATGCGTAACACTGTTGTACCATGGTGCTTTAGTTTTCTCTCTAACCTTTTTTAATCTAATTGGTGCAACGATGTCTAATGTACTAGAGAAAATGGTGCTCATAGTGCTAGTCATTTCCTCTAGTTCATCTGTTTGTTTGGGTTCACTGAGCAGCTGAGATAGATCAGGTATGATATAATTAAATCTAGCGTATGATTAAGACGATGAGTGGGACCAGTGACGTTTTGCTTGACCCCAAAGGAGTTTAATAAATCTGTAAACGCAGCCCCTAACGCATCATTTGTGTTATCTACGTGTACGTTAAAATCTCCAACAATTAAAGGTCCCGTTATATGCCCCTTTTCACAAGATGTAAAATAAGTCTCTGATGTCCCCAGAGTGTGTATGTGAAGTTTCAGCTCAAAATACCCAACAGATCATTTTTTACAGCATGTTTAAATTGACATTTTTTGGGGCTCAGAAAAACGAGCTGTTTCAGTGTGTGCCCTTTAAATGCAAATGAGCTGCTGCTGGACGACCCAGGGGGCGGAGCTTCATGAGCTCGCGCTCAGTCTGTCAGGAAAAATTCATCTCACGGAATGATGATAATATCAGAAACTCTCAGTAACGGCGTTCATTTCGAGTCGGACAATAATGCCTACAGAGTCAGAGTGCTGTATAGAGATGAAACAGGTATAGTTTAGTAGTTTAATTACGGTTATAATAACGTATTTGTCATCTGCTTGTATGTATCCATTATTTATTAATAGCCTACAAGTCTGCTGTCTGAATGATGATCAAACATACTGATGAGTTTAATAAAGTTTATTGTACATCACACAAAAGATGAAGCGTCAGTTTTACTTCAGAAAATCACCGTAAGAGCTGAGTAAACACAGTTATAACTGTAAGAAGTGCGCAAGTACATAAACGAATTTCGGTAGAGTTGAGGGAGTATTCCTGTGGGCAGAGGTTAGTCAAGAAACGGTTCTAGTGACGTCATTAAAGAAGGAAGTAGAGGGATGTAGTCCAAACGGGCCGTTCACTGTAGTCGACTTCTGTTAAATAAAATATCTCGCTTGGCATTGAACTTTGAGCTTTATAATTTTACAGATATTATTTTTGCTCTAACAGCAACATTACACACTAACTAAAGTTAGAAACATGGGATCACGAAGAACGGGACCTTTAAGATTTATATCAGATTGTAAACCTTTAACTCATCATTGAATATTGTATAATAGAGTATCCTGGCCATCTTTGTCTATTAGAAGGAAAATTCATTATTACCTAATAATTTATAAAACTATTCTGGGGTTGTTGCCTTTGTATCTAGGTTGTCTAATTAAAAAAAAAATATTCCCTCCGGTCTGATAATTGTTTTACTCTCTCTGTTCCATTTGTGAGAACTGAACTGGGGAAAAGGGCTTTTATGTACGCAGCTCCATTTGAATGGAATTTACTCCAAACGAAATTGAAATTACAAACTCTGGTGCCTATGGAACATTTTAAATCTATTATTCGGTCACTCGAAGAAGACTCATTGATTTGCAATTGTTTTTAAGTGTTTAAATTGTATATTTGTTGTTTCAGTCTGTAAGTTGTGACTGTAACTGCTGTCCATTCTTGGCCAGGACTCTCATGTGAAAGAGATTTTTAATCTCAGAGAGATTTTCCTGGTTAAATAAAGGTCAAAAAAATGTGATACGTCCCTTTCAGACAGAGAAGTGGATGACGTCACTACAGGCGCTCTTTTATATTCAGGTTCAGCTGTAGTGACAGCATAGGCTATTATTAATATTTCCACGTTGAGTCGCTGTTTAATTTGTCACACATTCATGTCCTACAATTCTAAATTAAATTCATTCTAGTCAGGATTTTAGTCCAACAAAAGCATATACAACTCACAGATAGTCACAGATATTGTGCAGATACTTTCAGTAGGAAACAGTTAACATTCGTGTTATATTAGAGGTGCTTTGTGGCATCATTCATAATGAATTAATGCTGATGGGAAATGAGGAAATGTGCAACATACTGAATCTCTTAGTAACAAGCTTTCAGGAATCAAGCTTTTGAAAATTGAGGAAAAAATCACTTACATCCACTCAATAGGGAAGTGTTTTCTAATGGAAGAAACCAAATCAATTATAATACTCAGTTGTAGGGCTGAGCAAATATGGGCAGAACTCTTTACTGTGAATTAAACGTGGCACAATGGCCTTCATCATCACATTATGCTAATGCCTATATTGCAATGAATTTCATCAATATGCTGACTGAGGACTGTTGGGACTCTCCAGGCACAGAGTGGTTCTGTCGGGAGAGAGAGTCGTTTGCACCTCAGTGACACGCCTGTACCATTTGCTTCACAGGACATATGCTTTCAACTACATACTGTTTATTTATTAGTGTGTTCTAATATGTAACTATGTCATGTTTGGTCTCATCTGACAGCCTATAAACTGAAATTAATGGTGGTGAACTTGATAGAGATATTAAAGTATCTTAATGTACAATCTAGGTACTATTGGTTAAACATGCATTGAGGAGAATATGTTAATGTTCTTCTCCCCCTCTGGATCTCGTCACATTTGCCTCATCTTTTGGTTTCCCTGTCGGTTGGGTTTCGGTGTTGGTATTCCACTCATGTTTAACAATGCTTTGCTCAGGGTATAAAAAGGAAAGGTAACTGGTGATCTAGGAGAAAGGATTTAACCCCGCCACTCCCGCACACCGGTGCGTAACCTCATACTATGAGAAAGGCTTTTACGGCCTTGTCTGCACAACAGTACATTATTTGTTCATTTCTTTGGTTCTGCAAACCGATTGTTGATGCAGCTGTCCGGGGGGCTGGTCTCAGACGATCTTGGAGGTGAAGATGCTGGATGTGGAGGTCCTGGGCTGGTGTGGTTACATGTGGTCTGCGGATGTGAGGCCTTTGGAGACGGCTTATGGTAGAGAAATGAACATTCAATTCACGGGCAACAGCTCTGGTGGACATTCCTGCAGTCAGTATGCCAATCGCACGCTCCCTCAAAAATTGTGACATCTGTGGCATTGTGCTGTGTGATAAACTGCACATTTTAGAGTGGCCTTTTATTGTGGCCAGCCTAAGGCACACCTGTGCAATAATCATGCTGTCTAATCAGCATCTTGATATGCCACACCTGTGAGGTGGATGGATTATCTCGGCAAAGGAGAAGTGCTCACTTACACAGATTTAGACAGATTTGTGAACAATATTTGAGAGAAATAGGCCTTTTGTGTACATAGAAAAAGTCTTACATCTTTGAGTCCAGCTCATGAAAAATGGGGGCAAAAACAAAAGTGTTGTGTTTCTAATTTTGTTCAGTGTATATGCATCACATCGCTTTTGTGTTCACTATCAACATGTGGATGAAAGTGTTCATTACTGTCATTATTTACTAGGGCTGGGTATTGACACAAATTTCACAATTCGATTAGATTTTGATTCACAAGCCTGCAATTCGATTCGATTCAATATTGATTATTTTGGATATCAGGTTCAGTACATGGCACATTTTCTCAAGGAAAACAAATCTCTTAACCAATGCTGTAAACTATGGGAGTCAGTTGTCGCCTATAGGCTTCATTAGCCTACTATAATATTGAAGGTAAAAATGAACTGATTTGTATACAAACACTTAAATTACACTTTTATTTATTTTTATAATAATGATATTATATGAAATATAAACATTTAAATGGTGGCTGTCATATAAACCTGCCAGATTTATTCAAACATGCATTAAATATTGAAGAACATTAAAAATGATAATGAATATGTAATATGGTGCATATATTTAACAAAATGCTCCTCTCTAGAGTTAATTTTTCCAGCTGACTAATGAGTTTATGGTCACTGGATATGTTTTTTCTGAGGTAAATGTGACGTTACATGACATTGTTTACAAGCTGTTTTACTGACGTCTTTCCACGGTTGAAACACTGATTGAGCGATTCCATGTGACATGATACAGATTTCGATAAGTTGTACTCTATCATTTAACACACTTTCAGAAGCTCATTCATGTTTATTTCGCGCTGTAACTGGTGTTATTACGGCAGAAGAGAAGATAATGTGCTTCTCTAGAGCTGAGCCGGAGCGATCTCACGCCACAGCGACAAAACTCTATTTATGTTTTTGAATTTCGTGAGAAAATGGACGTAATTTGAAATCTGAGACTTTGTTTCATATCAATAGTAACAAAGCACATAGACTATTGTGATTTATTGGATTGGATGCACGCTACAATTTTCCATTCATTCATCAACTGAGAACAGGATGACTAGCCTAATTGATTCTTGGGATTTAAGAATCGATATCGGTTTGTAAAAATGAGAATCGATTAAAATCAATCATTTTTACCCAGCCCTATTATTTACATTAAGCTGAGATGCTGTTTGATTGTTCCTCAAGTGTACCATACTGTGAAAAAGTCTAATGTTAACAATATCTGAACATGAATTACACTCTAAAAAATATTGTGTAGTTCAAACAAAAAAAAAAGCAACGCAACAGTTTGCATCAATATATTTGCGTTATGACAACTTCTAATAATATTATGTTCAGCCAACAAACTATATTGAGTTAGACAAATGACCTTTTACTCTTTAGACAGAGGTATTTTTAAGTAGCATAAACTCTATTTTTTAAGTTGAGTACTTGAAAAAATTAAGTTGTTCCAACTATTTTTTTTACATAAATTTTAAAATAAATTAAGTGTTATGTACTTAATTACCATAATTATAAATGCAAGTTTTCAAGTTCACAAACTATAAAAAATTAAGTTGCTTTAATTGTTTAGCTTTTTTTTTTTTCATGTTTTGTTCATTAATTTAGTTGCTTGTAAGAAATTAATTAATTCAACAACAATTTTGTTAGTTAACTTTTTATTTTATTTTGAATAGCAGTTTCAAAAAATGTAGTTTCAAAATTTTGCACTTAGCACAATTTACAAAACAAAAATGTGTGCTCCCCACAAATTATAAACAAACTGGCACTACAGATTTGCCTTTAAAACATTTGTATGCATACTCAATTATGCCATCACAATGAACAAATTCCAACACAGGAAAGTTATTGGCATTTACATATTTTTCCACAGTGTCAAACAGTCTGTAAAACTTTAAATTTTAAAACTATTTCTTCACAGTAAAACCCCATTTTTAAAACATCTAAGACTGGTATATTAAACATCACAGGTATATTTAAGTTCCTTGGGGTAACTCAGATTCAGAGCATATATTATGCCCATCAGCAGAGCACAGCACCTTGAGATATCCATTCAGGATTTTGATGCCCTCAACCACAATGGTTGCCGTCTTGTGGTCAAATCCTGAAGGTTGATCACTGATGATGGCAATTGTCATCACTTGCCTTTCAATGTCTTCCTCAAACTCTTGTGTGTTCTTGTAAAGCAAGAGAAAATATAGATAGCATGTTAGAGCTAATGAATTGGATTATTGCTGTTGATTTTTAAGTTAATCTTACTTAATTCAGTTAATCACTGGAAACTGTTCTATTTTAACTTTAAAGGTCCACTATGTAAAAATTTTTGACCACAAGAGGGCGCAGTTTCCAACAATAACAAAGGCGAAGCTTGATGACGCTATGAAGGACGTGACGATGGGACATGTCGTTTTTAATGCGTTTTCACCATCTAGCGATGTATCTAAATGGAATTAATGAATCATGATCACGGATGAGGTAATTTATTCGTTTTTGTATTACCTGTATGTCTGATCGTATTATTTTATGTCACCATAATTAATGAACTGCAAGGAACGTGAAATGTTATGCTATATTATTACAGGCATGTGGTGTAATTCATATCTATTAAAATTACACACTTAAATGTTTATAAAGGTATATGGCTCATAAATGTGTGACAAGTATTCGCTGAGTTTTGTTTCAGTTTATAGACGTGCTCAAGAAAAAAAGTTCACCGCGACGGAGAGGCAGAAAGCACACCCTGTTTATTTTCTTTATTTTACAAAAGCACAATGTTTTGATTTGATTGTAAGAGGACACAAACAAAAGTAGAAATATCACAGATTCTTTTTTTATATTTCTTTTTTTCTGTATGACCATAAATGACGGAGTAATTTAAGTTTATAGTGCTACAATGTGGAGAAAATCCAGCAAAACGCACCCGCGCGTTTGCCGACCTCAGAGGGTTAAAATCATTTTTACTGTAACTATTATGTTACTGGTACAATAAAAAATAATTGATTTGCTTACCTGTCTATCAATACACTCGCGAGAGCAGATCTCTGTCAAGTCCAAGATAGTCGCGCAGCTCTCTCCATCTCGAAAACGCCTGGCCGATATTTATCCGGTTTTATTCCTCCGTTTGTCACACAGTCTGCGTGTATCCGAATAGGGACGCTTTCGTTTTGTTGGCACTTCAATACTCGCCAAAGAGTAATCGTGATCCATAACAGCTATAACCATACAGTCTATGGCTATAACGCTATAACCACCACTTCCGCATTTGACCATGTGATATTCCGGTGTGGTGGAACATCACATCAGAGAATGTAGACGGGCTCTGATCACATGGTCCACACCAGAAAAAAAGGATAGACATTTCTTTTCCGGGACGGACAGCTATTTAAAATCGGAATTTCTCTGAAATAAAAAATCTTTGGAGACTTTTGAGATATTGTAAGTACACAACTGGAGGAAATATATCACACTGTGCAAGTTATTTTCGGAAATTTTATTACAAAATTGTTACATAATGGAGCTTTAACTCTATTTTAACTTTTTTTTTATTTATTTTTTTATGACCATGCACCTAGTTACTCAAATGACCAAAATAGGTTGCATCAATAAGTAACGATCAAAAATATTTTATCATAAAAATAATAAGTTTCATGAAATAATTCAAATGGTTAAGTGAAAAAAAGTGAAAAGTCTTTTTCCATACATCTCTTTATTAAACTAAATAGCCCATTCTTATGATATTGTCACGGGTGACAAAAGCGCTATCGAGCGGAACCCCCTTATGAGCCATGAGTTTCCAGAGGGAACGATTTGTGGGCAACACATCCTACTCCGGTTCCGGTGCTGCGTTCCAGTCCACTTTTAGACACGCACTTGCGAACTTCCCTAAGCACTTCCCCTGGGGGAATCCCTGCCGCCATTTTGAAGTGCGTTCCACTTCGTGAAGTGGACGAGGGAAGTTTATATGGACAGACCCTCGTTCCCTCGATTTTGACCGAGGGAGCGAGTCTGCTTCAAATGTACACTTCAGGCACCTATATGTCCCACAATGCAGTACGATTGTGACGTCACCACATATCTCGTCTAATCACCACCACACAGACAACTCTATGATATATTAATTATATATTTTTTTTTATTTAAAACAACCCAAACACACCTATAAACATTTGGATGCTGCATTAAACAAATTATTAAAGGGAAAAAAATGTAAATAATAAATCAACTCCACAGCTGATTCCAAGTGATCAAGGGCTTAGGACGTTCCAGTTCAGCCCATTGCAGTTTCCGCCAGTAGTGGGCACTCGCAATGACGTACATCCGAGTGAACGAGACGAAGGGAAGTTAGCGAGTGAAGGGCATGACAATTTTGGACTGGAACGCAGCACCGGTGTGGTGGGAATTTTGCCCGGCCTGATTAATTCAATTCAATTCAATTCAAATTTATTTGTATAGCGCTTTTCACAATACATATTGTTTCAAAGCAGCTTTACAGAAAGTGCATTTCAGAAATGTACACAGAGAAATACAGTTAGTTAATCATGTATTGATTTAGGGCATAAACATCGCCAGCGTCGAGTCGTCTCTTCACAGGCGCCGAGTCGTCTCTGCACGGGTGTTGGAGAATCTGTAGTTTCCATGAGAGGCTGGATACAAACTGGAGCTGACGATCTGTATTTACCTCGGGACTAGCGTCCCGAGATAACAACAGAAAAGCATATGGGAAATAATTAGCGTAGCTGCTGTTCGCAATATTAATGCATTCAATCTGATTCAACTGTAGTATAAAATGTAAGTATCATGTGAATGCCTGGCTGAAGAGATGCGTCTTTAATCTAGTTTTAAACTGGGACAGCGAGTCTGAGCCTCGAACAATATCAGGAAGGCCATTCCACAGTTTAGGAGCTAAATGTGAAAAAGCTCTCCCTCCTTTAGTGGACTTAGATATCCTAGGAATGACCAGAAGCCTCGAATTTAGTGATCTTAAAGAGCGCGATGGATTGTAGGGCGATAGAAGATCCGTTAAATACACGGGAGCTAAACCATTTAGGGCTTTATAGGTCAGTAGCAATACTTTGTAATTGATACGGAACTTTATAGGTAACCAATGTAGAGACGACAGAATTGGTGTTATATGATCATATTTTCTTGATCTAGTAAGAACTCTAGCGGCGGCATTTTGGACTAACTGTAGCTTGTTTATTGAGGATGCAGGACAACCAGCTAATAAAGCATTACAGTAATCTAGTCTCGAGGTCATGAACGCATGAACTAACTTTTCTGCATCAGAAACAGATAGCATGTTACGTAGCTTAGCAATGTTTCTAAGGTGGAAAAAGGCTGTTCTTGTAACATATGAAATATGATTTTCAAAAGACAAGTTGCGGTCTAATATAACACCCAGGTCTTTTACTGTAGAGGATAAAGTAACAGGACACCCTTCTAAATTAAAGTTGTATTGTAAGAGGTTTTGTGGGCAGTTTTTTGGATTAATAAGTAATACCTCCGTTTTATCTGAATTTAATAGCAGAAAATTACATGTCATCCAGTATTTTATATCTTTAACACACTCTGTTAATTTAGATAATTTAGCGTTTTCATCTGGTCGTGATGAAATATATAATTGAGTGTCATCAGCATAACAGTGGAAATTAATTCCATGTTTTCTTATAATATTTCCAAGTGGCAGCATATATATTGAGAATAGCAGAGGGCCTAACACAGATCCTTGCGGTACACCGTAGTTTACTGACGTTATCTTCGATTTTTCCCCATTTACGCAGACAAAATGGTAACGGTCTGATAAGTATGATCTGAACCAGCTTAATGCCTGTCCCTGAACACCAGTATAATTTTGTAGTCGGTCTAAGAGTATTGTGTGATCTATAGTATCGAACGCAGCACTAAGATCAAGTAAAACTAGTATTGAGATACAGCCTTGGTCAGAAGCTAAAAGTAAATCATTTGTGATTTTAACGAGCGCAGTTTCAGTGCTATGATGCGGCCTGAATCCTGACTGAAATTTTTCATAGATATCATTTTCTTGCAAGAAAGAGCACAGTTGAGCGGACACAACTTTTTCTAGTATTTTAGACATAAATGGAAGATTTGAAATGGGTCTGTAATTTGCTAGGTTATTATGATCTAATTGTGGTTTCTTAATAAGAGGTTTTATAACTGCCAACTTGAATATTCTTGGAACATGACCTAAGGATAAAGACGAGTTAATAATATTGAGAAGAGGCTCTTCCACTACAGGTAACACTTGTTTCAGTAGTTTAGTTGGTATTGGATCTAATAAACACGTTGTTGGTTTAGATGCAATGATAAGTTTATTTAACTCTTCCTGTCCTATAGTTGCAAAGCGCTGTAATTGTTCTTGCGGGGTGATAATTGAGGCTGAATCATAAGACACCATTAAAGATTGTACATTTACAATTGTGTTTCTGATGCTTTCTATTTTCTCAGTGAAGAAATTCATAAAATCATTACTACTAAACTGTGACGGAATATTTTGCTCCGGTAACGTCTGTTTATTTGTTAGTCTAGCGACGGTGTTAAATAAAAACCTAGGATTATTTTGGTTGTTTTCTATTAGTTTGCGGAGATGCTCAGCCCTGGCTGCTTTTAGGGCCTTTTTATAACGTGACATACTGTCTTTCCATGCGATTCTAAAGACCTCTAGATTAGTTTGTTTCCATTTACGCTCTAAATTACGAGTTTCTCTCTTTAGAACATGCGTAACACTGTTGTACCATGGTGCTTTAGTTTCCTCTCTAACCTTTTTTAATCTAATTGGTGCAACGATGTCTAATGTACTAGAGAAAATGGTGCTCATAGTGCTAGTCATTTCCTCTAGTTCATCTGTTTGTTTGGGTTCACTGAGCAGCTGAGATAGATCAGGTAAGCTATTTGAGAAATGATCTGTAGTTGTTGGAAGGATTGTTCTGCCTGGTCGATAACGCGGCGCAACATGACAAATTTCAGCGGTACGTAGTATGCAAGTGACCATGTAATGGTCAGTGACTTCATCACTTTGCGGTATAATATCTATATCGGTTGGATCGGCTCCATGTGATATAATTAAATCTAGCGTATGATTAAGACGATGAGTGGGACCAGTTACGTTTTGCTTGACCCCAAAGGAGTTTAATAAATCTGTAAACGCAGCCCCTAAAGCATCATTTGAATTATCTACGTGTATGTTAAAATCTCCAACAATTAATGCTTTATCGACATTGACCAAAAGATCTGAGAGAAAGTCTGCAAACTCTTTTAGGAAATCAGCGTAAGGCCCTGGCGGTCTATATACAGTAGCCAAGGCTAGAGATAATATGGATTTCTTTCTTACATCTAAGAGAGTAACATTTAGCACAAGTACTTCAAACGAATTAAACCTGTGACCTGTTTTCTGAGTAACAGTAAGAATATCTTTATAGATTATAGCAACACCACCGCCACGACCAATCAGACGGGGCTCATGCTTGTAACAGTATCCAGGAGGAGTAGACTCATTAAGACCGAAATAATCATTTGGTTTAAGCCAGGTTTCAGTAAGGCAAAGTACATCGAAACTATTATCTGTGACCATTTCATTTACAATAACCGCCTTAGGTGTAAGCGATCTGATGTTTAACAGACCTAGCTTTAGAAATTGTTTTTGTTCACTAATATTGAGATTTTCTGGTTTAATCACAATTAGATTTTTCTTAGATCCTGCAGTAGATTTATTATTTGATCTCACTAAACGAGGAATAGACACAGTTTCAATATAATGTTCCACATTGGTACTTATATCAATTAAGTTTGGACAGCAAAGAGTGTGATTTGGACTTTGACTTACTAGTCATATGGTGTGTAGCGTCTTGGAGATGTTGTCCGACAGAAGAGCCGCTCCGATTCTGCTGGGGTGAAGGCCATCAGCACGGAAGAGCCTAGGTCGCTCCCAGAAAAGATTCCAATTATTTACAAAGAGCAGTCTCTGTTCATTACACCATGACATTAACCATTCATTTAGAGCAAATAATCTACTGAACCTTTCGTGTCCTAGTCGGTAGGTGGGAAGCGGTCCAGACACGATGATCGTTGTTTCAGGCGATGTACTGCGTACCGATTAGCGCTGATGCACTGCAGGTGCGAGAGAGAGAGAGAGACACAGCCTCCACATAGGCTTTCCGCCTGAGAAATCAAAGATAAAAGAGCCATTGAGAGAAGCATGGTGGTTGTTCTTGTTCGTCGTGGTTGTTGTTCGTCGGCCGTTCGTTCTCGGCAAGCGAAGTTTCTGGGCACAATCTTGTTTGTGAGAGCGATCGGGGTGAGAAGGTCTCCTGCTGAAGTGGTCTATATTGAGTGTTAAAATCGGCTGTGGTGAAGCCTCGTTGGGGAAAACCTGCCCATTGAAGTCTGCTGGACTGATTGATCGATTGGATCTGCGCTGAGGAGAGAAAGAGAAAGATAAGTGAACTGATTTCATCTTACAAACAATTGAAAAGCTTGAAGAGGATGCAGAGAACATAGATCTGACGGTTGGGAAAGCTATGTGTTTCAGAGTGTGTTGAAGAGGAACCAAAGATCGAGTATCCTTCACGGGAGTGTAATGAATGGATTGAGGTCTCTGATCAGCCTTATTGTGTGAGTGAATTGCAGTGCTTTTGCCTTATTGATACACATTAATGCATTGCTGTGGATTTGAAGTGAACACATGTGCGGTGTGCTTTTGCTGAGAAGTAGCTTCAACTTCTGCATACGTCTTTGTGAAAAGTGATGATATCTGCTCTCTACTATTAACCCCTTCTCTGCTGAGCCCTGTGAGTGTACAGATACACTGGTGAAGTACTATTAACCTCTTCTCTGTTGAGCCCTGTGAGTGTACAGACATACTGGTGAAGTGCCATCAACCTTTTCTCTGCCGAGCCCTGTGAGTGTACAGACATACTGGTGAAGTACTATTAACCTCTTCTCTGTTGAGCCCTGTGAGTGTACAGACATACTGGTGAAGTGCCATCAACCTTTTCTCTGCCTGAGCCCGGTGAGTGTACAGATACACTGGTGAAGTACTATTAACCTCTTCTCTGCCGAGCCCTGTGAGTGTACAGACATACTGGTGAAGTGCCATCAACCTTTTCTCTGCCGGAGCCCGGTGAGTGTACAGATACACTGGTGAAGTGCCATTAACCTTTTCTCTGCCGGAGCCCAGTGAGTGTACAGACATACTGGTGAAGTGCCATCAACCTTTTCTCTGCCTGAGCCCGGTGAGTGTACAGATATACTGGTGAAGTGCCATCAACCTCTTCTCTGCTGAGCCCGGTGAGTGTACAGACATACTGGTGAAGTGCCATCAACCTCTTCTCTGCCTGAGTCCTGTGAGTGTACAGACATACTGGTGAAGTGCCATCAACCTCTTCTCTGCTGAGCCCGGTGAGTGTACAGACATACTGGTGAAGTACTATTAACCTCTTCTCTGCCTGAGTCCTGTGAGTGTACAGACATACTGGTGAAGTGCCATCAACCTCTTCTCTGCTGAGCCCGGTGAGTGTACAGATATACTGGTGAAGTGCCATCAACCTCTTCTCTGCTGAGCCCGGTGAGTGTACAGATACACTGGTGAAGTGCCATCAACCTTTTCTCTGCTGAGCCCGGTGAGTGTACAGATACACTGGTGAAGTCACTGCATGAAAAGAGGTGTATCCGGACCAGTATACTCCTGTATACACTGCTGAAATTCGGAAGAATCCAGGAGTATACTGGCCGGATAGCTCAAATTCCATGGGTCTGTATATGTCCGTATACATCCGAAATGATACCAAATCGGATGTATGTTGTGGACGTATACTTCCGTGCTACAGCCATTTGTTGCCATGGCAAGTAATCCCTCAAAGGTTTTTTCAAGAGAACATTTTCACACCTTTGTGCACCTTTTGGCCTTCCCCCCCCATTGGTCCTTTTCTTTTAAAACCACTCCCATTACCCAGACCACTATTGGAGGACAGGACACATTGAAAACCCAGGAAAGTGATTTGATTGGTTACTTTTAGAACATAACCCACCCTAGGCCTTATCGCACAGTGATTTGATTGGTTATAGGCCAGCTATGCAGATATTGCTCAGTATACACTAAACCCCCCTTACCCCAATTTTAATACATTCAAATATAATTTTAAAAACACACACAAAGAACAATGAGAAAGTCTGACATTTTTATTAAGGTAAATAAAACATTACAAAGAGCATTATAAACAAGCATTAAAAAGGAATGGGGGAACAAAAATATTTGAGGGGATGAAAATGTAAAGGAACAAAAACAAATATAACATGAACATTCCAAAGAACATTATAAACATACATTAAAATGAATGGGGAAAAAGAAATGTTAACAAAGGTGTAAAGGAATAAAATACAAAACGTGGAGATCAGCAACATGCACATCAAAAAGGAACAAATATACAAAGTATACAATATAAAACGAGATCAATAAATAAATATAGAAATTAAAGTGTATATATGTAAATATTCATTTTTTCAAACTGCCATGATGCACTGGTGGTGTGACGTAGCGTGGGTCAGCCTCTAGTCTGGTTTGTAGTGCCTGGCAGAGAGCAGATAACTCTGTGGTTCTGTTTGGTGGAGACCTCATCCACACTGGCCTTCCATCAACAATAGCATCTTCATCAGACATCAGTTCTATTGTTGCAGTCTTCCACAGTTCCCTTTCTGTGTTGGTTTGTACAACACTGGACATGGTCTCCAGCATCTGCAAACATGACAGTAATTTAACCACTAAAACACAGAGAGGAGGATAGTTACATTCTGAAGAACAAAAACTAAAAAAACTGCTTAACCAGTTTCTTAACTTACCTGTCTCTTTCTTTGACGGTTCTTTGCAGTGTTCTTCATAGTGTTTCTTTTCTGGGCCTTTTCAGGCTGAGCCAAAGAATACTTACTCTGCAAAGTCTCAAAATACGTCTTGCAACCTGTTAAATAAATCATAAATAAAAGTAATGCCAATAAAACTAAGTAAAACAGAGGACATTAAAATGATTACAACATCTTTAAGATTACCTTTTGCACATTCAGGGTCAACGTCTGTAAAAGTTGTCCTTAATTCTTCAAAGAGGTAAGTGGTCACAGCCAGGTTATGTGATGAATTTATTCTGGGGGAAAAAGTTGCAGGCATCATTAATGAAATTCAGTTTTAGTATTTCAAATCCATATAGTAGTAGATTAAACTAACATTTACAGTATACAATACGCAGTCTTACCCGGTTTGTGGATCGTATTTGTGTGGGTTGTTCTCTGAATTATGGAGGCGCTTTACGGATTCCTGTAAAGTTTGAAATTAAAAAGCGTTTAAATGGATTCACAATCTGCAAGAACCACAAAACTGAATTTTCAGTTTGAATAAGTTGGCCATCACAGTAAACATAAGAGACAAAACATATCAGTTCATAAATCTTTAAGATGTCACGCAGCGCCTCTGATATCTTACCGGTTCGTGCCGCCTTCTGCCTATACAAGGCCACCAGTGCAGGTGTGTGTTGGTCAAGCACAGCATAGAACTGGTTCCGTATGTTGACGTTTGTGATGCGTTGGAACTCAGCACAAAGCTACAAAAACAAACAAAAATAATTATATAAAAAGACTAATACTCGATTTGCAACAGAAAACACATTTGTGATGCAACATGTTCAGTTAAAATGGTCACATGCAAAGTGATAGTTCTTACACACAGTGAAAAGTGGCATTTGCTGTTCCACTTGAATGTGATACATATAAAAAATTTGGCAGTGAAATATGTGTGAAGAGTGGCAGAAAAGAGAAGTGAGTCTGTTTTACCTGTGATTCAATCCGAAGAGCCGGCCATTTCCCCAAGAAGTCCTTCACCTGCACAGATAAAACAATCAATATGAAACCAGTCAAATTATGCAATCAACCTCTTTAATGACAAATTAATGATACAAAATTTCAAGTGAATGTAACTTACCGATAAAGTTGCTCTCTGGTGACAATGTAGGTCTGCACGCACACAAAAACAGACAGCAAGATATTTAATTTTTAAGAGACGTTTGATTGATGCTAATGAATTAGGCTCCAAATAAAAGAAATGGTGAAAAATAGTTACAGCCTAAATTAACATTTGAGTCACCTTGATTTTGGGGATGCTCACTGCACTCCTTCCACTTAAACCTATAATGAAAAGACGTTTGTAAAGGGTTTAATAAAAACTTGCATAGTTCATTCGGTAACTATTATGTCCATAACCTTAACTTTGTTTGAGTAAAAGTTAATGTAACTGCTAAACGTTAGCCACTAGCTCATTTGGGTGCATGTAGATAACATCGCATTGAACTTGCCAGAGCAGGGCGCTTAACACAAACAGCAGCAACACACTCAAAAACAGAAGGACTATCGCTTGCTGAAAAGAGTTATTGACTAACGTTAACATTATTGCCCTGCCACGACATTAACAGTACACAGGATATTATCTGTAACTAGCAGGCGGACTGACGGCAATCGCGCCTGCGGCACCGCGCTTGCAACTTAAAAATAGCCTCGTCTAACAGTCAAATATCACGTGTAATATAATATTCTTACAATATTACAACAAGCAAAGTAGTTTTGAAGTGTTTTGGTTTACTTACAAGTTGTTTCATTCTTGATACACGTCGCTCAAGAGGGTAGCCATCTTGGACAGATTTTTCAGGTAACGTCAGCTGCACGTCATGACGTCATATCACGTGATCGACAGTACACTTTAAAATAGTGAGTAAACCAGCGGTGTTCACTCAGAAATGCTGAGGCACACAAACATAAAAATACATATTTGTTCATAGACATTAATAGTTTAAAGGTGGATTAACTCAGCAAGAGATTTTAACTGTAGTGACCTCGGTCTTCAATTCAGTGGAGTAGAAAAGCTCAGGTTCCATCTACCTTTTTAATAAATATCAAGTCACCTTTATTTATACAGCGCTTTTTACAATACAGATTGTTTCAAAGTAGCTTTACAGAGATAACAGGAAAGTAATGCAAGACAGTTTGTTTCCAGAAGAAAATAGCTTCACAGTCCAGCTTAAGTCAGTTCAGTGGTGATTCATTTTGTTGTATAAATAAATAAATACATTTAAATGTGTGTATATATAGCCACTTTGGAGAAAACCGTGATATCATCGTCCAGCTCAGTTCAGATCTCATATAATAGTGTCAACGCAGGCAGATCAATAATATTGTTGAATATTAAATTAAATGTCCCCAACTAAGCAAGCTAAAAGCCAATTGTAAAAAAGGTGACAATTGTTGTTGTCTGCAATTTGTAAAATTTCACAATATAATTTGAGATATTCTGAAATGTTTGGTTCATTTTTCTTTATTTGTTCCATTAAATTTATTGCTGGGAAAAAAATTAATCGCGATTAATCGCATCCAAAATAAAAGTTTGTGTTTGCATAATATATGTGCGTGTACTGTGTATAATTATTTTGTATATATAAATACACACATATGCATGTATATATTTAAGATTTTTTATTTTTTTTATTTTATTAAATTATTTATATTTATATATAATATCAATTATGTATAAATGTATATACAGTATATACATGCAAATATTTCTTAAATAAATACATGCATATGTGTGTATTTATACATACAGAATAATTATACACAGTACACACACATATATTATGCAAACACAAACTTTTATTTTGGATGCGATTAATTTTTTCCCAGCATTAATTAAATTCCTTTGTTTATTTCATTAAATATTCAGATGTTTTTGTGAACGTATATGTTCAGACTGGGTGTTTATTTTGTCCTGTTTTTATAAAAAATATTTGAATAAGAGACTTTTTTTCATGCAGTGGTTTTAAGGCCCTGACACAGGCGACGTGAGTCAACCCTAGAGTCGGCTTTAGTCATTGCTAGTTCTTTGACGTCGGTTTTGTGTTTCAGGTCCTTAAGAATTTATTTATTTTTCTGTACAAAAAGCTTGTTTGCTGTAGCCTAACCTAGTAGTCCAGAGATAATTCAATCCTGAAGTCCTCCCTGGCCACCCCTCCCTCTGAGAACAGCCAGCACCTTTAGTGTCAGTCATTAACATATGAAAGGTCTTCACACCTAACAGTTGTCAGTCCTCTCACACCCAGCAGTGTTTCAGCTGTATATGTCCGTGAAATTTCACGGATTCCTGTATATGTCCGCATATGTGAGGTTTCCGGGTTTATCTGGAAATATACTGTTCCATGTTACTCTGATCCGCTTTTTCCCGCATACATCCGGCAAACATCAAATTACACAGGAGTTTACCATGCCCGTATTTTGCCGGATTTGAGTCTTTTCATGCAGTGAGTGCCATTAACCTTTTCTCTGCCTGAGCCCGGTGAGTGTACAGATACACTGGTGAAGTACTATTAACCTCTTCTCTGTTGAGCCCTGTGAGTGTATAGACATACTGGTGAAGTGCCATCAACCTTTTCTCTGCCTGAGCCCGGTGAGTGTACAGACATACTGGTGAAGTGCCATTAACCTTTTCTCTGCCGGAGCCCGGTGAGTGTACAGATACACTGGTGAGGTACAATTAACCTTTTCTCTGTTGAGCCCTGTGAGTGTATAGACATACTGGTGAATTGCCATCAACCTTTTCTCTGCCGAGCCCTGTGAGTGTATAGACATACTGGTGAAGTGCCATCAACCTTTTCTCTGCCTGAGCCCGGTGAGTGTACAGACATACTGGTGAAGTGCCATTAACCTTTTCTCTGCCGGAGCCCGGTGAGTGTACAGATACACTGGTGAGGTACAATTAACCTTTTCTCTGTTGAGCCCTGTGAGTGTATAGACATACTGGTGAATTGCCATCAACCTTTTCTCTGCCGAGCCCTGTGAGTGTACAGACATACTGGTGAAGTGCCATCAACCTTTTCTCTGCCTGAGCCCGGTGAGTGTACAGATATACTGGTGAAGTGCCATCAACCTCTTCTCTGCTGAGCCCGGTGAGTGTACAGATACACTGGTGAAGTAATATTAACCTCTTCTCTGTTGAGCCCTGTGAGTGTACAGATACACTGGTGAAGTGCCATTAACCTTTTCTCTGCTGAGCCCTGTGAGTGTACAGATACACTGGTGAAGTGCCATCAACCTTTTCTCTGCCTGAGCCCTGTGAGTGTACAGATACACTGGTGAAGTGCCATCAACCTCTTCTCTGCTGAGCCCGGTGAGTGTACAGATACACTGGTGAAGTGCCATTAACCTTTTCTCTGCCTGAGCCCGGTGAGTGTACAGATACACTGGTGAAGTACTATTAACCTCTTCTCTGTTGAGCCCTGTGAGTGTATAGACATACTGGTGAAGTGCCATCAACCTTTTCTCTGCCTGAGCCCTGTGAGTGTACAGATATACTGGTGAAGTGCCATCAACCTTTTCTCTGCCTGAGCCCTGTGAGTGTACAGATACACTGGTGAAGTGCCATCAACCTTTTCTCTGCCTGAGCCCTGTGAGTGTACAGATACACTGGTGAAGTGCCATCAACCTCTTCTCTGCTGAGCCCGGTGAGTGTACAGATACACTGGTGAAGTGCCATTAACCTTTTCTCTGCCTGAGCCCGGTGAGTGTACAGATACACTGGTGAAGTACTATTAACCTCTTCTCTGTTGAGCCCTGTGAGTGTATAGACATACTGGTGAAGTGCCATCAACCTTTTCTCTGCCTGAGCCCTGTGAGTGTACAGATATACTGGTGAAGTGCCATCAACCTTTTCTCTGCCTGAGCCCTGTGAGTGTACAGATACACTGGTGAAGTGCCATCAACCTCTTCTCTGCTGAGCCCGGTGAGTGTACAGATACACTGGTGAAGTGCCATTAACCTTTTCTCTGCCTGAGCCCGGTGAGTGTACAGATACACTGGTGAAGTACTATTAACCTCTTCTCTGTTGAGCCCTGTGAGTGTACAGACATACTGGTGAAGTGCCATCAACCTTTTCTCTGCCTGAGCCCGGTGAGTGTACAGATACACTGGTGAAGTAATATTAACCTCTTCTCTGTTGAGCCCTGTGAGTGTACAGATACACTGGTGAAGTGCCATCAACCTTTTCTCTGCCGGAGCCCGGTGAGTGTACAGATACACTGGTGAAGTACTATTAACCTCTTCTCTGCCTGAGCCCTGGGAATGTACAGATACACTGGTGGAGTGCCATTAACCTCTTCTCTGCCTGAGCTCCGCAGCCTACTGGTGAAAAGAGTTTCTGAATCATTGTCCCATCACTGTGCGCCGACGAAAGTATCCTGTAATGAGAAGAATCCTTATCTTCCTACTTACCGTTGATCCCCGAAGAATGCAGCATCGCTGGTAAAGTCAGCTTTTAAACCACTCTCACTATTGTGCACCGACGAAAGTACTTTGTACTGAGAAGAATCCTTACCTTCCTTACTTACTGCCCTAGTCCTGAGGAAGACAGCATTGCTGACGAAGTAAGCTCTTGAGTCATTGTCCCACTACTGTGCACCGACGAGAGTTCCCCATGACGACGAAGGCCTAGAAGACATCGAATTCAATTAAGATTTGTGCCCTTTTTATATCTTGTGATAAATAAATATTATTATTTATTATTATTATTATTATTCTTCAGAACTTATCTTGTGTCTGTGTCGTCCATCTGTTGCAGGCCTGTGGTGTCGGCTCCTCGCGGTGGTGGTGTTTTAAGTCCGGGGCTGGCGGGTCATCCGAGGTCCGCCCCGGTGACAATATCACTGACCTGGGTAGACCCAGTGTGTGGCCAGTGTAATACAATATACCTAAAATTTGAACTGAAAGAGAGCAGTGCAGGAGCACGTTGTTGCCCTGTGTGTTTACAATGTGCCAAGTGAAGATTTCATTTTATTTTCAAGATGTTGTAATACTCACAGCAAACTCCTTGAAAAGGTCCTCTTCTTTTTCTCCAAGATGGACAACAAGGCAGCGGATAGCTACTTCTCTCCGTACTTCAATTGTATTGTGCTATTTAATAAAAATGAAAAAAGAATAAAGAGAAAGTGTCAACAGTAAATAAATATACTTTAATCTGAACAGGTGAATGACAACTTGACATTTTAAACACAAATCTAAATTATTCTAGTGTGATGGTCTAAATAATTTACAATACCTCGAGAAGCATGTCCCTGATCTTTCTGATTCTTTCTCCTTTAGCTCCTCCCTTTGATAAGGCCAGGTCCATCAGTTTTGGGGTACACTTGTCAAGTTTGGCCATAAAGGTGGCTTCAAGACTTACAGTGGTTATTCTCTTGAATTCTTCATTTATCTGTATAAAACAGGAATGGTAGAACTTTTCATATGTAACATCAAATTACATGTAATATGTTCTTATACATTAAATAATACTGTTTTCAGCCCTGTTCTCAGTACTTTTTCAATGCAACAACAATTAATACTATGTTTACAATGTCTGTGTTTATTTACAAATTAAAAATTAAATAGTGAACTTAATGTCAATGGTGATGAATTTTCTGCAGCCTGTTTAAATAACTTCAAGGTGATTTTCTGGTAAAGTTCTAAAACTGTAACAATAGCTGTCTGAAGATGGGGAAAAGAACCAAAACTCTAGTCAAAACTCGTTTCGCTTCCAAAGAGAGAACAAAACTTACCTGTGCAGCATCTGATAACGCAGGCCAGCGCTCCATGACATCCCTGATTTCAGGGGTGTTGTAAATTATTTCTTATCTGCGAAGAGAAAATGTCTTGCCCATTTTCTCAGCAACAACTTGGAAATTGTTCTTTTTTGTCACTTCATGCAAAAGGTTCACTCTCTCTTGCTCCAAACTCGCACTGAGGATGAGGAGGCAAGTAATTCACTTAAGCCTTTTTAGGCTTTTTAGCAGGAGTCTGGTCATCTGCTGGTTTTCACTTGAGTGAGTTCACCACAGTTTCTGGACAGCCAATTCCTCTAAGTTTCAATCTAAAATTGTTCATCTTGTATTTCAGTCGTTGAATCCAGCCGTAGTAACCATTGAATGACCCTGGTTCTGTGAGGCAGGGATGTTTTTGGATCAAGGCCTCCGCTACCTGACTTAAGTGAGCACTTGATGGGTATGCAGTGTATTCAAAAATGACTTCAGCTAATTTTCCAAGAATGTCTGGAAGCATTGAAACAAGATCTTTTGTATCAAGACGAGTCCCAGAACACCTGCATTTTTCATTGCCTGACTGAAGCAGTATCTCTGTACTGGAAGAGAAACAGGGAATTGGAAATTCTGAGGGCCAACCCTTTGACCGATAGGTTAGGTTTTCTGAAGTCGATTCTGAAGAAACAGGCTATGTGTCATTGGAGGTCACAGATGAGGACGCATCATTGAAAGGCTGAGAGGGACAATCATTGCTTGTGAAGGAGCTGTCTATATCTGTTAAAGTCAAAGTTACAGTCGGGGGTTCCAGGACATACACAACCTTGATTGTGTCTTTGTCTTTGATATCGGAAGTTGAAAGCAGGGTGAAAAAATCATTGCCAAAATCAACATCCTTGTAATGCAAACAGAAATTCACAGAAATCCTAAAAGTATCTCGAACAACTGATTCAAGTTCTTCAACTGTTCCGGGGACTCCAAAAGGTAATGTCAGTTTTTGGACATCATGGTCTGAAAGAATCACTCGGAGATGAGCTGGTTGGGACATTATCTGTAATACACAAAATAACAACAAATGCAAGTAAGAATACAATGCAATGTTCCCCCAGAGTTGTAGAGGCTCTGCTCAATGCAAGGTCATTACACCAAACTATTTTTTTCGTTAGTTTGTTCTTTTAAATGAAAATACATAGTCTGCACAAGCAATAACTGGGGGACCATCCATATAACAGACTTCGCTGCTGGACTGTATTTGTGTCTTGCATGTTAATCTTATTGAAAAGTAAGTGTATGCTAACAGGCTTAATCCTTGTGAAAAATTGATAAAGTTGCTTTTTGTTCCAACTATGACTTCTGAATTTGACAAGTCAAGGTTTTGTTGGCAATCTAAGTAACATAAATGTAGCGTTTCAGGGTTACAATGCTCTTTCCACTAAACACATAAGTTGATAAAGGGAACATATCAGACAGCTCTGCAGGCTCTAGCACTTTCACAGTGTCTGTTTTCTCAAGAACATAGCTCCTGAGATGCTCAACTGACCATGCAATCAAGGATTTCAGAATGAATACAAGAGTGCCCTTAACAACAACTATTTGGATCAACTCTCCAAAATCGGTCAGACCACCTGTCGAGCCATTAGCCAAAACCATTCCAATTACATACTTTGTGCCACTGTAACACACTGTATTGGCTATCTGAATACGTCTTTCATCAGGGAATTTAGCTTGCAGTGCTTTCTGGATGTTTTCTCTTAGCACAGTAACATCTACAGTAGCCAGATTTGTGGAATGTAAGATGGGTTTTACAACACTAGAATCATGATGGTTATATGCAATCATCAGCTGATGCTTCACGGAGAGTGAAAGCAGAATATTTCGAAAGGTTTGTGTGTGCCTGACAACACGCTTAAAAAAGCTGTGTTTGGCTTCAAACCGCATAGTCCACAGTAACACTAGTGGACCATAGGCTCTGATCAACTCTGGATAATGTTCCAGGAAATGGTGTTTGGGTATTAGTTTTTCCTCTGGGAAAACCTGGAGCAATCTGTGTTTGTGTTCAGAGATTTTACTGTCCAGGTGGCAAATCATCTCCTCTGTGTGAACGTGGCTTACAACTAGCTCAACTATGCCTTTGAGCACTAGAAGTACTTCCCATGTTGGATCACCCTCAGGGATTTTTGATCCAATGAGGAGGGGCAGGAATCTCAACAAAGACCAATTCTCATGTGCATTCCCTCCAACACTTTTCTTTGTTGCAAAATTCAGAGGGACTTGCTGTGGAGCATCAGTCTTGTCTGACCATTTGTACGGAAACATTTGAATGGCTTTGTTGAGCTCATCAAGAGTAAAGTATTTATTTTTGATAAATACTTGAAGACAGAGAGCCAGTTCTCGGGGGACTATACCCTCAAACAAATCATGCATCACATCAGGAGGGTATCCTGATAAAACGTTGAAATGCTTTAGATTCTTCGTAAGTGGACAGTGCCTCTTGACTACATAGACATGAGTCAAGTCTGTATTCTCCTGCACAGCCTGGATATGCATTTCATGCTGTTCTTTAGTTCTGAGAGGAAATGCCCCTGTTCTGACTTCTTCTACCTGAAACTTTGACTTATCACCCAGACAAAATCTGCAAATGTAAGAACCGGAGAAATTTTCAACAAATCCCCCCAAGGAATGTGCCCCAAGATTATCTGCCACGACACAAAACACTGTTCCGTTGACTATTTTGCCTAATGCTGGAACATACAGGCCCTCCTCCTCCAAGCTCACAAGATCCTTGAGCAGTGGCTCAAGTACAGAACTATAACCAAATCTCTTAACATCATCAGCCTTGCAGAGAATTGCTAAGAAGATGGAGGTCAGTGAAGATCTGAGCAGTGCAGGAACATCAGCAAACACCCAGTACACAGCTGTCACTTTGTGTTTCTTTCTTGATGTTCCCAGAGGATTGCATATCTCAAAGTCATCAACATAGAGAATAATAGCAATCGTAGGATCTTCTGCAGAAAAAAACTCATTTGTTTTGTAGTAAATGCCATCAGAAAATGCCCTGTACTGAGTTTGACTGTTACTTTGAGCTTCTCTGTTTTTTAAGATTACATCCCGGATCTCTTTCTGACTCAAAACCTGAAGCAATGACTTCAGAATGGGGACATACTGGAAGCTTCTATTTTCTTCCCTATCCAGTACATACTCCACTGGTTCCACCACATCAAACTGCTCTATATAATAAGATCTTCTCTTGTAGGCAGAAGAAAGGGGACCACTGCTACTCAGGGCAGAGGTAAAAGGATGTCCATCACACAGCTCTGTCATCATGTCTGACACAACAGATTAATCAATCTCACAATTATGTTTCTTCAAGCAGGACTGTAAAATGCGTTTGATGATGGGTCCTGATGCTGAATGAGATATGAAATTTAACTCTTCAACAACCTCATCAATACACCTGTTAGATACGTTAAAGGTGCTCTCAAGTTTTAGAAACAACAAAGCCAACATTTTTTCAATGTGGTTTGGCAGAACTGTCACATCATTATCATCATCTTGACCATCATCAGGCAGCTCACTACCTTGAATTTCCACATCACTGTGTTGATCTGTGTTGGCTGAACTTACAAACCTTTTTATAATGTCTTCCTTGAAGTCCGTCAATGAGTGAGGAGTATGTTTTCGGCTTCTGTGGGAAGCAAATGTACCATAAATATTAGTGCTGAAATTGCAGTTCTGAAATACACAGATGACAGTCTCATGTTTTTTCAAATGCTGACCCAGGTGTTAAAATAATTCTCTTTCTGTGGAGATTGTCTTGGCATTGCAACAAGGACAAGTAAACGAGATACTTTCTGCAGATCTGAATCTTTCCTGAGTTCCCTTAGAGTGATGTCTTGATAAATGTGATCTAAGGCTACCCCATGTTCTGAAAGAACAAAAACAGTCTTGATAAAGGCATGGCAGTGGTTGCCCACCATGACCATGGTATAGCCTGTAATGTTTTAGCAACGCTATTTGTGTTTTGGTTTCAAATTTACACATTTTACACCCCGAACCCATTTTTAGATATGGGCCAACTTAAAAATATAACTGATCAGCCTAGAAATGTCATAGTACATTTGCATTAATTGTTCATGCAAATCTCAGCAACCAGTAGATATTAGTAATTTATGCCAAAAGATTCACTGAATGACAATTTAACCATAATTTACTGTATGCCTTTAAGTGCAGGAAAATAAAATACAAATTTTAGATTGCATAACAACAGTGACCAAAATCCAGAATATCTCTATTCTAACACAAAAACACACTATAAAAAAAGCATTAAAAAAAAAAACCTGCCACTACTATCTTTTTTACAGAGATCAAAAGTCTGTTAATGTTGGTCAAACAGCAAACTGCCTACAATAAAAGTTGAATGCTACACTGTAAAAAATTTGTAACACTCCCAAATCAAAAATTTCAATTGACCGATAACATCTAAATTTTTCAATTGGCTGTGTGAATGACGACAGATTTTTTTTAAATGTGTCTGTGCATTAAATTATTTTACTATTTACAGCACAAATGAAATTCCCTCTCTGGCTGAGCATATTTTTCAATGAAACCGTTTTTACATTCTAATCCACTGCCATCCTGGTCAAATTATACTGCTAACAAACATTAACTGTATTACCAGGTGTAGCTAAACCTCTATTTAAATGGAGAGAATTTATTTTTAAATGAAATAAGACTCAGATTACTCACCTTGAAATGTCCTTTGTGTCATACTGGTCAGCCTAAAACATGTCTGAACTTGCTCCTTGCTCGTTAAGTGGGGGAGGAGCTTTGAAATCCTGAACTCAAATGGTGTGGAAAAATTACGTTATCAAGCCAATTTCATTGGGTTGCTACAACGTAAATATTGTTTTAAACTAATCAACACATATATTTATGTTTAAATTACAAACATTATTAAGTTGACGTAATTATCAACATTATTCTGTCATGACAACTCATTAAAATAATGCTGGCAACTTAAAAGGTTTAATCAAATTAACAATTTAGAATTTTTAATTTACAACAATGTATTAAATTATGTAGTGGTAACAGATCCCTTGAATTATTTTTTACAGTGATTTCACCAATATTAACACAATATAATTTAACATGTGTAACACACATTTTGTAATGATTTGTAAATATTTAACAGAAATGCCCATTTCTCGTGTGGATACAGTTAATATGCTTTACATTTATCACTACATCAAGTGTCAATAATTAGAATCAGACACAGATTAGTGGAACATTATTAAAGCGTAGAGCAGAATTAAACTAAGTCAATATTACTGACAGATTGATGTGGAGATTCACAAACATCTGTGTCTGGAATGAAACTGCAAATAAAGTGATTTTGTTTTTAGTAGTAAAAGTTGTTAAAATATTTTGTCTTTACTGAAGTTTTTATTCAGCCCTTACTGCATAATCATAATTTGATAAACTTACAGTATGACAAAATCTTAGTATTATATCACTGTATTTCTGGCTATTCACATTCTCCTTTCTATAACACTTGTGTCTTTTTTTAAATGGTTTTATATTGTGGAGTTTGGTTTGGTTTGCTGAGTGCTGATGCGGTTGCATGTGCATTAACTGTTAATGATGTTTAATGCATCTTTGTTTGGTGTTTCTGGAGTTAATTCAGGCTATAAAAGAACGCTGAGCAGCTCATAAACACCATCATCTCCTGATGAGCAGCGTCTCCAGTCTTCAGTCTGATTCCCGGTAAGATCATGTCGTCTCATGTGGGAATTATTGTGTCATTGTGTTTCAGCCTTTATTCAAACATTAGCACATGTTGTTCAGCTTGTTGACTCTCTAGTGTGCTTGATTATATGTAGAAGAAATTAAAGAAATGAAGATGGAATTGTTTAAAGCAGGTTTGGAAGTTTTCTTTAAGGTCCTGTAGGAACCAGTTTCCATTTCAGGCTCTTGATATTCATTTGATGATGATGATCAGCTCATAAACTTCATCAACTGTTTCCCAGGTGAAAGGAAATGTATTTAAATTGTGTTTTTTTGGACATAATGTATTTAAATTATACTGTACTAAGTGCGTATTAAATTTATTATTTTGAAACAACAGTATATTAAGTGTATTTCAAGATATGCTTAAGATCAAATTTAAGCTATTTGCAATATATTTTAATATATTAAACTGTGCTAAAATGGAACCACTTCAAGCACATTTAGTGCATTTAAGTGTATTTCTTTAGTTCATTTAAAATATACTTTCATATTTCTTAAACTACAGTTATCATATATTTGAGGCTTAATTTTAATGTACTTCAAGAACATTTTAATAGCATTTCAGCCCATTAGAAATATATTAGCATTACACTAATAGTTTATTATAAAGCTGTTTTAATCAGTATCTGTTATACCTGTATTACTGAAGAGTACACTATGATATTACATCACTAAATAATGAATCCATCCATTTGAGTTTGATCATCATTCTGAAAATGATCTGGATGAAGTCTGACATAAACATGATTTTCTCAGCTTTTTGCTCAAAATGTTTTTTTTTTTTTTTTTGTTTTTTTTATTAACTTTCAAGTGTTGTTAAAAAGAAAAAAAGAAAAACTTTCTTTTGATAAATTACATGTTCAGATATTCATACAACAAAATATTCTGTGGGCGTGAAGCTTTAGTGAAAATGAGCAAAAACACTTGCGGGGAAAGAGTCATAAACGCTGAGTGAACTTTAAAAATGAAAGCATCAGATATAAAGCGTTCTCAGATTACTTCAGTCGTCGTAGTTGAGCCGAACCGTTTGTGAAAGTTAGACTGGTTTTTCACTCAAACCACCCATTGTTAGTTAATTGTGTCTTTAAGGTAATTACAGTTGCACACGTTGGATCAAATAGTTTGTCTGTAATCTCAGGCATTTCCTACATTAGATCCACAAGTTTTAAGATGTGTGTTTTACAGTGTGTGTGCAGTGAATGAAGAGCTCTTTAAACACAGCAGTGGAAACTTGTGAAACATCTGTCAGTCTGTGTGTTGCTCCACAAACTTCTGCTTTGACCTGCAGACGAAACACACAATCCTGTCAGTAACGTAAGTTCTTCAAGATTTATTCCTAGTTTAATAAACCATTGTACACTTGCAGCTGTGCTGGACTGAATATTCAGAACAACAGTATTCATGCTTTTGTGATATTGTTCAAATGGAGGTTCTCTTACGAGAGTACTCTCGTGTTGCGTAAGTGAAGTTTACGCTACGGGAAAACTCCTTTTTTCGAGAATACTGAAGCCAGAAAATTATCCTTAATTTTCCAAAATGTAAAACGCATTTCCTGCAGCAGGCAGACCTAGGCGAGACGGCTTGCGCGCCTATTGGCTGCTCTGCAGCAACTGCTGCAACCTATCAGTGTGTCTTGGCATGACTCCAGCACCATTGGGAAGCCTTCCAGCGCTACGTCATAGCCCGCCAAGGTGGGTGTGGCCACAAGCCTATAAATTCCCACCACTGAAGTTGCACAATGATTTCGTCTCCTTCAGTGAGTGACTACACTTTGCTGGATCTCCGGGAAGAAGCCGTGCCGTCGAAAAGCCTTCAGCGGGACGAGCTCGAGTTTCAGGACGCCGGATTGCCGCCTTCGCTCGCCGTACCTGCTGTGCTATCCGGCGCCCATATCCTTTTCCCTGCTCCATGTGTGTTCGCCCGCTGCGACACATGCGTTTTTCTAAAAGAGCAAAGGCATTTTTAAATGCCAGCCATGTACTGCGGCTCTTGCAGAGCCATTCTCAGCGACGGGGACCGTCATCTGCTTTGCGTTTCCTGCCTGGGAAGGGATCACGCGGACCACGCGCTCGCTGATGGCGGCTGCCAGGAATGCGAGTCTCTGCCTCTCTCGAACCTGCGGGCTCGACAGGCTGTTTTTCACGTTAAGTCCGCTTCACCTATGCCTTCTGTTGGGCCGCGCCGTAAAAAGCGCCACTCTCAAAGGCCACCAGAACCTTCGGTGAAGGAGAACTCGCTGGCGGCGTCCCCCCGAGCCACCTTCTCGGAGTCCCACGTCTCTTTCCTTGACGGCCAGCACCCCGCTGCGGTCGAGACGACAGAGCGGGATGCTATGGAGGAGGACGGCTGCTCTCTGCTGGCGTCCGGGAGTGAGGATTGGTCGGGCTCCATCCCTGACCCCACCCCGTCGACACAGGAGTCCAGCGTGAGGGCCTCGGTCGACGTTGAGCTTCTCCGCCTTCTCTCAAAGGCCGTCGAGGACCTCGGCCTTGACTGGACCACGCCCCAGGAGCCTGCGCCTAACAGTTTGGATGGCTGCTTCCTCACTGGACGCCGCTCTGCACCTGTTTCCAGGCCCGCTCCCTTCCTTCCCGAGCTTCACGAGGAGCTCTCCAAGTCGTGGGGAGCCCCGTACTCAGCCAGGCTGAGATCCTCTGTCTCTTCCACGCTCTCTGCGGTCGGCAGCGCGAAGGACAAAGCATAGCTCGTTGTTCCTCCCGTTGAGGAAGCAGTGGCAGCACACTTGTGTCCGTCCCATGCTGGATGGCGGGCCAAGTCAACTCTGTCCACCAAAGCCTGCCAGACCACGTCAGCCTTGATCGGCCGCGCCTACGCAGCCGCCGGTCAGGCTGCATCTGCACTTCACGCCATGGCTGTTTTGCAGATCCACCAGGCCAACTTCCTCCGGTCTCTGGACGAGGCTGGACCGACTAAGGAATGTGTGACGGATTTGAGGAGTGCGACGGACCTGGTGCTCAGGGCTACCAAAGCCGGCGCCCAGGCCATCGGCCGTAATATGGCTTCGCTCACCTTCACGGAGCGTCACTTGTGGCTCACCCTGTCCGACATGTCTGAGTCCGACCGTGCCACCTTCCTGGACGCTCCTATCTCTCCGACTGGTCTCTTCGGTCCCTCTGTGAAAGGCTTCGCGTAGCGTTATTCGGAGGTGCAGAAAACATCTCAGGCCATAAGAAATTTTCTGCCGCAGTGTTCAAGTTCTGCAGCAGGCCGTGCTAAGAAGCAGCCGCCCGCTCGAAGAACGGCCCCCCCACCGCCTCCGCCCCCCGCTCCACAACAGCACCAGGCCGTGCAGACCGTCGCCTGCCTGGGGACCCAGACCCAGGCTCGCGCCCAGCTTCGAGCCTCCCAAGTCTTCCTAGCCCTCCATTGGAAAGTGCCAATGGTTAAGTCCCTCTATGGCCAGACCGGCGTCGAAATCAGCGCGAACCGCTCTCGTAGTTCCCTCAACAGAGGTGACTCGAAGAGTGTACTTAGCAGCCAACGAGCCGGTTCCACAACTCGGTCGCCTGCACACAAACGCCGTTTTTACGGTGACCCACATAAATCTCAAAGAGAGCATTATGTCTGGTTATATTCCGGCTCAGGCCAAAGGTGTTTTGAATGTAGCAAAGGTGCTCGCTGCCCAGTGCCCACCCACGCACATAAACACTACCCTCTCTGTGTGTCACACTCATCCAGGGTCGAATACAATAAAGCTGGCTCAGGCCGCTCGACCGTTAAATGTAGGAAAAGTGCCCACTGCCCAGTATTCGCCCCTACACACAAGCACTACCCATGCAGTGTCTCACACCACCACAGGGTTCATATCAGTCAAACCGGCTCACGCCGTTCATGTTTTAAGTGTACGGAATATGCCCACTGTACAGCGCTCACCCCTGCCCGTGAAAACGACTGTATCTGCGCTTTGCACACACATACAGCCTCAGCATATGAACCCAGCACGAGCTGGTGGTGTTTCAAGTGTGGACCACGTGTCTGCCTTTCAGCACACACACTCTGTGAAAAACTCTCTGCGTGTCGCACGGCGAGCTCACATTACTGTGTCTGTGATGCAGCATCTCCCCGTTCATACGACTGGAGTGCTAGCTACAGAGCCACCACGCAAACTACTGTCTATCCCATCCGAAATAAACATGAAGAACGAACCATTTCTTCATGGTCTGGTCCCCGGGTCCCCTAATGTGAGCGACCAAAACCCAGACCTCATTCTACCCCTATCAATTCACGTGAAAGCATGGGAATTGATACCAGGGGTTTCAGAATGGGTACTAAAGATGGTGAAATGGCTACTCGCTGCAATTTGCTCGCCGACCACCGCGCTTCACAGCACGGGTCGAAACTTCAGTGAATCAATAAGTAGCACACCTACTTTGCGCCGAGATAGCAAATTTGCTGGGAAAAGGGGCAGTGGAAAACGTCCCTTTGGCCGAGAGCGAGTCAGGGTTTTACAGCCATCATTTCTTAGTACCAAAGAAACACGGCAGACTCCGCCCTATATTAGATCTCAGACGTTTGAACAAAGCGCTGATGATACGCTCGTTCAAAATGATCACGACCAGACAAATCCTCGCTCAAATTTGACCAGGGGACTGGTTTATATCAGTGGATCTGAAAGACGCTTATTTTAAGATCCAAATAGCAGCCCGTCACAGGCAATTCTTGAGATTCACCTTCAAGGGCCGGGCTTATCAGTACACCGTCCTTCCCTTTGGCCTGTCTTTAGCACCTCGTACATTTACGAAATGCATGGACACGGCGCACGCGCCCCTCAGACGACGGGGCGTGAGAGTCCTGAATTATCTGGACGACTGGCTAATATTAGCCCAGTCAAAGGAGAAATTGGTGTCACACAGGACTTTACTGTTGGCCCATCTGGATCAGCTGGGTCTCAGAGTCAACTGGGCCAAGAGCATACTATCCCCCAGTCAGGAAATATCCTTTCTGGGGATAGATTTAGACTCCAGGTCTATGAAGGCGCTTGACGCGAGAGCGCACAGCGGCAATTCAGCTCATGGCTTTAACCCGCTAAGTGGCGAGGTAGCGGTGGTGCTTTCTTTCCTGCAGGAGCTGCTGGATAGCGGTAGAACCCCATCCACGTTCAAAGTGTATGTGGTGGCAATAGCGGCTTTCGCGAAGCCCACGAACAGCTAGTCACTGGGAAGAAACAACCTCATAATCCGTTTCCTCAGGGGTGCTAGGAGGCTGAACCCTCCTCGACCACCCTCGGTTCTGGTGTGGGACCTTTCCACGGTCCTAGAGGCCATGAAAGGTAAACCATTTGAACCATTACATGTGGTGGAACTGAAGTACCTATCCTTCAAAACTGCTTTTCTGCTGGTGTTAGCCTCAGTATAGCGAGTGGGCGACCTGCACGCGCTCTCAGTAAGCGCTACGTGCCTGGAATTTGGGCCTAACGACTCTAAAGTTATCGCGCACACGTCGACCAGAGGAGAGCGAGACCGCGCACATCAACACGCTTCAACAGGAAATCATCGGCAGCACTGCATAGGATTTGTTCAAGAATGTCTCCAAAAAAGTGTGTTTTTGGATGTGAGGGAAAGCTTACCGTGTTCAGCTTCCCAAAGAACCCAGTGTTACAGGAACAGTGGATGCAGTTTGTTTTTCCGGGGCAGCAACGGAGTGTAGCAAGTGTGGTTGTGTGTTCTGGGGCCTCATTTATAAAACTGTGCATAGGAACCTTACTAAAAGTGTACGTGCGCCCGAAAGCCAAAAATGGCGTACCCAAAAAAATATTCAGACTTATAAAACCGTGCGTACGCCAGAACCTGCGCAGAATTCACTTTATAAGTCCCAGTCAGCGGAAGATTGTGCGCACATGCGTCTCCACCCGAAATAACCATATATGGAGCTTACAACGCCTAGTTTTACTATGCAGATCCTCATCTACATATCATTTGCATATGATTATTCATCCACGTGATAACTTAAACGTTATCACGTGGATGAATAATCATATGCAAATGATATAAACTGTACAAGAAACATTACATTAATACAAATCAAGTAGTTGTCTATTCTTGCCTTGTTTTTGAATAGCCTACATAAATCAAATAGAGTAAAATACATTTCAGAGAAAGTTTTTCTCAATCTTTTCCACTTGCCGAATTGTATTTTTAATTGATTTATATTTTTAATGGAAACAGATAGGCCTTGGGCATTATTTGCACAAAACTATTTTCTCAGACAATCTGGTATTATCATGATAAGCAATTATCTCTGTGGTTAAAACATTAAAGCACGCCACAGGAAAAGTGTTCAAAAACAATCGCATCCACAACAAATATTTCTGATTGAATTTAAAAAAAATGTTGTAACTTCAGTAATGATTTCATGTTTAAGTGTTTAACTCCATTAATTTGAATGGCATATTTAATATAAATGTTTATATCAGAAGTATTTTATTTATTTAAACTGTTATTTGCGTCAGTTTCACTAAACGGCTCAACACGCTCGCTGCCGCGGACATTTAAGAAGGAATGGATATTTGCTTCAAGTGACAGGCTTGGTGATTGAAATTGTATTTGTATAATCTTTCTGTATATGTTTAATTTTCTTTAGATTTTCTGTATAAAAGTGACCAAAAATACATTTAACTCCAGCTCACCATCGGTGTCACCAAAGTGCTCCATCTCCAAAACGTTCGTACGCATGGGTCAGAGTTTGCGTGCAGGTGCGCAAATTTTCCCGTCAATTTTTTCTTTATAAATCCCACCTTTTGCGCAGGAACTGGCGTACGCATGTTCTCAGCCCCGTTTTGTGCGTACGCAAGCTTTATAAATGAGGCCCCTGGTCATTTCAGTGACCAATGTTTTATTAACAAGGCCCAGGTCGACGCTGGATTTGCAAATCGTTTGCTGTTAAAACGTGGAGCGGCCCCAGTGATAAAAGACCCCATTCATGTAAGTACAACTGGATCAGATTTCTGATTTCTGCTCCCGCTTGACTCTATAGCTCCGCCTCCAGGAGCTCGGCTTTTTCCGGAGAGAATCGGAAAGCTGTATTTTTCTTTTATAAATGTGATAAAACTAAAGACTTTTTGGAGATATGAAAGATGCACTACTACTCTATAGGTACTCAAGATTAACATGAGATTAGGTGAAACTGTGTATGTTATGTACCCTTTAAGGATTTATGTGCAACGCTCTGCCGCCTATAGGCAAACGGAGCAGCTTTTCGTTTCGTTCGGTGGCCACGTCAAAGGGCTGGCCATCTCGAAACAGACCCTGTCCAGATGGATAGTGGATGCTATCGCGTCAGCCTATGCCTCCAAGGGCCTGGATTGTCCCTTGGGGGTTAGGGCCCACTCGACTAGAGGTATGGCCTCGTCGTGGGCATGGACAAGTGGGGTGTCACTTCATGATATTTGTATGGCAGCAGGCTGGGCCTCGCTGTCTACATTTATAAGGTTTTATAACCTAGAAGAGCCTGCCTTACAGGCTAGACTGTTCTCAGTCTGATGTATCATATTAACACTGTCTACCCAACTCAGTTTGACTAGACTGTTGGTATGCTGCAACGTCCTGTGGGCTTATGCAGTTATAAGGTTGAGGTACTGCCATGACTGTAAATATGTGCGCGCACCTATCACATTGACCGAGTCGTTCCTCCCCGTTTACCGCTTGTGTGTATTCCACTGTTATGAGCCCCAGGCACACTGCCCTTGGGACATTAGTGTTTGACATTTCGCACGCACTGGGTTTTACATGGGGTTCCCGTAGCATAAGCTTCACTTACGCAACACGAGAGTACTCTTGTAAGACTAACGTTACTAACTTTACTAACTTTACTAACTCTACTAACGTTACTAACTCAGTTACTAACGTAACCTCGGTTCTCTCTAGAGAGGGAACGAGTGTTGCGTACGCTGCCGTGCTTGTGCTGCATTATGGTTTCGCTTCACTCGACTGAAATCATTGTGCAACTTCAGCGGTGGGAATTTATAGGCTTGTGGCCACACCCACCTTGGCGGGTCATGACGTAGCACGGGAAGGCTTCCCATTGACGCTGGAGTCATGCCTGATAGGTTGCAGCAGTTGCTGCAGAGCAGCCAATAGGCGCGCGAGCCGTCTCGCCTAGGTCTGCCTGCTGCAGCAAATGCGTTTTACATTTTGGAAAATTAAGGATAATTTTCTGGCTTCAGTATTCTCGAGAAAAGGAGTTTTCCCGTAGTGTAAGCTTCACTTACGGCCTTTCTAGAGAGAACCAAGGTTACGTTAGTAACCGAGTGTCGATTTCTAAACTTTAATCTTACATTTCACGTATTTCAAGCTTTCTAACATTACACACATCTCCTCTAAAGAACATGTAAAGCAAACTGAGGAAACTTTATTTCAACAATCACACAGAAACAAGTTATGTCATACATTTGTCCCTAATGTTTTTAATAAAGTAGTAAATAGTAAATTAATGCATGTTTTTTAAACTAATGACTGGTTTGTTATTTAGTGTTGCCTGTCAAGATTTCATGAAACAATGGCAGAACAAAACGCCAGCAGCAACACATCAAGTGAAGATTATTATATCAACGAATCAAGTGAAGTACATTATGACAATGAATGGATGAATTGGATCGGCCTTCAGATGTGGGGATTTTACTTGAAACTTTTGTCTGCAGACTCATTAGTTTTCAAGATCATTGCAGCCATTGAGATTCCAATCATGATATTAACTCTGTTTGCGTTGTGTGCTCTTATCAAATCTCATCGCTCCACTCCAGTGTTTGTTATTCATTTGATTCTTTCAGATCTCATTCAGATCATTTGTAGATTAACACACACAATCACAAGATCATGGGATGCCTATTATGCATATTTGTATAGTTTGATTGTGGGTCTGTATTTTATGGCATGTGTTGCTTTTGAACGATATCTTCTGGTTTCTCATCCTATCTGGTACAGATCTCATCATTCACTAAAAGTCTGCTGTGTCGTTTCTGTGATCATCTGGTTTGTTCCTCTGATCTTTGCAAACTTTAGCTCTCATGGGCTGCATTTTAAAAATCTGTCCCTATCGATCGGCTGTTTAATCCCCTACCCGATAATCATTCTGTGTTTTGTTGGCACTTGTCGCGGTCTTTCACGCGCAATATCACTTACTTCTATAAAGCGCAAAAAAATTTTGGCCAGTTTGTTCCTGGTGCTTCTGACTTACACTTTTCTCATTCTCCCGAACGTAATCAGTACTTTTATTAGTATTCACTGGTACGACAATACATTGTTTCATATATTTGTTTATTTGTCTAGTTATCTCCTGTTTCTGAACCCACTGGCTGACTGTGTATTGTACATGTTCTTGAGGCCTGATGTTGGAGGGTTAATGAAGTCTGTTCGCTGCTGTTGTAGAACTGATGTTGGAGGGTTAATGAAGTCTGTTCACTGCTGTTGTAGAACTGATGTTGGAGGGTTAATGAAGTCTGTTCGCTGCTGTTGTAGAACTGACACACATCAGAGTTCGACACACAGCCGGGACGAACACTCTCGAGACAGTAGTGCAGCGTTTGCCTGCTGTGTTTCAATGCAAAAGCCTGCGTCTCATTCACAGACCGCCTGCAGTTCAGTTTAAACATCTGCACTCAATAAATGAAGTCAATGTCATTCTTTTCACTGCACACACCCTTCCTTTCTGTGACATTTAGGGTTATTAGAGATAACTCTTGACTCATAAAACTCAAAACTCAATTGCTCTGTTTGCGCTCCATTAAACACATACGGTAAACAGAGTTTTATTAAAGATGTATTGATGTGCCGTTGATGCTTCTGCTGACGTTCTGTATCAGCAGGACTTTATCATACGATGGAGAGGAGGGTTGTATAAAGCACGGTTTATTCTCATTAATTCCCCCGATAGACTGACAGATCAACAACATCAAGTAGTTTAATGTCATAGTCTTGCTTGTGTTCCTAATGCATGTACATTATACTCTTTTACCAAATAACTACTATTCACGCTATTATTCACAGCACTTGAATATTGCTAGTTTAACTTCTATTGTTCTCCTCATTTGTAAATCGCTTTGGATTAAAGCGTCTGCTAAATGATTCAATGTAAATGTATTAAAAAGATGGTTCACTCAAAAATGAAAATTGACATAATGTACATATGCCCTCATGTCGACCAAAAGCTGGATAACTTTCTTTCTTCTGTGGAACATAAAAGACAATATTTAGAGATTTCTTTGTCCATACATTAGAAGTCAGTGGACAGTTTCGGGTGAACTATCCCTAAAAAGGCTTGATTTAAAGTGCACAGAATATATTAGAAGAGTACTAAGTTTATATACAAATATTAACCAGAGCTTGCATGGAAATCAGAAGAGAGTAATTTGTAATATTGTTGTGTCTTTATAGAAGTGTTTCATATCGAGTCAGAGACTGTCCTGTATTCTCTCTCTTCTATCATTAATATAATTAAAGAGCTCTCAGTTCTCCTGTATGTGTTTCTGTCTGTGATTATTTGACAAATAACAGCTGAGTTGAACTGAGAAGGTCCACTTCCAGAAGAGAGAATCCACTTTCTCACATGACTTTAATGCAGAGACTCCACATGGAAAGAGCTCTCGCTCCGCTACAGTATAACCTTATTCTGCCACTCCCACTGTTAATAAAATGTTAACAATTATCATACAGTTTTACAAATGTTTGGTATCCAACTGTCTCTCTCTGGTAACATTTTTCACATATGCTGGGTAAGATTAATGGTATAAGTTCAGTCAGGACCACTTGAGTCAAAAATAACAGACAATTCTTTCAGTCAAAATTTTCAAATTTTATTTGCATGATTGTTAAAGTTACATTTGGTGGTATGGCTCTGTTCCGAGTTACCCATCATTTCCATGAGCTCCATGAAAGCTAGTCAGGGAACAGCAGCAGCTTCTGGGGACATCTCCCATTTAAACTGGGAAAGCAGCAAAAACAAATCCCCCAAACAGACCATACCAGGCAATCATCCCTGGCTCTTCCTGCTAAATCGAAGAGCCAGTAGAGGATAAAAATGAACGTTTCAAAAGCCAATCTTATTTAGATAAAGAATAAGCCAACAGATCTACGTGGAGCTAGCAAGAGGAATGAAGCAAGAGCTAATGAAGCTGTAATAAAATAAGCCCATTAGTTACTGAAGCAATATTTATTTCAACTACAGATCACAAGCATCACTCATAGCTTTCTGAGCCTCAAGGATAGCTCGAGTATCTGGCCGGAGGTACCGTTTATAAGCTGCCGAAGACCATCTTCCCATATAATAGCTTTTAGGGTAGAAACGGGAGTAGAGGAAGCTGCAGTTGTAGCAGCCCCTATGCGCAATGAATGAGCCGAATAACACTGTGGGGGAAGCCCGCAGTATTGACAAAGCAGGCGGAAATGGGATGCAAACCAGGCTCTAGACATAGGCTTTCCCTCCTCCGTTGTAAATAATGGGTCCTACAGACGAGCTTGTGGACGACTCCTCAGATAAGCCATCATAGACAACAGAGTACAAAAAGCAGAGTTAGTTTCAGAAACATAAACAAAAGATTATTCTCTGTTCCTATCAGTTTTTGAGTGCTTTAGAAATATGGTGAAGTGGTGAGAAAAAATTGAAACATCAGATATAGTGAGGTCATGTGCCGGATTAAAGGAATCTGTGTGTGTTGAAAACTCGCCACCTCTGAGAAAGACATAGAAAGCAGTAAGCAAAACAGATTCTAACATCATATCAGAATAAATCCCAAAGCATTCCTCTCTCAGACGTGATATTAATTTGTTTAAAAGTGGAAGTGTGAGAGGGAGACGATGATCATTGCCTTTAGGTTTCTCTTTTTTACGTCCATTAAGCAGGAGACGAATTGATGCATTTTACGGGACTCAAAACAGTGTACTATAACAGCACTAACATATGAAACATTGACAGGAAATACATCTACAGAGAAGGTGGCAGAGAAAGAACTAATGGTGCCTTCACGTGCTATGGTAATTATGGTAAATACCAAAAGCCGACATGGAAAAATGCACATGAACACCCCCTCATGTGGTATTTCCACTGGGCAACTCGTAGAATATTTTGATGCACGAGTTGCCGAGATGAGATATCCTTTGACCGTTTCAAAATGGCGGAGAGCAACGCAAGAGTCGTGAATACTGTTAGCGGATAGTTTTTGTAGCCTATACAATGTTGTGTCATTAACGATTGTAAAATAATGCGTTAACACTCAATTTTCAACTTTGCCGCAATTTCCTTGGTTCATATTTAATCATTTTATGTCATGTTTTATTTTTTTTAATTATTAATTATGTTTTAATCATAAGAAAGCACCACATTTACGTTTTTTTTTTTTTGTTTGTTTTTTTGTAAAGATAAAAAAAGATACTCTACTGACACAGACCTTGCGGGTACTATATTACAACAACAAAAGCACTTGAACACAACACACTGGTAAATACCAGTTCACAAGTGGAAAATATCATCTTTTCCATAGCACGTGAAGGCAGCATAAAATGAGACCAAGCAGTGTCGTACATTTTTAATGTCGATGTTGCTAGACCAGTGGTTCTCAACTCCAGTCCTCGGGACCCGCTGCTCTGCACATTTTGTATGTCTCCCTTATTTAACACACCTGAATCAGATCATCAGCTCGTTAAGAGAGACTCCATGAACTGAACTGAGTGTGTCAGAGACATACAAAATGTGCAGAGCAACGGGTCCCGAGGACTGGAGTTGAGAACCACTGTGCTAGACCACTGCGCATGTACTTTGCTGCTGAATGTAAATAAGATTGAAAGGTCATATCTAATCTATTACAGTTTGGCTGAAATGAGGGCAGACCAAGCTGGCTGACGCTGAACCTGGACGCAGCAGGTGGGATTTCTGAAATTCAAATCGAGAAAGATAATCAGCAATTTGATTGTTTAAGCCTGGAATATGAGCAGCCCGAAAAATGAAGTTATTCATGCCTGATAACCAAGTAAGGCACCTGCATAATCTGTTTATAAATGGAACTGATGAGCGACCTTTGTTAATAATATTAACAGTTGCCTCATTGTCGCAAAAAAAAAAAGAATTTGTTTTCTAGACCATTGTTTGCCCCACAGAATACAAGCTATCACTATGGGATATAATTCCAACAGAGCGGTGGACATGTTATTATCAGGCACGGATAGCAGCTCCTTTGGCCATTTACTAGCAAACCAATGACCATTAAAAAAAAAAAAAAAAAAACGACTGAAGGTGCAGCATCTGTATACAATTTAAGGGCTGCAGAAGACTCCAGATCATCGTAATGAAAAAAAGAAATGCCATTCCAATTTTCAAAGAGCAAAGACCAGAACCTGAGATCTGATCTGCAGCCTGCATCTAAGGTAACTATGTCCTTAAGATCTTTAACTGATTTGGATAAATCGAAGAGTCTGGCAATAAAAGGCCGGCCTTGTGGAATTATACGCATCGCGAAATTAAGATGGCCTAGTAGAGAAAGCAAATCTCTTTTTGAAAAAAATATGGACATCTGAGCATTTCTCATGATTTCTCTAATGCAATTTAATTTCTCAAGGGGCAACGAGGCTTGCATTAAGTTGGAATCTAATGTAATGCTAGCCTGGCAAGCCAGACCTACATCAAGATGTGTGGTCTGGCAACTCTCCATAGACACGGCTCAATCCGAGGGGCGGGATAAACGGTTGTCTCTCAAAATCCCTCTGCACGCAATAGGACAGCGCTACAACCAATCAGAGCAATGAAGAAGGTGACGTAGTCAGAGCGACGGAAAAGAGTTGATGGGGAAGTGTTTCGCGGAAAAGTTTGATGGAGAGATTTCTGTAAGCTACCAAATGTTATTGTAATGGAGCATAATGACTGTTGCCGTTTTTGTGAAAAAAATATGAGAATTGCGGGTGTGCTTGTACATTCAGCAAGCATTTTCGATAAACAGAAGAAACTACTAAGTATTGCCGAGAGACTACTGCATGTCGGAGTGGCGGTAGTTAAAACATCAATAAAGTCGAACAGGATTTGTAAGGTGTGTCTCAATCTTTTATCGAGACTTGAACGTGACTTGCCGGTATACTGGAGATGGGTGGACGATGAAAAGAACAAGGAAGCCTCCGCAGTAGAAACAATTACAGGTCGTTCAGATAAAAGAGAACGTGAGCCTAGCTTTGAAGAAGTTCTGCCATAAACCTGCAAGTCCTGGAAGAGCTAATATTCGACGCAGCATCACCGAGGTATGGTAGTTGTATTGTTACATATGTTTTAACATCCAGTAATAGTGCAGAACAGCCTGATTTTCATTACAGATATGTTGCCCACCAGTTACTCTGAGAGCAACATCAGTTATTGATATGTTTACTTGTACTAGCCCTGTTTTCAAACGCTGTAACTAAAGCTGTTGATATCCTCGTTTCTGTCAGATGTCTATATCAAGGGCTTTGTTTTTAAAAATTTTAAAAGAAGGCAGTGTTTGAAAGGCTCAGAAAATTTGCCATTTCAACGGTGCACAAAAATGCTATTGGAAAGCAGAAGGAATTGTCTAACAAATGTGGATCTGGTCTTTTGCATCTAAAGAGGCAAAATGAAGAATTCCTAACTCTGGAAGCTGGATGTCAGTCTGTCAATCAAGGACAGGACAAAACCTCCATAGACCACAGAAGTGAGTCTGAGCTGTTACTCAGTGATGTCTTCTGAAGCATGGAAGATCTTCAATTATCAGGTGAAAAATAACACATACAGACACACACACACACACACACACACACACAGAGATACTTTCATGTGCAAGATATGTATGGTGTTATGTTGTCTTATATCTATGTGTCTAATGTATGACAACAGATGAGGTAGCTGAAAGCAGTGCCATAGACCATGCTACACAAGATGAAGAGGTGAGGATCACATCAGAGGTAGTTGAAAGCAGTGCCGTGGACCAGGTTTCTGGACATGACGATGTGAGGATCACATCCGATGCGTTGAAGGGGACATGGCCAACTCCACCACATACATATTCCATAATTTTTGACAATTAGGATTTCTACATGCATGCACACCACCAGTCCACCCTACGCAGCAACCGGTCAATACACTGGATACACCACATTGCAGTCCAAGACTGGATCCCAATATATCACCTGGCTAATGACAATCCACTTGGAAATCTTCTGCACTATGACCTGAATTTATCACTCCCTGGAGAGGGTGAACAAATGCAAATGCGAAGGGAATACATTGTCCTAACCAGCTGAATCCTGATGTTACCGGCCTCAGATCTAAGGGATATCTGGGCTGGCAGCAAAGGACACACAGGCAGTGAAGCACTGTGTATCTGTGAAAACACTGTGAAATAATAAAGAGACAGACAGACCGCTTTTGTTTAATACATGGACACTGGCGGATGACATAATCTTCTATGTCACGCTGCATGAAAGGCCAATAAAATCTTTGCCTTGCCAGGTGGGTAACTTTGTCAGCCCCGACATGCCAGCCCGTTCTCATCTCAAGGCGTCATATACTGACGCTTTTGACATTTCGTCTACATCGAACGCACATGGCACCCTTTAGCGTCAATATGAGAAGCAGATAGATATGGGCCAGTAGGCGCCTCCTAGTGGTCTAACCCTAACCCTACCCCAGACCTAAACCTACCCATAACCGAACAAAGCTCTGTGCGTCTCATATTGACGCTAAAGGGTGCCATGTGCGTTCGATGTAGATGAAATGTCAAAAGCATCAGTATATGAGAATGCGTTGGACATGCCCCATGTCATCATGAAGGTGTTTGAGCACAGGAGACTTCAGAGAATCAGGGAGAACCAGCTGTCTGTGTTGTCCGGTTTGTCTGTATAAAATTTCCTGGTCAAGTCGAAGTTTATTCCATTCGTGTATGAGCCGTCGTGTGGTGGGTTCCATTTGTCTCTTGTCTTTCTCATTGGGGTTCCATCCCCAATGCAACCCACGGTACTTCTCTTTCTCTCTGGGCTTTATCTCCCTGCCATATGGCATACACAACATCTGGAGGTAAAACCTCAGAGTACTCTCTGATGTGGTCCTGGAGCTTCACTGGGAACCGTGATAGGGTGTCAGCGTCAGTGTTTGTCTTGCCTGGTCTATATTTTATGGTGAAATGAAAGTCGGCCAATTCACCCACCCAACGATGCCCAACAGCACTCAACTTGGCGGTACTTAGGATATAGGTAAGGGGATTATTATCTGTGAATATGGTGAACGTGGGGGCGTAATAAAGGTAATCTCGGAATTTATCGCAAATGGCCCACTTTAAGGCAAGGAACTCAAGCTTGTTAGAATGAAAGTGATAATTCTTCTCAGCGGGTGTGAGTGTCCTCGAGCCATAGGCGATAACGCGTAGTTTACCCCCTTGTTCCTGGTAGAGTACAGCCCCCAGACCTTCATTGGATGTGTCGGTGTGAAGGACAAAACGTAAATTAAAGTCTGGGTATGCCAAGATAGGAAAGATGGTTAACATGTCGACAAGGGAAGCAACCACAGCATGGTGTTCAGGGGTCCACTGGACTGGTGTCTTGGATGGCAGCTGACCCTTTTTTATACTTTGCTTAGTTGTCCTAGTTTTGACAGATTTCTCTCCAGACGCCAGTGGTCGGGCTATTCTGGAAAAATCCTGAATGAAGGACCGATAGTAGCCCAAAAATCCCAAAAGAGCTCTTACTTCTCCAACATTCTTTGGTTCCCGCTCCTTCCATTGCATCACTGCTTCCAAGTCCTTGGGATCGACTTGAATGCCCTCACTTGTAACAAGGCGCCCAACATACCACACTTGGCGTTTAAATAATTCACACTTCTTTGGTCGTAATTTCACACCATGCTCCCGTAAGCGGCAAAAGACTCTCTTCAAATCTTTGACGTGGTCCTGAAAGGATTTGGAAAAGCAGAGAACATCGTCTAAGTAGGGAAAACAGCATTCATCCCTCAGACCACTCAACACACCTTCCATACACCTTTGGAAAGCCGCCGGTGCATTGGAAAGGCCAAAAGGAAGACGGATCCACTCATACAATCCCCAAGGCATGCTGAAAGCTGTCAGGTGCCTGGAGTTCTCCTCAACAAAGCCCTGGTGATATGCACTGCCCTGGTCAAGTATGGAAAACCATGAGTAACCTTCCAGGCTATCTAATAGGTCCTGAATACGTGGAAGGGGGTGACGTCAGGGATTGTTTTGCTGTTAAGTCCACGAAAATCAACACAAAGGCGTAGGCTCATATCTTTTTTTCTTACGCAGACCACGGGAGAGGAATAAGGTGATACAGACTTTCTAATCCATCCATGATCTAGCAGCTTTTGAACATGTTACTTAACCTCTCTATACAAGGGCTTTGGGACTGCGTTGTAGGACCTTTGGACAGGTGTATCATCTTTTAAGTAGATTTTGAGTTGTAAGTCAGAAATGAAACCAATATCGGTGTCATCTTTGGCAAAGACATCTGACTGGTCGAATAACATACATTTCACAATCTCCTGCTCTTCCTCAGCTAGATGAGACAAGTCAACAGGAGGATGCCATTTGTCTTTGGTCATGTGTGTGGTTTTATGCATTTCTTTTTTTCTCAAAGTCTGCTCATGAGTACACAATTGAGCTGCACACAAGTGGGCTGTATTCTGAGGCGTTGGCCCACAGTTTATGGAGGAATGAGGGATTGGTTTAAGATCAAGTATATCTTCGAGAGTACCAAGAGCGGTTTTCTTTGCAAGATAGATGTCATGTTTCGTCGAGTTCTGAATCTGGATTTTGATGCGCTTGGATGAGCCAACAGGAACATCAACTAAAGCTGGGAACAATTCTAGGCCCTCCAGGCAATGATTCTCAGGGCTCGGCTGAAACATCATCGTACCTCCACTGTTCCATCCTTGAATTCTACACTGGACTTCACGGATCTTGCCTGCAGGGATATTTACTCCTTTCTTGCCAAGGCGTACATTACACTGTGGCATCTCCGTGGGTCTAATGGTCTGGAGAGTGAAGACTAATGCTTCTACGGTACTGTCACTGACACTCAAAGCTTCTTTCAGTATTTCATTTACATCAACAATATCTTCCTGATCAATGTTTGCTTTGATCATCTCCGCAATGACATTACTACCTAAAAGATGGTAATTGCAGTCACGACTGATAAGCAGTGGCACTCTGATTGTCAGGCGCCCATGGCTGCATATCTGAAGATCAATCTCTGCCCATCCATCAAGGGGAACCTGAGTATTATTAGCAGCAGAAATTTCAAGGGAATTATCAAATAACGATCCAAGTGGCTGTATTTCTATACAGGGTAGTGCTTGTTCAATCCACGATTTGCTCACCATGGTCACTTGTGCCCCTGAATCAAGCAGCATTTGAAGAGGTATCCCATTGATGGAACATGAGACCATGCATCGCTTACCAATGAGTTGAGCTACTCTTTTCTTTGGGTCTGACTGGTACTGTAAGTTTGACTGTGAGTGTTTAGGTGTTTTGACCTTTTCTTGGGGCTCATCACTGCTTAGGATCACTGGCTGCCCCTCTCCAGCGACCTCTTCCCGTTTCCCGACAACCTTCGTTGGAGACAGCCAATGGCGCGATGTCCTGCCTGGCCACAAACAAAGCAGTGAACACAGTTGGTATTTTTTTTTTTACACAGTCATTACATTACCTCTGGTCTCAGATAATGGTGGTTGTGTGCGGTCAGTAGGTGAGCGGCAGTCTTTCAGCTTCACAGCCTCAGTGGGGGTGGACATCTGGGCTAGATGCTTGGTTAGAGAAGAAACTTGAGCAGTTAATTCTTTGATAGCATCACGGTTTGCTTGTAACTCAGTGTCAACTTTTGTTGGGGTGTTCAGTTCACTTTGGGAGTGCTGAGCTGCGCTTACAGTAACTGGTCTGCTTTTACCTACTGAACCCAGTCTTTTCAATCGCCCTTCTTCTTCAGCTGTTGATTTTGTTATTTCTTCCAAGAGCAAGTCATCACTAACCTGCATGTCTGAGAGAAAAGGTTTAAGATCACGTCTGACATGGCTGTTTCTCTCATTTAACCCCTGGTAAAGTGTGTGAATGAAAGAACCCTGAACGAGCTCTTTGTTATAGCTAAAACCTACACCAGGTTGTTGTGACTCAAAAAGAACACGCTGCTTCAGGCCCATTATTCGGTAAAGAAACTGTTGTGGGCTTTCTTTGTCATTTTGTCTAGCACTAGTTAGCTCTTGAAAAAGTTCAGTTACATTTTTGTCTCTAATGTGGGAGCGGAGAAATCTTTTCAACCCATCAGTAGTGAGGTCATCCACGCCGTGCTATGGTGCCCAATAAAGGACAAAAGGGACAGTTGTGAGTTCACGGTCTGTATACTATGGCTGGGACTCGGAGCAGGAGCATCGATAAGAGGACTCATTAACGTCGAGGGCATACAATATCGATGGTTCATAAAACTTAGAACCGGTTCTCGAGTGGAACCGGTTTTCAATTCACATCCCTAAACACCTACGTATATTTCAATGTAGTTTATAGTTTGTTTAGCACTAGACTGTATCCATTTTCCCAAAACCAGAAGAATATGCAATGACAAACGTGCCTAGTTTTGTAGTATGCTATAAAGGATAAAACTGTAATTATGGCCATAAATTATTGTTGTGAATTTAGTGGGCAGTATTTGTGTTGCGCACTTACACTGACATACAAAAAAAAAACGTGTTTAAAAGACAGTAATTTAGCTTTGTCTTACATTAAAAGAATAGTTCACCACAAAATTTAAATTGGCTGTTAATTTACACACCCTCAGGCCATCTAAGACTTTTTTCCTTCAGTAGAACAGTGTGGCGACGGGGGTGTGATAAAGCGAGGTCTGCAGCGGGGAACGAGTGTGGAGACGAGCGGTGATAACCCTTACGTAACGAAAATATATTTCCATATTTTAACACAATATGTTATTTCATATATTTTTCAGTATATTTACACCATATAATATATTGACCACTGTTACATCTTGGATGGCCTGAGGGTGAGTAAATTAACAGCAAATTTATATTTTTGGGTGAACTATACCTTTAATAAATGTTTTTTACTGTGACAGCAGTTACCAATGTCATATTGAAATCAACTCACGCACCTCACAGACACGGATGAAACTGTTGGGATCCTCCTTTAGGTAATATGGAAGTCCGAGCAAAGGAGCTGCTCTCAACACACACAAAAAACAGGAACGTTAGAAAAACTGTGACAACTGTAGGACCAAGCATCATGCTTATAATACTTATTTCTGATAACACTGGGGCTGAGTGCTGATGTGTCACTTACCATCACAAAATGTTTTATTGCATTATATTGCATTGCTTATAATGTGCGCTGGTCAACTAGTCTAAAATTAAGAAACCCCTAGAAATAAATATAAAAACAACAACATAGGAACAGTGTGTGCACATTTAAGATGGGCTACTTAATTTATTATTCCAATATCCTAAGATGATACTAAATCCCACAGGGAAAAGGGCTTCTCTTTGTGACGTGCTGTCTTTGCATTTGAACATTGCACATTTTAAACAGGACACGAATTAGCTGAATAAATGTTCAAAAGCCACTACAAACATATTTATAGAAAACAGTTGACAATGAATAGTCCAATAATAGCAAAACTAATCACTTATTCTAAAAAGAATATCAAGTATAACTTAGACGAATCCGACATGTAATGAGGGCTGTGTTAACAGTAAAACGTCCGTCATTTAACGAATTTAAAAACACGGATGGATAATACAAAATGCTTTCTGACATTTTGACAGAAAAACACAAGCAAGAACAAAATTTAAACTTAGCCCATCAATTTTCATTTTACAATTATCTTATCTCTGTGTGCGCGCATCTGTGTTTTTGAGAGAGAGCGCTCTCAGCACTTAGACAACGGTACTTTTTAATCCACAAGTAACTAACGCGTTAGTTTTCATACAAAATAAATATGTAACAAAATTAGGTACTTTAGTTATTATTAACACAATAACGTAACACATGAAGGCAACACTGAGAATGAATAATTAAACGCCTGTTTCTCCAGACTCGCGCTCATCAGTAATCCACAAATCACAGCACGTTCATAATCACTATTGTGCCTGTTTGTTCCCTTGGTTAATTATTCTGTTCACCTGTTGTTCAATCAAATAACTCATAATTCCCTCTAGGGCTTTTCACATTGCTCTTAACCAATAATAGTATAAGAAGACTATTAAGTGTCAGAAACCCATAATATGGATGGATGGTCATTTATTCTCAATTTCAGTCACTATGAAAGGCCTGTTTAAATATAAATGGTGAAGAATTGTGATGAAATTAGATGCAACATTCTCTTCCTGTGAGGACAAGTCTGTGAGCATCATGGAAACGCATAGAGAAATAATATAATAATTAAAACATTAAAATAAAATAAAAATTATAAAGGTTTGTCATTATCAACAAACATATTTCTCATCAATTAAATAAAACATTTGTCTGATAATTCTTCTACAAAACTTGGTAACAGTTGACGTAATAATTTGTGTAATAATTGAGAAAATTTATGTATTTTTGTCGTTTTTATTGGTTTTCAGACATAAAAGTACCTTTGTGACTCATATCATCAAGCCATAGCGATTTCAAATTTATTAAGATATATTGTTCAGAATTACTTGAGCATTTTATAATTTGTATGGCTGAATGATGTCTTTCTCTTTTCTGAGTATTTTAAGATAATCCATGTGATCCGTGTGATCATTGAATCCAGAGGATTAAGTTAACTCTATACAATATTTCAACTTTCCACATCCAGCCCAGGCCGTTTCCCTTCAGGAGTCAGAGGTACCGTGACTACTGTAATGTCCTCTTACATCAGTCAGACGGCGGGAGTTGAAGGGGGATCGAGCGGGATTCTTTATTGGTGTCGATTTTCAGTCTCTTTTTAACGATAGGCCTTACGCATCTGTCAATCATCCCCGCTTGCTATTTGGGGAATGAACCCAGCGCTATGATTGGTCGAACTCTTCTTCTGCTGTTGCTTGATCTGAGGACTGAAAAGTTGGTTGATAACTGCAATAAATAACCTAGTTAACTATTACTTGTTCACATATGATGTATTTTATATTATTTAAGCACCTGAAAGCGCATCAGTTTGACAGAATTTTCTACTTCAATGTGTGATAAGAAGATTTGTAATTAAAAATTGCAATCTACACATATAGAAACTACAACATGTCACAGTTGTAATGTTAACCTATTATTAAAAATATATTCCCTTAACAGATTAAAAATGATAAATTTTAAACCACAATAAAAGGTAAAAAGTTTACCACAATAACGACAATAGATTGTCATTAGTAAAGTTGGTCATAAATAGTTTAAAAAGCGTATTATTTTTTTGTTGGGGCAGGATGATGTTTTCCTCTTTTTTCATCAGTCTTTTCTAGATCATGTTTGACTTTCTCCATAGTGTTTTAAAGTGGTCAATGCCCAATAGAATTCAAATGGGCCGCACATGTAAGATTCAGAGTAGACGTGCTGGTATAGATTAATACGATATATCACAATGATGAACATGCATGATATTATTATTGTGGGCACTTTAAAATACCATGAATAATTATTTATTAATGATCATGCACAATATTTAATGACGCACATTCCCTCTCTGACAGCAGATGGCGCTGATGAACAGCAGAAATGCAGCTGTTACCCTAGTATATACTTCTAAAGCATTTATTAATCTTAGTTCATTTCAACATTTAATAACACTATTAAAATTAAAAACACCTTTTACAGCACTTCAAAGCTCTAAATATTACACAATTTTATTGTTATTTTTAATGAGATGGAAACATCAAAAACTTAATTTGATCCTCTATAAAAGAAGATGTATGAAAATATGTTTGATTAATGATTAATGATTGATGATTAGCAGCAGGTATTTATAGGGTTCTGTCACTTTAAGACCGAATGCACAGATCCAAAATAATCCGTGTTTCTTATACGTTTATTTATGAAATCTGACAATTTCCTAGCCATTGACTAATAAAGACATTTCTTTAGTCGCTAGTGTAAAATTTGGCCACATGCAAGTGATTTACTTGTATAGAAGAACATTTATGACAAATGTTTTTGAAACAAAAAAGCTTGCTGAATTGCACTAATAGAAAAATAATATGCATTGTATTAACCGTGCTTGCATTTTAATGCATTTTATTACTAGGGCTGGTGTATTTATGGGATGAAATGCAGCATGGTCGTATATTGAAGCTGTGTATATTCAATTCAAATCATTTAATCAAATTTTCATTATTAAAAATTCAATAATCCATATTCACCTTTCAGATTTCACTTCCAAAATATTCGTTCTGACAGGCAATTTTCTGTCAGTTTTATTCAGTTGTTCAAATTCTACAGTAAATTCATCATTTCACATCCGGGAACTGCAGGAATATCAGTAGAGTGTCGATTCATAATCTCCACACTGCAAACATGCTTTTCTTACTTAGTATTTTTGTCTGGTTTCCAGTAAAAATATCTAAAAATTCTTAAATCAAGATGAATTTACTAGATAAGTAAAATTAGATAAGATAGTATGTCTTGTTTTCCAGGGGAATTAATCAAAATTAAGTGAGTTTTTGCTTAAAACAAGCAAAATTATCTGTCCATGGGGTAAGAAAAATAATCTTAATATACAAACAGAAACAAGGCATGATACTCACCTTTTAGATTATTGATATTTATTCATAACTATGAGCTCATGCGTAAGTGAAAAAAATAGGTTTATAGTTTATTTTATAACATATTGACAATCTAAAAGGTGTGCATTATGCCTGACACCTACATGAACACTTGCAGTTGGATTTATGACCTTTCGAATGCTATTTAAGTTAGAAACGTGTACACGTCGTATGATACTTTACAGACGGTCCGTAAATGTGCAAATATTGTACTACCAATGTCAAGCAAAGCTAACGGCCGTATATCACTGAGAAACGCTTAGTGTGATTACTGTACTGTGCATTATGTGTGTCAGATCTGCGTCTGTGTCTGGTTCTCTGTCGGTCGTTGTTCGATGTCATGCAGTTGTCTGCAGTTCCCCGTGTTTTCTGTGTTTTTCTCAGTGTTATTTTGTTCCTGATTTATGTTATGATTGTTTATTTTCATTAAAATCTCCCTGATTTGGATCCCTCATCTCTGCCTGCCGTCTTTGATTCCCCTGTTCAGTGACAGACTATCTAGTGTAGCCTATACATCCCCAATCAGGAGTGAGTTTGGTCTTTTATATCACTGTATTAGTCCATTAAGTGTAGGGTTGCCAACTTCAGAAAAGGAAAATAAGGGACAATCGTGGTTCTTCATAAGGCGCAGTCAAAATATGTGTCCTGTACCACACAGTGTGTGTCATTTCAGCAGTGTGTAGGCCTATACTATATAAGTTTAAGAACTATGTAAGAACTATATAAGGTTCTCAGATATAAACACCTTTGTTTTGCTTAACAAAGCACAATAAACCCTTATCAATGCACAATTTAATCCTAAAAAGAATTTTAACGTCAGAGAAATAAATGTCAATTGTCACACACAAACCATCTAAAGCTTTTGTAGCATTATACACTACCGTTCTAAAGTTTGGGATTAGTAATAATTTGTTATAAAGAAATGAATAGTTTTATTCAGCAAGAATGCATTAAATGTGTCAAAAGTGACATTTTAATGTTACAAAAGCTTTCTATTTCAGATTAATGCTGTTTTTTTACTTTTTTTTTTTTACTTTCTATTCATCAAAGAATCCTGAAAAAATGTACACAACTGTTTTCAATATGGATTTCCCATTACAGTATCACCGTGAATATCATAATGATTTGTTTGCAATATAATCTACAAATGCACACACAAACAGATGTTGTTCCCCATTTTACTCGCACTCCTAGTTTGCAGAACAAATTAAACCAACAAACTAAACGCTCTCGTGGCGTCTGCCGCTGCTAAGCAATCATGAGCCGCGTTCTCCATGATGAGGAAGAAGTTTCAGCGAAGGATAAATGGATTTGGAGCCCTTGCAGTAGCTCTACTGTTAGATATATTTATGGAGATGAGCAATAAAACCCTGTCCTGTACAGCTATGATCAGCTATTCTTCCATCTTGGCTGAGCTTTCAATGTTGTTACAGAAAGGCCAAAGCTATGAATGTATATTTGGTGCAAATCAATTGAACGCCTGTGACGGTGGGAATCGTAGTTGTAGAGAAAAGCCACACGTGTATCACAACATGTGTATGTTAGAGTTGACTTTTTTTTCTCTCCCAGAAACACAACACAACAGTTACACCTTCTCTGATTCTTCATTGCAGGTGCACAAATCCTATTCTACAAATCACAAATTAAGAAACTCATACACTCACTTTTCTGCTTCAGATGCTGCAGTGAATTACAGAGGATATCAGAGTTCTCGCGAGAGCACAAGTTGAATTTGCTCAGCGAGTTACTCTGGCGTTGAGTAATGATGCTCATTAAATATGCCCTTGTATCCGAGCTGCACCAATCACAGCGGGTTATCTGATATAGGCGGGCCAGAGGCGAGATGACGACAGCGCTGTGATGTCGAAGTCATTAGTAAACATTGCAAGATGGCTCTGGATGAACACCAGTCGTTTGAAACTGCTTTGGCCGCTACAATGAACGAGTTAGACATGGCTTTTTATCTAAAAGAGGAATAGAAGACGGTGCTCGAATCCTTCCTTTGCTTCCTTCCATGCAATCTTTCAGATTTGGGTCTGGATTTCCAGGCTAGCAGTGAATATGCTGCAAAACGCATTTACACACCCGCATCAAAAAATGTGAAGTCACAGAGAACTTTTGCTCATCCGCAAATCAGTACGTGAATTCATCCAATGAGAGTTGCACACTTGTAGAATATTTCCTCACAGATGTCTTGGATAATTTTCTAGCACAAACACAAGTACATCACTACAACTGTTTGAATCTGCTGCGATGAATCTCAAATACTGTTTTCGCTTACAAGTGACAAGTTTCACACGCTCTCCCTTTTGCTCCATATATCTCGGTGAAATGTGGAGCAGAAGTGGGTTGTGTATCTGTAGAGGCAGTGGGCGGCACTGTTCAGCGATAAGAGAATTCGGCCAATCAGAAGAGCTACTTTGGGTCTTTGCTTGGCGCCCAAACGAGAAGGGGGAAAACGAGCGGCCATCTTCACGATCTGCCAGTGGCAAATAGCAATAAACGAACGTTCCTTCTTATTATTGTTTTTCTTCTCCGAAATCACTCACCTTTATACATCTGTCTACAGTTTAAATATGTGCGCTGGTCAGCTACCTTGGTAATCAGTGTTTCTTAGTAAGGTTAGGGTTTCTTGTTTTACGAAAGTTAAGCTAACGCTAGATATCCTGCACTGTTAACTTTGCTAACCATCTCATATTAGTTGATACCCTCATAATAAACGATGTATTCCTTATATTCTCTTTGCTTTACCCTCTAGAAAACGACAGAACTGGGTGGTTTGCCGCAGGTCAGTATCATATCAAGTATGCACCTAATGTAAGATTGCCTTTATGAGAATTTACCATGCTTAGAAAACTATGGATACCATGCCTTTTTTTTAATTTATTTTTTATTTTGGAGGGTAGTAAGTTTAATAGGAATACCATAGTAAAGTAAAGGGATGTCAGAGCCCAGTAATAATTACTCACACAGGGAAGCAGTCTCGAAATTGGTCGAGTCACATTTATACGCTGTATAAATGAAGGTGACTTGACTCATGTTTTATAATCTTTTTTGGCATAGTCTGGATGTATAATTTAGGCAGTCAACATTTTTGAGATACTGGACTCTTTCCCTGGAGAGGGGAAATAGTGTCCGCCCCAGAGTCACAGTATCCCATGAATATGTGTCTGAGCTACTTAATATGGGCCTATCTGTGAAGTGCATTGGCAATATTGTAGGGGTTTCTTGGTGGACACTGCAGAGATGTATGAATGACTGGGGATTTTCTGTGAGGGATCTGTGACTTAACTGATAATCAACTTGACGTCCTGGTGTCAGACATTCACCCCAGCATCCACACGGCGGGTACCGGATGAAGCTGGCACTGCTGCGGGCACAGGGACATCGAGTGCAGTGGCGGAGGGTTCGTGCATCAGTGCACAGAGTTGACACTGCAGGGATCGTAACAAGAACGTCAGAGTTGCGGTGTGTGTGGTGCGCAGGACATACTCTGTCCCAGAGTCCCAGATCGCTGATGCTTATCCACACAGAACACACACTTATAAGGTTGGTTGTGTTCTTCAAACAAATATATTGCTTGTTCACAATGTATAAATTAAGGAGAGAGATGTTTATACACATTTTTTACTTGCTCAGTGTAGGTACAATATGGTGATATTGATGGCTTCTCCAGGAAGGTAGTGATAATCATTTAATGAAGGCCATTATTTAAAGTATTAACAATTATTTTAAAAGTGGTTATTTGTTAACGCTAAAAAATAGTATTTTAGCATTTCAATATAGACACTTTTAGCTATTACTAGGGAATGTACTAATAGCTGAAAGTAATGAATGTTATCATATTTACCTAAATTAAACTCAGAAAGTTAAAATGTTTTGTGTATGATGAGTTGTTCTGGATTATTCCTGTAGATCATGAATCTCGGTGTTGCCAATAACAACAAGGCCTCCACTAACCTTGCCTTCTTCAGTGAAGCTGTTGAGAGATGTGGCTTACCAGAAAGGGGAATCTTGTAGTCAAGTTTATATTTTACTCTTAACTATACAACTGAATGTACTTTGTATGTATGGTATATTAGCTTGTCTTATTAAAGCATATTAAAGTTGTCAATTATATGAATTGTAAAAAAGGATGCAGTCTTGAATTCTGCCACATTTACTTCTCAAGGGTTGATGGTGATCATGGGGTGGAAAGTGTTGATGTGGCTCGCCTTACGTTCTCCATCCGAGGATCCGGGAGAAACGGCTTCATTGCAGGGAAAAATTTACATAATCAGAGATATCCATTATCATGAGTACAGTATTTATTTTTAATAAACATTTTGGTAACACTTTGAAAATAAAAAAAGTATGAAAGTACAATTATTAAACACATTATAGATTCAATGCTTTATAAATGATGAATTAACTGTTTAGTAATGCTTAACTAATTATTAATACCATGCAGTTATTATAAAGTGTTACCTATATTTTATATATATTTAATAGTACTATTCTATTGCAAACTATAGTTCTTAATTTGTTGTTATTGTCTTGTTTTCTTTTTCTTTTTTTCCCTTTCAACTGAGAGAAATCTCACTCCCAATCTACTGTGGCACATGGGTCTACAGCACATCTCCGAAGAGTACAATGAGGTAAATATTGGTGAATTATACTCAAAAACACCATGCATTTGTCTCAGGAGAAATAATGACTTTATCTTACAGGATTTGCACATCCCTTTGATTGACTGGGAAAGTAGTGGTCTTATACTGTGTGATCCCAGCTGTGGTGCACATGTCCCTGAGAGTGATTCCCTTTGAGTCCTGATGACCTGCTGTGGACCCAACAGAACCCTCAACATGCATGCATGGACTATATGCACAGCATTGGCTATGTGTAGGGCCATCATCTGTATGAACTTATTCCCCATGCAATCAAATAAACACAACTTCATGATTCCCATCCCCCCCCCTGTTTATTGTAAATGCATATGTACAACTGTCAAACACAACTCTAAACCGCTTCAATAAAAGCAAACATTTCAACATCTCAGAACACTGAATAACTGAGCAATGCTTAGATATCCAACGATGTTTAGAATCTTCTTATTATAAAGCTTACATTTAATGGAAAACCAAATTAAATGAGATAACTTGTGAATTCTTTCCACATTCTACAACAATCCAAACCCACTGCCATTTTTGTGGCAATGCAGTTCTCTAAATGTACACTAAACTCACTGTAACTGTTGTAGTAACCAGGCAAGCGATTGTGAAGGGTGTGGAAGCATGTGGATGAAGTGGGATGATCCGCTCTAACCACCTCCACTTTCATGTTAGCCATGGGTATCTCCCATCCAACCCAAAACTTGACAAGCTGTTTCAGTTGCTTTTGTGACACTGAAAATACAAAGAGCCAAAGCACAAGACCAGGATTCTCAAAGGACTGAAAACTGAATCTCTAACCTTAAATGTTACCGGTATGTTTTGCAAGCATGTTAAGGTTAAAGGTCTATAGTGTACATGTTTTTCCTATGGTGCCTTGACATGTTTGCATAAATGAGTATACATTTTTTGTATAAATTGTGACTTAACAAGTAGGACAAAACATGTATGTCAGTTTATTACATCCTCTGCTCGAGTGCTCAGCATGGCACAGGGACAAAACTTATAATTATTTTATTTCTCCATGCGTTGCACATATACAGGCAACACACCTTCTCAAAAGGTGGCAATAAGCCACTGCCAATGAGATATTGTTCATGGCAAAGTTTATTCTAAATCACAATACAGATCATTTTTTTAATTAACCATGAAAATAAAAAAATAATATCAATATGCAATTTACCTGTCCTCATAAACTGACGCAGGTGCCCCATAATTCTGCATCTGGAGTCGACTGAGTACCCACCGTCGTCATCATCCTCCAGCCCTCCTTCCTCAGGCCATTTGATGTGGTTTAGAATAACCTAAGAAAGAAAAAGAGAGGATCATGACAACTAAACACATTCTATCAACACTTTCTTTTTTTTGTGGCTTATGTGTCCCACATTTATTTGGATTTCTGACTGCCACAAGAACAACAACAAAATAAGTATTCATTGATACCAAGAAACATACCACAGTTTCAAATAGTCAGATGGCACTTTTCTGATAAAAACTGCTGTTGGAAAAGAGGAATGCCTCGGCACTGCAGTCAGCCGTTGACTGACGTGGAAAAACCGATGACACTGTGTCCGGTCGAGAGTCCAAAAGTGTCAGAATCAATGATTCCCTCGATCCCTATTGAACTGCTTCAGCTGGCCTGAGTTTCATCCAAGCAGAAGAAGAATGTAGTCTTTTACCTGCCAAGACAATGCTTTCCTTTTACCATTACTATGCCAAACTATGTAATTTTGTGTCAAATTATTCTGCACTGTCTAAAATTATTTTAGTAGTAATTACAGTGTGTTTGTTATTGCTGTCTTAGTGACGGAGCTTGGAGACAGTTCTATAAGTTTACTCATAAATCACTGCACTGGAGATGCTGGTGAAGGGTTACTGGGTTCCCCGTTGGAGAAAAACTAGGTATGGAAAAGTAACCAGGAGTGTACATTAAAAAAAAGAAATAGGCATGTCTATAATATAAACAATGTCCACTGTTAGAAGGGACAAATATTTATTTATTTTTTTGGTGCTGGAACTTTGGGCTTACTGCATGTTGAAGCAGATTATGAAGAAGCCAAGTCCTGTTGGTTTCTGTGTGGCGGAGGGAAATATGCCACCGCCTTGTGGGGGAAATGTTCAGCAATTTACTAAGGAAGACTGAGTGAGCAACAAGATCCTAGTCCCCTCACCCAATGCTTTTAGTCTTTGTACAACTGTTAGACTAGTTGTATGTGGTGTCTATCGTGTTGCAACGTGTAGATGCTTAAGAGGCGGCGAGGTGGGCTTCAGGATTGACTAAATACACGGCAGCCACCTGAAGTGTGTGTGTGTGTGTGTGTGTGTGTGTGTGTGTGTGTGTAGAAAACTCAGTTGACTGCAAAATCCACCCTCCCCGGATCTAACAGGATAGGTAAGACGCCCCCACTCCTTAGTATAAGTGACTCAAAATTAGCATAAACAGTTTTAGCTTAACTAACAAAAAAAACAAACATTTATTTATACTGCATTAATTGAAATTATTCCATTTTCTTTGTTTTCACAGGAAGCGTAAAAGAATTTCAAGTACAGTCAAATCAAAGTGAAATAAAAATGTGAAAAACAATAAAGAGGAAAATCAACAAATTTGTGTAGGTTTCAGTTCAATCTCAACAAAATAACAATCAGATCTACTTTTTAAGTACTGAAACGTTTCACAGATACATTCAGTTAACTCAACCTTTCAAATAAAGTTCACTTGGAAGTTCACTTCAACTCAGAAGTTCACCTAATAAAAGTTCACTTCATTTCGGCTCAAAAATCCAAGATCCAATTAAAAAATCCAGGAAAAGTAAAGGAAAAGTTATACTCTGTCCACTTATAAGTTCACGGGTCCAAAAAAAAATTCAGTTATGCGCACAAAATAAAGTCTATGAATCCCTTTGCAGGAAAATTCACCAAATCTCAGTTCCATGAAAGATAACTGAACGATTGAATAAGTTCAGTTCTGATCACTCACTGACAGAAAATGGTAGTTTGCTTACCAGTGTTCAGTTGAAAAATTGGCAAATAGTGTACATCACCACTCTTAATTCTTGGATGAGGCGCTGAATGATGTCCAACGGATGGCAGGGTGGTCAGGGTATATACGTAGTTGGCAAACCGTTTGCCAACTACGTCTAGCAATCGGCAAAGCAAACTGTGGTACACCCCATTTACCAACACGCGATGGGTAACGTACTCGGTTACTAATGTAACCTCGGTTCTCTCTAGAAGAGGGAACGAGTATTGCGTAAGTTGCTTACGCATTGGGAAAGTCTTCTTTCTTCGAGATCTGAAGCCAAAAAATTATCCTTAATTTTGTATTCATTGTCAACGCAGTGCAGCAGCCGACAGATCTAGGCAGGCTGTATAAGCGTGCTCATTGGCTGCTCGGCGGCAACTGCTTAAGCCTATCAGTGAGCGCTCTGAACGCGGCAACGTCTGATCTTCGCGCCCTCCACACCCTTTTAACCGTCAGAATGGGTGTGGCCAGCGTGTATATATTCAGTGCTCACAGGCTAAAATTCTGTTTTTCGCAGTCTGAAGCGCAAAAGCTCGTGGCGCGACACGGCAGGTTACGCAATACTCGTTCCCTCTTCTAGAGAGAACCGAGGTTACATTAGTAACCGAGTACGTTCTCTTACGAGAGGTCTCTCGTATTGCGCAAGGTTAGCTTACGCATCGGGAACCCCTTGTCAACGCCGTGTGCGCCGAGCATCCAGCCCATGAATCCCAGGGAAACCGGGGAAAAACATTCTGCTGGAATATGTGGCTGGTCGGAGAGACGGGCCAGCACAGTACAGGCACTTCATGCAGCATATGAAATAGAGCGGCGCGGCCGGTCTATAAGCATATAACAGTGCAAAACAGTAGGGCCGGCAGAGCGAGCCCATACAGTACATAAGCACTCATAAGGGTAGGAGAAGAACGACATATTCGGTCTCACATGAAGAGAAAAATCCCTGCGCCACAGAGAGGAATACGGGCGGCCAGCAGCGCGGGCCAGCACCGATAACAGCGCGTAACGGGAAATAGGAAACAGAGCGGATCAGCCGGTCTGAGTCAAACACTTCACCCTGAGTATAGTACCAGAATAGCGCCAGCATATGAATGTAGTCTGCACACGAGAACTGGGCAGAGCATACATGTCACTTATACTGACAATATTTTTGCCTGTAGGGCAGGAACTTCCAGGTTATAAAACCTCACGAATGTTGACGGGGAGGCCAAGCCCGCCGTCATACAAATATCGTGGATAGAAATTCCGCTGGACCAAGCCCACGACGAGGCCATGCCTCTAGTGGAGTGGGCTCTGATGCCCAGAGGGCACTGCAGGTGTTTGGAGGCATAAGCTGCTGCGATCGCGTCCACTATCCACCTGGACAGGCTCTGCTTCGAGGCGGCGAGACCCTTGGTGCGTCCGCCGAAGGAAACAAAGAGCTGCTCTGAACGCCTGAAAGCGGCGGAGCGCGTGATGTAAACTCTCAGCGCCCGGACAGGGCATAGGAGGTTATCACTGTCCCCATTATCGGATGCTGGCAGAGCCGAAAGGGAAATAACTTGTGCCCTAAACGGGGTTCCAATCGCTTTGGGGATGTAACCGTGTCTCGGTCTGAGAATGACTTTTGAGTCATACGGCCCGAACTCAAGACATGCAGGGCTAACAGATAGCACGTGCAGATCACCCACTCGTTTGACTGAAGACAGAGCTATCAGAAAAATGGTTTTAAGCGACAGGTACTTTAGATCCACGGATTCAAGCGGTTCAAAGGGAAAAGCCTTCAGGGCCGCCAGGACCAAGGACAGATCCCAAGAAGGAACCGAGGGGGGCCGCAGGGGATTCATCCGTCTAGCTCCTCTGAGGAAGCGGATAATAAGCTCATTCCTTCCCATTGCCCGGCCGCGCGTCGTCTCAGCGAACGCTGCAATAGCGGCCACATATATTTTGAGCGTGGAAGGGGATCTGCCCTTTTCCAACAGCTCTTGTAAGAAGGAGAGCACCCGCGGGACCCCGCATGCGCGCGGATCCAAGCTTTTAGTAGCGCACCATTTGGAAAACACCGACCATTTAGACGCGTAGAGCCGTCTCGTGGAGGGGGCTCTAGACTGTGTGATCGTGTTCACGACCCCTTCTGACAGGTCAACGGGTATCCGTTGATCACCCATGCATGCAGCGACCAACGCTCTGGATGGGGATGCCAGATCGATCCACCGGCTTGGGAAAGGAGATCCTTTCTCACCGGGATCGGTCACGGGGGTGGGTGCGACAAGTTTGGTTTTCCCATCGCGGGGCTATAAGAAGCACTGAGTGGTGCGTTTCTCTGATCCTCGAAATGACCTGTGGCAACAGGGAGATCGGAGGAAAAGCATACAGCGGGAGGCTGGGCCATGTCTGGGACAGCGCGTCCTCGCTCTTCGAGTAAAACTTCGGGCATTGAGCGTTGTCTTCCGACGCAAAGAGGTCGATCTCCGCTCTGCCGAATAGGCGCCAGAGAAACTGGACTGTCTGGGGGTGCAGGGACCATTCTCCCGGGGGAATGTTGTCCCTGGACAGTCTGTCTGGACCGACATTCAGGTGGCCCGGCACGTGCGCGGCTCTCAGCGAGCGCAGCGAGCGGTAAGCCCACACGAGAAGGCGTTCTGTCAGCTTGCACAGATTCCTGGATCTGACACCGCCCTGTCGGTTCACATAGGATACCACGGACATGTTGTCCGAGCGGACTAGCACATGGTGATCCTGTATGAATGGGAGGAAGCGCTTGAGCGCGTTCTCGACTGCTATCATCTCCAAACAGTTTATGTGGAGGCATTTTTCCTGGTCTGACCATAGGCCAAAAACCGGTTTGCCCTCGAACAGAGCGCCCCAGCCTGAGGTGGAAGCGTCCGTCGAGATAACTTTGCGCTGTGAGATAGTTCCCATTGTCACTCCCCGCTGGTACCAGTCGGCCGCTAACCAGGGCTTCAGTGCTGAAACGCAGCTCTGAGTCACTCTGATGCGGATACCGCCGGAAGCCCATGCTCTGTGAAGCACTCGGGCATTCAGCCAGCGTTGTAGCGGGCGCATTCGTAAAAGGCCCAGCCGAAGCACTGCTGCGGCTGAGGTCATACAACCCAGTAACCTCTGAAATGTTTTGAGAGGTACGGTGCTGCCCGGCCGGAAGGACGCGGCCAGGCGTCAAATGCAGCGCGCGCGCTGTGTCGACAGGCGGGCCGTCATCGCTACAGTGTCCAGATCCAAACCCAGAAAAGAGGTTAATTGACTGGGCACCAGCGAGCTCTTGGTCCAAAGACAGGCCGAACGGCAGGACGGTGAACTGATATACCTGACCGTCGAAGGCGAATCTCAAGAATTGCCTGTGACGGGGTATTATCTGGATCTGAAAGTACGCGTCTTTTAGATCGAGAGATATAAACCAGTCCCTCGGGCAAATTTGCGCGAGAATTTGTCTGGTTGTGAGCATTTTGAACGGTCTTATCATAAGAGCCTTGTTCAAACGTCTCAGATCCAAAATTGGTCTGAGAGCTCCGTCCTTCTTGGGAACGAGGAATTAACGGCTGTAAAAGCCCGACTCGCTCATGGAAGGGGAAACCGGTTCTATAGCCCTTATGCACAGAAGTGTAGCTATTTCTGCTCGAAGTAGATGTGCTACTTCCCCATTCACTCTGGTCTCGATACGCGCTTGAAAGCGCGGAGGGCGGCGAGCGAACTGCAGAGTATAGCCCTGTTTTACTGTGCTTAGCACCCATTCTGATGCGCCTGGAATAGCCTCCCACGCTTTTGCGTGTGCAGCCAGGGGCAGAATGGCCTCCGGGCTCCGATCGCCGTGCATCGCGGGCTCGAGAGCTCGAAACGGAGGGGAGCGCAGCGCGCGCGCTCTTGGTGCTTAGATACGGCGGATCGCACGCAGCGATAGCTGGCCGTTTTACACACAGTGTCCTGGTGGCTTTTGACGGGGAACATATAGTGTGAGGCGCGACGGCGAAAATGTTCGTTAGTATGTGTGAGCGCTCGAGGGCGGGCACAGGACTTACATTCAGGGGCGGCCGCGGCGCGCGCGCTCTTGGTGCTTAGATACGGCGGATCGCACGCAGCGATAGCTGGCCGTTTTACACACAGTGTCCCGGTGGCTTTGGACGGGGAACATATAGTGTGAGGCGCGACACGCGATGGCGGCGTCGGGGGCGAAAATGTTCGTTAGTATGTGTGAGCGCTCGAGGGCGGGCACAGGACTTACATTCAAAACATGACTGGTCGTGCGAGGCCGTGTGACAGAGCGGGCAGTGAGTAGGTGTGGGCACGGAGAAGTGGACACGTGACCTACTTTTAACACTAAAGCGGCTTTTGCCTGCTTTATGAGAGTGGGCTCTGTGAGAGACAAGGGATGTATAGTGCTTGTGTACAGGGGTGAGCACAGAAACGTGGGCACATTCACTGTACTTGAAACACATACGGCGTCAGCCGTGCAACCAGACATTATGCTCTTTTGAAATTTCTCTGGGTTGCCGTGAGAACGGCGGTTGCGCGCAGGCGTGTGGGTAGATATACCGGCTCGTTGACTGCGAGGTAAACAGCTGCAGTAGCCGTGGCAACGGGGACTGACAGAGCGTGAAGCTTCGACGGTGGTCCAGCCGCAGCGCTGCGGGATTTAACCGTCTTTTCTTCTCTCGTGTTTAGACGCTCAAAAATACTCGAGCACCCTGAGAAGGTGTTGTGCGAGAGGCGGGTTCGCTTTCTGTAAGTAAGAAAGACTGGCCGCGAGCTCGGAGAAGCAAGCAGCATAAATTTATATCTGCCCCGAGAGCTGGGATCGAACACGGATCTCCCGCACGAAAGCGTATGATTCTGCCACTGAGCCACAGGGGAAAACACATTAGCTTTTGGTTAGCGCAAGCTAATGTGTCGCGTCGGCGTTTGATTGTAGGCGTGCGTGTATTTAAAACAGGCTCGTTTACTGCAATAGTAATATTTCCAGCCGCCTGAACTTAAGAGGGGACTGAGAAATGTGTGAGAATTGGCGGTTGTCCAGCCGCAGCGGGACTAACACACTCTCTTCTCTTTTCGCCGGTGAGTGAGGCGCGCACGCTGAACGTTGCTCGTGACCGTCCGCTTTGTTATCCCTTGAACGGCGCAATCTGCGCGGCCCAACGAGGGAGAGAGCGGCTTGCTTTCTGTATGTAAGAAAAACTGGCCGCGAGCTCGGGGAAGCGAACAGCATAAATTTCATATGCCGCGAGAGCCGGGATCGAACCCGGGTCTCTAGCATGAGAGTCTAAGATTCCGCCACTGAACCACAGGGGAGAATACATTAGCTTTCGGTTAGCGTCATCACATCATTGTGACGGCGTTTGCTTGCAGGCGAGCGTGTATTTATAACAGGCTCGTATACTGCAATAGTAACAATTCCAGTCGCCTGAACTTAAGAGGGGACTGAGAAATGTGTGAGAAATGGAGGTTATAGTCCGGCCACGGCGGGACGAAAACACTCTGTTCCCCTTTCACTGGTGAGTGACGCGCCAGGACGGAGTAGCTCTCTTGTAACGTAAAGAGAGCTCCAAGACCGTCTGCTCCCGCCATCCCTTGTGAGCGTCGCAGTTTGCGCGGCTCGAACAGAGGGAGAGTACGGGTATCTATCACATTCGCCTCATCTCCTGACGCGGCGGCGGCGCGGGCGAGAGCCGGCGGTTGAGCGGCCGGGAGGGAGAGGGCGAGACAGAGCTCGAGGGAGAGGTTCCGGCGAGCTCCTCAGTCACAACAGTCTCCGGTGGTCGCTGCGAGCGGCGCTTCTTATTGCGCGGCCCGGCAGGGACAGGCGGAGCGACAGCTTGGTCGAAAGCTTCAAGTCGAGCCCGCAGGGTCGACATTGAAAGCTCTTCGCACTCGGGGCAGCCGCCCGTAGAGAGTGCGGCGGCGGCGTGCCCGCGGCCCAGGCAGAGAGCGCAGAGGTGGCGGTCTCCGTTGCTGAGCGGGGAGCGGCACGAGCCGCAGGAAAACGAGGCGTTTTTACAAAAACGCCTCGTGCTCTTTTAGAATACACACAGTAACAGTAATAATGTAAAGGATATGTCGCCGGATAGCGTAGCAGGCACGGATGGCTGAAGGCGGCGAAGACGGCCGGCTTCCTCAGGCGCTGTCCTAAGCTTGCTGGTCACTGGTTTCAACGGCGGCGGCTCTCAAGATCCAGCGATGCGAAGAGCTTCGCTGAAGACAAGAAAAAACAGAATTTTAGCCTGTGAGCACTGAATATATACACGCTGGCCACACCCATTCTGACGGTTAGAAGGGTGTGGAGGGCGAGAAGCGCCCTCATTGGTTGCCGCGTTCAGAGCGCTCACTGATAGGCTTAAGCAGTTGCCGCCGAGCAGCCAATGAGCACGCTTATACAGCCTGCCTAGGTCTGTCGGCTGCTGCACTGCGTTGACAATGAATACAAAATTAAGGATAATTTTTTGGCTTCAGATCTCGAAGAAAGAAGACTTTCCCGATGCGTAAGCAACTTACGCAATACGAGAGAACCTCTCGTAAGAGAACTCGCAAAGCACAATGTTATTTGCTGTTTTCCCAGCACGGTACCATAGAACGGCATAAAGCAAGAGGGTTAAGAAGTAAGAGGCGGGGCACCAGTTAAAAAATTTCAAAGTTAAAGTTCACGCAAACAGGTATTAATAGACAAGTTTTAGTCAAATATTGATTGTTTATAGCTGAATTACTAGAACGCAATTATATTTGGAACATTAGAATATAGCTATTAATCCAATAATCCAACGATATAAGACATAGTGGCATATTTAATTTCACACCTCCATTGTGTAATATAATTGTAAAGTCCATTAACATAGATTTAAACCTAATATTGGTTCTGTAAAATGACGTAAAAATAAATTTTAAAAGTTCTTTAAATCGGATAAATAAGCGAATATACATTTACAAACATATGCCAACGTATTGTAAATGTCTAGGTCAAACAATACATTTATATAATCATTTAAGAAATAATGCAGTGCAAGGGCTGTATGGTCATAATAAACAATGGTATTTCAGTCAAATGCTTTACCAAAGTATTGACGTAAAACGACCTCTAAGCGGCATACTGGCGCTAGCGCACGTCAAATGGATGTAATGTGACGCAAGGCGGTTATTTTTGCTTAAATTGTCGCGGTTTCTTGTTGCGGTCCTGCTGCAAGTTTAAGATGTCTTTGGCATTGGGAACAACAACCTATACACTCAGAAGGGGTAGTTTGTCTGCAGTACTTCGAGAGGATGACTTTACAGTGGACAACGTGGCGAGAATTTTTAAGGTTTGTTCTCGTTAAACTGTTTTAATCTTTGATATATAAAAGACCCCCCCCCCCACCCCCCAGTGTAAAATAAATGTGATGCGATCTGGGAAAACCCGTCGGATGTCGCGCTGGGCCGTTTTCAGTAAATTCCAAAATAGTTTGAATGTCATTTTTTTTGAAAAATTTTTTTCCCATTAAATTATTATTCTATAACATATTTTCTCTTATCTCTGAAAATATCTTGGCAAAAATCCCTTGTTTAGTGCAGAAAAACAGCGATGTATAGTGTCAAGCTGAAAATACTCTCTTTCTCTAATGCATTCTATGCGACCATTTCTCTAACGCCCGGCAGAGGTGAAAAAAAAAACAATCGCCGTATATCCCATATATCTGTCCGTCCCTTAACACTACAAAGATAGTTTACCTTTAAAATAAACCACATACATGTACAGTGAATGTGTATAGTGCCCATTTCGCGGCAATCCTGTTTAAACTATAACGTCACGCAGTTTTATAACAGTCGCGATATGGACAAGAAGCGTCTCGAGGGTGACAGTTAAACCTGTTTTTCTCAAAATTCCGTTCCAGAAAATCATAGCGATCGGCCGACTTCAGATAAACATAACTTTTGCTACCAACAAGCTATGATAAAAATAAAAACAGATTTGGAAAGGGCTTGATACCAGCTTCCATATGATATCAAAACCTGTAATAGGTAAAATTTCACCATGTGGTGGGTTTTCCCAGATCGCATCACAAATAGTGAAATATAAATGACTATTTTTATGTACAGGTTTAAAATGTTTTATTGGCTAAATGCTGAGAATAATATATAGCCTGAGTTTAAAAATTCAGACTGGAAAACTAACCAACTCTTGTTGGTTAAAAGTATGGATTAAATTCATTATGCTTATTGTGTTGTAGGCCTATTCTGATATTGTTCTGTTCCCTTGATTTCTCTGCAGGTGTCTCAGTCAAGTGTTTACTTGATCAATGATCAAGGAGTTTCAATCTTCCCAGCTTCATCTGGATTCTTTAGTTGTGTGGATCTCATGAATGGTGGGGGTCAGTGATGCGCGGGTCAATGTATAAACAACCCGCACCCGACCGACGGTTTCAACTAACCCGCCCGCAACTCGGACCGCAAAAAAAAAAGTAGAAAATATTGTACCCGACCCGCTTCCTGACCCGCATTTTTGGACAGAGCGCAGAGCGGCATTTTTAAAAAGACGGAGCGTCGCCCTATTTCCTGCTCCAATTTCGCTCCGCGCACACCACGATTCTGAAGCATGATCAGTCAAGCCTGACTCAGTCTACTGTTGATGACTGCAAGATGGATCCTATTTTCAGTCAAAACTCGGCTCAATAATGGAGTTCAAAAAGTAGGCTACTTCAAAAAGGAAAATAAGAAGTCACAGGTGTAGGCTACTATAATGTAAAACTAACTATAATGTGGTAGAAGAAAACGAATGTGGAGACATCATTCCAGTCAGTAAAGATTCATTTTGGAATCTAAAAAGACACATCTCTCGTAAACATGCAGTGTGATGTGAACACGCTGGGAAGAAAGCAAAAGGTTAGCAAATAGAATACGGTAACCTGTAACAAAGTGTAAATTAAATATAGCGTAATATTCAAACAATTGATACAAGTCCATTTAAATTTTAATCCTGCGCGCTGCGCAAAAGTTCAGTTATAAGAATGTTGGCCTAATAGTTAGGCTAATTTAGCCTACTTTTAAAACGTTAATGTATATTTTTTCATATTTTTGTTTATATAAATTTTATTTATATTATTAGGCCCATTTATTCGTTTTATTTTACAGCAGTTTGTGTGTACAATGGATATACGCCCATTTAAATTTTAATCGTGCGCGTTGCGCAAAAGTTCACTTATCAAAATTCTGGCCTAATAGTAATTTTACTTTTAAAATTTTTATGTAGGCTATATTTTTGTTTATATTGTTATTTATATTATTAGGCCCATTTATTCGTTTAATTTTACAGGACTTTGTGTAAGTAGGCTATATTCCTTCTTACATAGCCTAGGTCTAATTTGTAATTTGAAATAAAACATTTCTATTTGAAAAATGTTGTTGTTGTTGCTCATTAGTTCTTTAGGAGGTAAGGCTGTGGTCTAAGCTAAAAGTGATATAGGCTACATGTAGATTTTTTTTTTCCTTTATTTGAGTGGAGCGCGGAGCAAACTGCGTTGAGCGCTGAGCGATGATGAGCGGCGGCCTGATGTAGCTTTGAGCGGGGGAGCGAACATTTCCGTGAGCGATGATGAGCGGAGATTCTCACCGCTCCACTCCGCTCATATGCTCTCTAGTACTATATAAATTACAAAGGTTTAATTGGCATCTTTATTTCAAACGACCCGACCGACCGCGACCCGAATATCATTAAAAATATTTTTGGATGACTCGTAACCGCGGGTAACCGCGGGTGACCGCAGGCACCCGCTCATTTCGGATCAACCCGCGCATCACTGGTGGGGGTACCTTCCAGGAGATGGGTGATGAAATGTGCAGGGCATTACCAAGCCCAGTCACAACCCCATTTCACCCAAACCCTGGACAGAGTAGACCTCGTTTTAGTTTTTCAAGATCAGCCACTGCTACAGCTGCTCGCACACCCCATCCTGCAACTAGTCCAAAAATGTACCAAAGGTAAGTTGCTACCAGTGATGCGCGGGTTGATCCGAAATGAGCGGGTGCCTGCGGTCACCCGCGGTTACCCGCGGTTACGAGTCATCCAAAAATATTTTTAATGATATTCGGGTCGCGGTCGGTCGGGTCGTTTGAAATAAAGATGCCAATTAAACCTTTGTAATTTATATAGTACTAGAGAGCATATGAGCGGAGTGGGGCGGTGAGAATCTCCGCTCATCGCTCACGGAAATGTTCACCTCTCCGCTCCCCCGCTCAAAGCTATACATCATTCAGGCCGCTCCGCTCATTATCGCTCAGTCAGCGCTCAACGCAGTTTGCTCCGCGCTCCACTCAAATCGACCCCGCTCGCTCCAAAAAAAGAAAAAAAAATCTACATGTATATCACTTTTAGCTTAGACCACAGCCTTACCTCCTAAAGAACTAATGAGCAACAACAACATTTTTCAAAGAGAAAAAAAAATTACAATTACAATTTCAAAAAATTTCAAATTACAAATTAGGCCTAGGCTATGTAAGAAAGAAGGAATATAGCCTACACAAAGTCCTGTAAAATTAAACGAATAAATGGGCCTAATAATATAAATAACAATTATATAAACAAAAATATAGCCTACATACATTTTTTTTAAAGTAAATTTATTAGGCCAGAATTTTGATAAGTGAACTTTTGCGCAATGCGCACGATTAAAATTTAAATGGGCTTATATCCATTGTACACACAAACTGCTGTAAAATAAAACGAATAAATGGGCCTAATAATATAAATAAAATTTATATAAACAAAAATATTAAAAAAAATACAAAAACGTTTTAAAAGTAGGCTAAATTAACTATTAGGCCAACATTCTTATATAACTGAACTTTTGCGCAGCGCGCAGGATTAAAATTTAAATGGGCTTGTATCAATTGTTTGAATACGCTATATTTAATTTACACTTTGTTACAAGTTACCGTATTTAATTTGCTAACCTTTTGCTTTCTTCCCAGCGTGTTCACATAGCACACTGCATGTTTTTTCGAGAGATGTGTCTTTTTAGATTCCAAAATGAACCTTTACTGACTGAAACGATGTCTCCACAATCACATTCGTTTTCTTTTACCACATTATAGTTAGTTTTATATTATAGTAGGCTACACCTGTATGACTTCTTATTTTCCTTTTTGAAGTAGCCTACTTTTTTAACTCCATTATTGAGCCGAGTTTTGACTGAAAATAGAATCCATCTTGCAGTCATCAACAGTAGACGAGTCAGGCTTGACTGAGCATGCTTCAGAATCGTGGTGTGCGCGGAGCGAAATTGGAGCGGGAAATAGGGCGACGCTCCGTCCTTTTAAAAATGCCGCTCTGCGCTCTGTCCAAGATCCGCTCGCTCCCGCTCCACTCCGCTCACATGCTCTAGGCCTACACTTTACTGGCTGAATAACCATGACACACGAGCTCAGTCTGCAGGTAGAGATGGAGGCGGCAAGAGAAAAGGTGAAGACTGGGGAGTGGAAGCTACTTTTAAAAAATGCGGGTCACGAAGCGGGTCGGGTACAATATTTTCTTCTTTTTTTTTGCGGTCCGAGTTGCGGGCGGGTTAGTTGAAAAGGTCGGTCGGGTGCGGGTTGTTTATACATTGACCCGCGCATCACTGATTTACACGTGTTTACACCATCTTGCAGCGCTGTGAGGAATAATAATAATGGAAAATCTACCTCAGAGTGCGGGTATTGCAGGAGAGAGGATCCAAATATGTAGTAGCCTAAGTTTTTTTTTCCTTCTCAAGTTAATCGCGTTTCTGTGAATGAATGAACGGCAGCCGCAGAGATGCGCGCTGTTTATCACAGCTCGCAAAAAGACAGTTTAAATTTAAATTGCGTCTCTGTGTGAATGAATGATGATGTTTTAGCAAACTGTATTGCTATACTGAGTTGAGCAGAAATAAAAAAATCGACAGAAATATGTTGAAATAAAATGTAGGCTATTTGTATAAGCAACGTATTAAACTGAAAATTAACATTTATATGCCCTAATATTTCATAAAAACAACGTTACAGTCAGGCGTTTCTGTTTGTGAATGAATGTTTCGGTTTTAGCAAACTGTATTGCTATACTGAGTAAAAATCGACTGAAATATGTTGAAATAAAATGTATTTGGATAAGCAACGTATTAAACTGCAAATTAACATTTATATTTCTTATAATAAAAATGAAAGACCTATGTTACAGACATATGAAAGACAACATTTCGTTGATTAGTTTTGGATAGATTATACATTTTTACTGTAAAATATCTGCCACCTCAAATAAGCTTTTGTTTGCCAATATTTGCTCATGTTAAATATAGTATGTTTTGTCAAAAATAATAAAATAATCAATCAAATCCTTAACTTTGAAATATGTATGATAAAATGTATACTTTAGTTTTTACAAAGAAAGATTACACTTGAATTGTTGTTGTAATTGTAACCTTTTTAATAAAAAATATATTTACAAGGTAGATGTAAACAAACTATTAAAAGGTAAATATAAGCCTTTTCTTTAAATAATTTTTATTGTGTTTTATTAGTGACAAATTTGGGGAGAGGATAAATATTCCAAAACTGAAAATACAGTATGAGAATTAACTGCACAATTACTAGACATGTTTTCCTTGGATATTATAGGCCAAATTGCAAGCACAATATGAGGAAAAATAAAAAAGAATTGAGATGCTTCCAACTGTTGTTCTTGCATTCTTGTGGCTCAGTGACTCACCTGAATGAATGGCTAATTAAGTATGCAGGCCCCAATGTCTCCAGGTGCGAGCCACTAAATTTGCATGATCGTTGACGCCCACTCCGCATATTGCCTTTCCAAACAGAAAGTGCTTTACAAAATTCAAATCAATGTATTGTGTTATGTGAATGATAAGGCAGGGTGATTTTCACTTCATTTTGAAGAAAAAACACTAGGTGATGACATCCATTAGACAAAAGTCTTATTGGCACATATTTAGAATGTGTTTAATGGCCTTATTTCAGAAACTTTAGTTTTTAGTTTTTTCAATAACCATGTATAAACATTATTCTCTCAAAAATGCAGACATGTACATTCTTGTTGCTCACATTTCATGGTAGCCCTGTTTGTGCTAAATAGTGTGTAATTTTTTGCCATTAATATGTTTATAAGCAACTGAAAAAAGCACAAATGTCAGGGCATGTCAGAACATCTCAAGGACCCCAAAAACACCTTAGACCCCAGAGGGTTAAGTATCGCCCCACCACAGTAACAAGAACAATACAATGAAATTGGCCTTTTAGTAACTATTTAATACACAATATCATGAAAAAAATTATATGGGTGTCTATTTTTTCCACATTGTTTATTTTAGCAATAATTGGTAGTATAATGAACTGTACTAACTCAATTACTTTTTTTTTTCTCTTATGCCTAACTGTGAACAATTTTTTTTAACCCTTTACATATATATTGGCAGTTAGATTAAAACACAATTTTAGAAGTGATGTCAAAGCAATATCTCACATACCTAGAATATTATGGCTATTCCATGCCTGAACAAATCTCTGTACCCCAATCTGGCTGATCTCACATGTGAGATTGGATACACAGTATCTGGTCAACCCATCCTCCATTTCCAAAGCCTCCTGGTCAACCATCTGAATGAGTGCAGTCTTGATTGGAAAATTGACTCGCTTATTGACTTCAGGCCATATTCTCTCTACGGTGTGGTTCTGTCGAGTAAAAGAGCATTCCCACAATGTAAAGCACAACTCAAATTAAAGTATAAAGTACAAAATACACTTTTATGTTAGTCCATTACAACTTCTGATTTTTAATTCATGTTAGCTAATGCATCCACTAATGTTAACAAATACAACCTTACTGTTACCAGTACCTTACTCAGAAACGTACATGTCATACAAATGATAGCCTAATAATTAATAATTAAATCTCACCTTAGTTGATGTTGTCTGGAGGTAAGGCAGTCTTTGCTGGTTATGCCTGTGTTCTGCCAAGATGTCTTGCATGAAGAGGGTTAGATAAAACTCTCTACCATGGTCCACTCTGACCTGATCCCACATCCATGGGAAAGGACAGCATTTCTAGAAAAATAAAATATAATAAATTTTGATGTTATTGAGTGTACTAAAAATATGGTAAGATTAGAGTAGAAAATCTTAGACTTACTTGTACACCTCTTCATAAATTGTTAAATTGTTTTTTATTGGCATAGAAGAATGTCCAACAATTTTTTGGCTAAACCCATCAATGGCTATGACATGGGTCACACCAAACATGCAGTTTTTCGTTCTGGTCCATATGCAGTTTGTGACCCACATACTCAGCATTATATGGGACAGGATTTAAATTACGTGCACCCTGAAACAAAACAGATTTAATTAGGTTACATATAGAAAGTATTCAGCCCCCAGTTTTAGAAGCACTGGTGTAGAGAGACTATGGGGTGGTTTCCTGGACAGGGTTTAAGTCTAGTCCCAGACTAAAATGCATGTTTGAGCTGTCTTAACTTAAAACAGCTTGCACTGACATATCTTAAAATATATGATTTCCATTGTTTTGTCTCAAGATGCACACCAATAATGTTTTGTTGTAAGGTATGTTTGTAAAAAACTACTTAAAAGTCCTAATATATCTAAGGTCTAGTCCGGGCTTAATGGAAACCTTGCCCAGGAAACCAACCCTATACCTATCCTGCACCCATGTAATTTTCAAATGTAGGTTTTATCTCTACTTTTTAAAGTTAAAGACTAAATAGACATTGATGTATGATTATGTAATGTTTAATAATTTAGATGCTAACACATGATAATTACTTTTAATGATAATTGCTTTTTACTATGGCACCCAACTCTCCCTGGCATCGAGCTTGATGATAAGGTTCATGCATCTGTGCCAATGTCCGGCCCACTCAAACCTCTGATGCACGAACTCCTTGTGCAGCAAGATAGCCCGTCATCATTTTACGTCCGTAATATGGTCAAGTCTGTACACACAAATAAGTAAAAATTAACCAATAATAGTCACTTAGATACAAGATAATTACATAAATGTAAAGCAATTCATTGCAAAACTCAATTTCTCTTTTTAATGTGGTAAATATATTTTCAGATGTTTAGGCATATTTTTAATAAATATTTAATAAATGTTTCATCTAGATATATCTTAACCTGTTAAGCTGCAACCCCACTTTTGAAAAATCCCCAGAAATGACATACCCAAACTGAAACAGATACAGTTCATGAACCCTTTATACTAAAAGCACAAGTATGATCTCATTTGAAAGCTGACACCTGGCAGTTTATTGTAAATGTAGAATTAATTATTGTCATAATGACAAAAATGGTTATAAATAGCTTCAAAGTTTTGTAAAGTTATTAGAAATTAATTTTTATGAAACATCCTCATGAAAATAAAATTGAAGTTGGCACTGTAGCAATCTAAAAATGCACTACAGCTAAAGCCACATGTGTAAACATTTTATGTTTAAAATCTGAAGATAATAAGTCCAAAACTCTGTATTTAGTTAAATGTTTTTCAAGACCATGTCAATGACTTTATTTTGATTTGACGCTAACATGCTACTGATGTTTATTGTCATCTTCTAACCATCTATCCAGTATATTGTCTCTATTGTTTTGTGGTGCAAACGAGCCCCATTCAGTCTCAGTCTCCCCCTGCACACATTCACACCTCTCCAGCCTGGTTATGGCTCTAAATATGCATTTCTTTTGTCTGCATTATAGTTACTAACGACTGGCTATTCACAGGCTATTCATAGGGTTTCAGTCCCCAATTTCTTTTCTCAAAGTTAACCTCACATTTTAAACTGTATCAAATGCATTTATTGAATAAAGAAACATTTCAGTAAGCATTCAAAATATCATAAAAGTATAACTTCTAGTGGCAGGTGCACCTAGGGCTAGCTAGCATGTTAGCTTAGCACACCATCAATACACGACAATTTATGAAATTAAAACCATGTTTGTGCTCCAAACTTACTTCATAACGCAAGTAGAGTATTTTAAATAATCTTCTGTGATTTAATTTGGCTTCAGATAAAAAAATCAGACAGAAAATATACTATGGTATAGTATTCTGCACATTGAAAGTCTATATAGATTAGCATTACATTATAAATATAATCTATTATTATGGAAATACCTGGCATGGCTTGAAAAACACAGGTAACTCAAATATCATTGCAAACATGTTTATTGTCTTCAAAACGTCTGTATCTGCATGTTATAGCGCGATCTCTTGTTAGCTTTGTGTGTATCAGTGACGTCCTGGAATGTCACATGATCATGGCTCTTCTTCATGTTCTATATATGGACTATTATTGTGCATATAGCGCCCTCAGGCTATTGGTATGAATTGAAAACACAGTATCAGAGTATCCAATCGCTCATAAAGATTACATCGACGCATTTGGGTATAAATTCAATAAATATTATTCCTGTCTATAGAAATATGATGTAAATCTATGAGAATCTATCAATATTTCTCCAAATCTGCACATTTTTGAGCTAAAGCCCTGAAGGACGTTGTTTTGTGTATCGCTGTCATGACGACAGCACGGGAGTTTTTTATGAATGAAAGCGGCTGACGCGCATAATTCAAATTAAAGGTATCGACTCATTTTTTCATTTCATAACTCCTGACACAAATTAGGACATAACTGTCACTATGAGTTTCTCAGAATACAATAGTGGTCAAATTTTGAAACTTGAGTATTATATCTTTTTAATTATGTATAGTTTGTCAAGGTATAACATTAAATCTGATAGTAATTTTGAATTAAATAAATAAAAAACGCTTCAGTGCGCGGGCGCACTGGCAACGGTTAACAGGTTAATTGTGGTAATTGAAAATTAATGCAATGCAAGTAAAACTTTCATTAAGGTCTGTCCCTGTTAATTTTAATGGATTTTATTGGTTAATCAATTAATCATTTGGGCTTTAAATTTTAAACAGGATAACAGCACATAATGAACATGTAAACCTTTCATCAGTACTGCTGATGTATTTGAAAAAAACTGAACCATGTAATAAACAACAGAGACCTTAATATGACAGAGGTTGCCAAACTAAAGTGGCTCACTACATTCTAAAGAAGTGAACTATCAATTTTATTAGACTGTTTAAGCCAGTATTTTAACAGTACAGTTGATGACATTTCTTAAATATTATGTCATCTTGTTTCAGTTCTTACAGTATCGAGTACAGTATTGACAGTGTACTCACATAAATGTATAAAACTTGGTAGATGGTTGTACTATTGAAAAATCTTAACATTCCATCATTGAAAGTCAATGGGAGATTTTCCAAGTTTAGATCAGCATTTTTAAGAAAAACCATCAGTTAGAAAAGATAAAGTCAGAACAGTCAGAACAGTCTGAAGGTCTGCGGCGAGTTTGGTTGTAGCTTTAAAGATCTAGGAAGAGATACAGTCAAACTTTTGGCTCAGAAGAAAAAGAATAATAATAATGTATTGTTTACCGGTAACGTTATATACAAAATCAGTAAGTTGCTTTTTCAAGTCAAATTAATAAGAGAGGGCATTCCTCCCAGAATGGCGGCGCCGCCCCAGCATGAAACGCAATGTGACGTAGGTTCACATTCACTGTAAAAAGTGAACAGTTGGATCAACTTAAAAAAATTACTTCAATTGTTAACACCTAAAGAAATTAAGTTTTCTCAACTTAAATTATCACATTTTTCGCGATAAAACATGATAATTTAAGTTGAGAAAACTTAATTTCTTTAGGTGTTACCTATTGAAGTAATTTTTTTAAGTTGATCCAACTGTTCACTTTTTACAGTGTTCTCTATTAATATACAATAACAAATTTTAATTAAACTTTAAATTTTCTTTTAAGACCTTTTTCAGAGCGGAATTTCCGGACATTTCGCTCTGAATTTTACCCTCTGCATACCAAGCTAAACGATATGAAATTTCCGTATCTGTGTGTCCATCTTCATATATGCTCTTTATAATCTCTTCATAAGCTAATAAACTCATGGTAACGAGCTACCGACTAAGTAGACTGCATTTAAACTACGCGGGTTACATCTGCGGTTTACGTACTCTATGCACTGCGAATTTCCGGTAAAATCTCAATCGGTGTCTGGGCGGAGCTTACGAGTTTCCTGTTTTGTGTTAAAGCGCAACTGAAATTATTAATGTAATGTAGGGTGACCATACGTCCTCTTTTTCCAGGTCATGTCCGGCCGGGATTTCGAGATCGCCCAAAATATCCGGGATTCGGCTTTTGCTTTCTCGTCGCCATTCATTTTGTTTACATGCACACCTTTTGATTCAATAGGACTGAATTAATTCCGATTGGTGAATCTGAATGTAGTGTTTACATGAACGCTAAACAAGTGATCGGTTGATGTGCGTTTTAACATTGCTAAGAAAATTCCTGTGTTTTCGTCTCGATCGGGATCCGTGTGAAGCAGAATGCATGACCTGCAAAGCTGGCATGTACGTGTCAGTGTCAAATAATGTAATAATGTAAACATAATGAATGGTGACTGTAGAAAGCAAAAGCCGAATCCCGGATATTTTGGGCGATCTCGAAATCCCGGCCGGACATGACCTGGAAAAAGAGGACGTATGGTCACCCTATGTAATGTTACTCTCTCCTATGATCACATAAAGTGATTTCGTCTGCGTTTTGAATTAAGTTAAGCTTCTTTTTTTGATAGCCTAACTGTTGTAGGCTATTCTCAATAGTTTGTACACAGTGAATATAATTTAATGATTACTAATTTGTCAGTGGCCTATCGTTTGTAAATGAGCCAACAGCCATCGTGTTTGTTTGTTTTAATTCTAATTTGCATTGATGGTCTTTTAGTAGGCTAATTTCATTTGATGACTTGTATGAATGTATCTGGTGGCATAATAAAGTTTTAGTTTTGTGATTATTTTTTGTCTTTCTCATTTCATAGCATGCATAACTTCAACCAGACATAAGGACATGTATTAATGCAAATAAAAAAATCATGATTTGTTGCACTTGTGTTTGCAGTGTAAGGTGTATTGAGCCAATCAAATCTTTTTTTTTTCTTTTTTTTTTTGGTGCAGTCAATTAGTATTAAGTGACTACAGGTATTCAAATGCAATACCCAAACTATTGCAAAGCTGATTTTATTGCATGCAACTCAATACTGCTACACTTAAGCATTTTTGCCTGAAAAACATCACATTATCCAGCTTTCTCTAGAAACTGAATGGCATATCACCACGATCTTTTCTTATAAAGACACGCAAATTATTATGCAGTCTCTGAGGGGTGCCCAAACTTTTTCCAGAAATATATGGTTAGAATCATGGTGAGATGGTGCAATAGCAACCCTGCAGCACTTTCAGAAGGTTTTAGTTCAATTCTACAAGCTTACCACAACATATGGAGATATGGAGATACTGAATTGGTCAAGTTGTGAATTGAGCAAACCTACAGTACATTCACAAGGAAATGTTTTAGTTTTATTCTAAAGGCTTTCCATAACAATTAAAATTTTCACATTTTAATGACATTTATTTAATGGCTAAAATAATAGTCCATGTAGTAATTTGCACATTTACTGTAAACATCAAAGATAAAAGTAAATCATGAGAGTAGTTTAAATTTTAATAATATTAAAAAAGAGCAACTGATTCTGTTTTGAAGTTTTATTCACAAACAAGGAGAAGTAATAACATATATGACATAGGCCTATAATTAGCAAAAACACATTTATTTAAACAAACACATTAACACACTTCACCCACAAATCAAAGTTTGGTCAGCTCATGCAATCCCAGTACCAGCCTTGGCAACTGACACATTCAATCAAATATTCAAATAAAACATATAATAAAATGACATTTACAACAAACCTGTATTATTAAATCTGTACACACTATCATGTTCAAAACAAAGTGAAAAATAAAACTGTCTCCTTTGTCTGGTGTACAGAGATATTTATTGGCTCAAGTCATCTTGTTTGGAAAAGAATCAAGGTTATATTATACACATTATATTTGTTTATCACATGCTTCATCATGGCCCGTTAAGATAATACAAATATTTAAAGTACATTAATATGTTTTCATGCTTGTGCCATTTAAGTGTGGCTCACCCTGTGCCATGCAGGGGGGCATGGCCACCAGTTTGAGAACCAATATTAGGTTTAAATCTATGTTAATGGACTTTACAATTATACACAATGGAGGTGTGAACTTACTGTAAATATATTAGAAATTCAATATTTTATTAAGATATCACAAGAATGGGGTTGTCATGCCACTATATCTTATATCGTTGAATTCTTTATTGGATTAATAGCTATATTCTAATGTTCCAAATATAATTGCGTTCTAGTAATTCAGCTATAAACAATCAATATTTGACTAAAACTTGTCTATTAATACCTGTTTGCGTGAACTTTAACTTTGAAATTTTTTAACTGGTGCCCCGCCTCTTACTTCTTAACCCTCTTGCTTTATGCCGTCCCACATGGAAAGAACCTATATGAGGATATATGCGCATATATGAAACCTATATGCAGTTTATATGCACATATATGATAATATATACAGTAGGCTATGCTGCAAATATGCATATATATGCCACATATAGGCAAAATTGAGGTGCATATATGTGCATATACAGGCCATATAGGTCTCCTGTATTGCTTCTTTATATCCACATATAAGCCCTATATGTACATACAAGATATGTCTCCTATATAGCTCATGGCAGGATGGTCATTTTGTAGCTCATATCTCACTTTGACAACTGTATGATGCCTAGCTCATATTTTCTATTATCAAGGCAATAACTAAGAACTAACTAAAAAAACAATTATGCAAGAACTTATGTATGTGCTAACACATGAAATTGGTATCACATGTAATTGGCATGTTATGGAATTTAACTATGGCAATTAAGTGAAAGGAGATGGAAAGCTAGGATGTCTACACGTTTTCCTGAAACATTTACAAGGTCAATTCTTTCTTTTATGAAGATAGTGGAAAAGAAGGAAATGTATAACAAAATGGTTTGTCGTTTTTTTTAATTTTGTCAATCAAGCCTTTTTTCCAATTTCAAGTCACTTCCAGATTTACATTACAGCTCATACACATCCACACATTCACCGTTACATCCACCAAATGCGATGCAAAATGCAATGTTTTCTGTATTGTCTTAATGCAGTTTCTAGATGAATATGGCTGAAAGGTCATTACAGTCTAAATGTAGCAACAACAACAAAAAAGTACATAGAACATACACTCAAGTAATTATCATCATCATCATCCCACATCTATCTGAGCATTTCACTGTGGTTAATGAATTTGAAGACAATATCTTTTGTAACGTACTGGATCCATATCTATTGATTTTCTTTAATTGCGTCTTATTTCCTTAACGTTATTTATACTGGCAAATAGGGCTGGTCCGAATACCATTTTTTGAGCTTCGAAGCTTCGGTAGTAATGAACATCGAATATTCGAAGCTTCGGAGAGAGGGTGCTGAACATTTTCTTCTCTCTAATAAAGGCAGGAATCTCTATGTGTCTGTCTGTCCGTTTGCATTTTGATTATTTCGAGAACCGTTCATCCAATCGACTTCACAGGGGAGTGCAGTGTCGCATTTGGAGCAATAGCCAAGTGGTCACCCTAATACCAGGTGTGCAAAAAAAACAAACAAAAAAAACGAATATTCGAATGTCAAATTTTCAAATCGAATACCAACCCACCGAACAAATATTCGAATATTCGGGTCCAGCCCTACTGGCAAGCATTTCTCCACTCTGCTGCTACCGATCGGCCGCTACAGCGTCGCGTAGTTGATGACGTCATCCGCATGCGGCCCAGCGCGCTGCGTAGTTGATGACGTCATCCGCATGCGGATGTAAAAATGGCGATATCAGCGTTGGAGATCCGCTATGTCCTACTTGAATGGACTGAGGGTGAGGATAGAGGGGCCCATAGTATTTTGCCTTCTCGACTTTTGGAGAAGTGCAACCGGTGAGTAACCCCCTTGCATTTTTATTTATTTAGTTTACTTGCTCAAACAGAGCTATATGGATTTTTATGATGTTTGGCTGATTACTTTTGCATGTAACTAAGAATCTGTAAATAAGAATCTATAGTGGCTTGCTTGGATGAATAAAAATTGTTGAAGAGTTTTACTATGTTTCTTTCTTCTCTAAGACTCCAGAGAGGAGACCGAGCCCTTTAAAGAGAGTCCCACGGTGACTGAGCGCTTTCGAGAGACACCACAGGTGTGTGTAACCCTTTTATACCTCAGATTTTTCTGTACTTATTTTACTTAAGGGTCCAACTGAGCTGTAGGGATTTTTATGTTGGGATAGTTAGTGGGAATATGTAATTTACTTGCCCCATATGCATAAAATTGTGGAAGAGTTTAACAATGTTTTTCTTCTCTAACAAGACTGCAGCAACAGCTGAGACCTCAGTGAAAACACAGGTGAATAACATATGTAGTAAGGATGGGTATAAACTGTGTGCTTTGTAGGAGCCAATTAGTGTTATAAGTGACGATCATCCTTTCCTCCTGCCCCCCTTCGCTCCACCCACTGTCTTTTCTCATTCCCTACTCTCCATCCAACCTCCTCCCTTCCCCCCACCCTGTCCTCCTCCTTCTCTCCTTTAATAATGTTTAGGGCAATGATTAATTTGTTTCATATCTTTATCATTAATCTGCATTCATACATAAAAACCTATTAACTATTGGGAAGCTAAGCATAAGAATCAATATGAAACATGAAAAAGCTTCTAAAAGTTGCCAATAAATTAATATTGTGTTGTGAAATTATTTTTCAGATTGAAGTTATAAAGGGCTCTGGGGTGTTTTGCCAGGCAGAAGCATGGAGAGCAGCCCGCCTTGCCACCTCTGCTACTGCCATGGTGCGGAATCTGCTGATGGGCACCTTTGACTTGGAGACTTTGCTGAAAAGCAACCTGAATGGTACAAAACAACATGTTCCTAATCTCTTCTGTCCTTGAAAACAAACAAGTCAGTCATATTCTGTGGAATAAATTATGTTTGTGTGCAGACATACCATCGCTTTTTTATTTGGCATTTTTGTATTTCCTTGCACCTCAAGAAAATGTGATGTGTATATAAAAAAAAACTCTTGCTTTCTCCACCTTCATTTTACCCCCCTTTCATAATAATTTTGAAATATTACTTTAAGGTGGGAAGCCAACCAGAGGGGATGGGGAGCAGCTGGTCGCCCTTGACCAAATTAAAAAGGCAGCCATTATTGGTGAGTAAATGCATAATGCATTGAAAACAAAACTTTTAAGACTTTATAAGTTCACCACTTTAACCATAGCCTACTTGTATCAATGTTTATTAGGCATCAATGGAGACTGCATAAGGTAGGGCACCCATTATTGTTACTGTATCTGCTTGTCACCTATAATACTAATTAGGGGTGTAACGGTACGTGTATTCGTACCGGACCGTTTCGGTACAAGGCTTTCGGTTCGGTGCACGTGTGTACCGAATGCAATATTTTGTGTGCGGAACATAGGTAGATTTTCGTGTTTCCACACGAACATATTAAGTGGCGGAAGTCTCCGCGTTCAGCGCAAATCCCTCCCTGCAGCTGATTCTAAAGTTTTACCAGTTTTACCCGTCGTCACTGTAACCTAAACCAATGAAATCGTCTGCAGGGCGAAAAAAAGCTTTTCCGCTCCGTGTGCGCCGCCGCACTCTCCGTTCCGCGCGCGTGTGTGTGTGTGTGTCTGCACGCTGCGCTCTCTGCTCAATGTTCGACTCCGTGTTTGCGCTGCGCGTTAAACGGCCCAAACACTCCAATCATGTACCGATCATGCACTGGAAAAGCAAAGTCCGCTCAAATAAGGTGAAATTTCTCAGTAGTAGACTTCTGTTTGCTGAGCTGGTATAGTCATGCTAGCAACAATGGTAAAATGACCTGCTCTGATCACATGCACTGGTAATAATAGCTTTGTAGGAATATATTTTATTTTGATAATTAGTAAAAAAATGAAAAAAAAAAAAAAAAAAAAAAAATTCTTAAATTGATTGTTGATTATTGAAAAATAATAATACATTGATATATGTGTAATATTATTTTAATATAGGGCTATTTTCTGTTCCTTTTTTCCCCTGGTGTTTCATTTAATTAGGTGATTCTAAGTTTAATTATTGATGATTACAAGCTTGGAGGAATTGCAATTAATTACAGCAAATTGTGCAATTAAAGTTCATTTTTTTTCCCAGTCTTAATTTTTAAATATGAGCAGGCCTACAAGCTGGGATTGGTAATGCTGCACTGTAATCATAGTTATTTATTTATATTTTTCATTAAATTTATTATGTGATATTGGTTTGAGACTGAGAGTATTTTATTTAGTGGAGAACTTTGCAGCAGTATTTTATTTCTTATTCTTTTTTTTATTTTTTATATATTTTATTATATTAAAAAGTGTTTAAAAAAGTGTAAACAAATTGTTAAAAAAGTTTATAGTAATAAACAACCTGCAGTTTAATGTTTGCATTTCTTTCCCTTACTGTACCGAAAATAAACCGAACCGTGACTTTAAAACCGAGGTACGTACCGAACCGTGATTTTTGCGTACCGTTACACCCCTAATACTAATTCATCGCTTGCTCACTTCTTGATCTTAACTTTCCTCTTCTAAAGCCACATTTCTGGGGTATTGCGCTGTAAGGTGTGTAGTCCTCTATTTTGTAGAACATATAGTGTTGCAAATAACCTCATGGCACTAATTGTTGTCGTCTGAAGTGTTAATAAATAATCATATTCACCCCTCCTTCACCCTTAACCCTCTGGGGTCGACAAACGCGCCCGCGCGTTTTGCTGGATTTTCTTCACATTGTAGCACAATAAACTTAAATTACTCCATCATTTATGGTCATACAGAAAAAAGAAATATAAAAAAAGAATCTGTGATATTTCTACTTTTGTATGTGTCCACTTACAATCAAATCAAAACATTGTGCTTTTGTAAAATAAAGAAAATAAACAGGGTGTGCTTTCTGCCTCCCCGTTGCGGTGAACTTTTTTTTCTTGAGCACGTCTATAAACTGAAACAAAACTCAGCGAATACTTGTCACAAATTTATGAGCCATACATCTTTATAAACATTTAAGTGTGTACTTTTAAATGATCGGATTCAAACTGAAAACAAATATTCTCTGTTTAAGTAATTTGTATAAAACCAACAAGATGTCCAACTTCTCAAACGCTTCCTCATTATTTTTAATTTGACCACGCCCACTCGCGCAAAAGAGATTGACATGCAAATCTCCACATGGAATGCGAACGCGCTCATTACCTCAAAAACAAAGCACGAAAAAACTTCACAAGTCTCTGCTTTTCATCGAGTTTGAAAGATGCGCCGTGAGCTTACATTGGATTTACCTCAGAAGAAGAACAACGTGATTTGAAGACAAGAAAGATGTAAGGTAAGAAATTCTTACATATTAGTTTGTTATTGTTGCATAAATTTCACATTGCAGTTGAACTGTTGCTAGATATATGGTGAATATTATAATATTTAGACCCGTGTTTACTGTTACTGTGTTTGTGGATATCTGCTCAAACGTAGATATGTATATGGTAACCATAATGTTTCATATTTTGGAGCGCGATCGCGTTTGAAAAGCAAAACGCACCAAACGGCTTCATGTTTTTACTATTATCTCATTTCATATCATCATAACGAATGGAAACATTTGAAGTAACATATGATAATCAATATATTTTTCTCTAGCTTAGTTGTCACTGAAATCTTTTGGAAGATTTATAGGCTGCTATAGGTTATTGTTATTATTATTTTATGCAGCACTGCGCATAGCCTATGCTTACAAGGCACAACAAACCTGGTGTTCATTATATTATATATTGTTGGAAACATTTGTGTGTGTGTGTGTGTGTGTGTGTGTGTGTGTATTCTGTGAATTTTAAAAAGCAATTTTAACCAGAAAAATCTAAAATTTATTCCCAAAATCGTGCAGGCCTTTCTCTTGATATCAGTATGTTCACTTTTTTTTTTTTTTCAGGGCCCAGATGCCACTGAGTCCTGCTGACTTGAACATTCACATGAGTCTCTGTACATGAACATGGTAAAGTGAAAATCAAACACCTTGGAAATGAAAGGTATGTACAATGTTTTTAGGAATGGCACAAAGGTCTCTGTCTTTGGATCATTGTTTTCAATAAGTGCTTTTTGTCATTTGTTTTGTATCTTTGGATTATGTTGTGTTGTAAATAAATCCAAACAATCAAAAAGCCATTCTTTTTTAAATCTCCTCATTCTTTGTGCAAGGTTGCTCAGAATGATAGGGCCTGATAGCTCCTAATAGGGCTCCTATTAGGGAGGGTCTTTGTCTTTCTCAGGTGTGAAAAGCTTACATATTAATGACGTGATCACACCTCCCGCATAAAGCTTTCTCACACAAAACACGTCATACAAATTTTTAAATCAATATATTGTCTTATCTGAATGAGCAGTCAGGGTGATTTTCACATAGTTTTGGAGAAAATATTCTAGGCTACGTGATACAATTTTCAAAAGTCTTGTGAAGAAATAATCAGTAGGGGTTTCAGGGCCTTATTTCAGTGAGAATTTTTTTTTGTATTTTCACAAACCACGCATAAATGTCATTATCTCAAAACTACAAACTTTTACACACATGCTGCTGATATATTATTGTAGCAGAGTTTGTGCTGAATACAGTGTAATCAGACTTTAGCCATGAAAATGTCACAAGTAACAGAAATAACCACAAATGTCAGAGCATGTCAGAACACCTCCACACTGTTAAAAAAAAAACTGTCAAATTTACGGTAAAATACCGGCAGCTGTGGTTGCCAGTAATATACTGTGAAAAAAATGTGGAATCTGTAAAAGACAATACGGTATACTGGTTTTGTAACCCTAAATTTTACAGTAGACAACATTTTTTTTACCAAAATCATGGTAGAAAAATACAAATATATTTGTTAATTATACAGTAATTTTATGTAAAAAATGCAACTTTCCATAGCTTTTTATGGATATTTGCAGTAAAAAAAAAGTTATAATATAATCATATTTACAGTAATTTGTTGTTAATTTAACAGTAATAGGATAGACCCTATTATGGTAAATAACTGTAAAAATATGTTAAAATAAAACAGAAATATGTTAAACCTTATTAAAACCTTTGACAGTAAAAAAACACAGTGAAATTGTATAACAAATTACAGCATTTTATTTTGACCAGATACATTTTACGGTAAATTCCTGGCAACCACAGCTGCCGGTATTTTACCGCTAAAAATAAAGTAGCCTACAATATGAGGAACATATAGTTAACCGTACATTTTACATTTGCAACCGTTAAATATAGAAAAATCTAAAGATGCTCATATATAACCAAGGTAGTGAATATTACTGATAAACAATGAGAAAATTTGACATACCATTTGAAAACAGACTAAACTTATCATTTTCTCTATTCCCACCAAACAGCATAGATCTTGAGAATACAGCATGTGTCCATATATATGGCTGGTAATCCATGGAGGAATGAATAAACATGAAACAAAAAATGACCTGCCCCTGACCGATCAACAGTAATGAGTCACTGGGTCCTGCCTTGGTGAAGGAAAGCACTCAGTGGAGTTTCTAATGCACATGGTGTCGAAGATACAAGCTCTGCAGGAGTACTTCAATGTCCATCAGGAGTTCACTTTGGACTGGCAGGATCCCCTCTGCAGCAAAAAAATGGACAAAGTTTCAAAAGTTTGATCAGTGCTTGAGCAAAATGCACAGAAATGAACAAAACGTGCTGTCAAAAACAGATCTAATGATAAATGATTTCTTAGGTGTAAAGTATGCAGTTCTTAAATCTACTTATGTAAAAGTGATACACTGACAACGCAGCCCTAATCACAATCATAATTTGTTGGAAAACATTGTATTTAAGTTTCCTATTGATTTATCATAGAACTTGAAGTTAATGACTGAATGCATGGTGATGAGACCTATCATTCAATCTACATTTTATAGCGTCAGTTTCCTTCATCGTATGAAACTGCTCACCTGGACATGAACCTGAGCTCGGCTGATTAAGATTAGTGTCTCCTGTCCATCTTTCTTTTGCAAAACTTGAATAATACCACTGCTTACCTCTTATTGAATCTTTGGGTGCAGACTTAATTGAAGAGCCTCGTATAAACAGGGTGTGATGTTTAGGGAAACCAAAGAATACAGGCGCCATCATTTCTGCCAGAAGACTCACAGGGGGGCAACGAAGCTTTCATTGTGGACTGGCTAGATCCCTTCTGCATTCAGAAAGAAAACAAAAAGGGCATACACCATAAATAATAATAACTGACAAAAATAATGGGACAAGAAATTAAAGTAACAAGAAAATAAGTGCAAAACAAGTTTCCCTGTGTTGCAGTGTAGCTGAATGTTTTTCAACAATTTGATTTACGGTAAAACACATACCAAATATTTCCAGCCAAGGTTTGATTCAATCTTCAGCATGCTTTTCCTGCCATTGTCTTGAAACTGTTTCACCTGTCACTCTCATTTGATGCTGTTTACAAAAAACAAAACAGCAATATTGTAAAGGGACAAAGGAAAATGAATTTAATAAAAAAAAAAAAAAAAAAAAAAAAAGATTATGACCTGAAATCTCACCATTTCCTGAGAGTCACAGGTCCTTTGAGTATCCTTATGGTTTCTGCTCAAATTCAGTGTCTGAAAAGGGCAGGAACAAAACAAACCTTTTTAATCATAATAAAGACAAAATAAGATTTAGAGACAACAGAGAAATGTGTAAAATATCTTCTAGAATCTGTTTACTTTACTAACCTTGAAAGAGACTCTCGGGTCTTAGCTGTGTCACCACCCTTAAACCTTAAACACATGCATCAGAAAACCACTGCAACAAAATCGCAGATGTCCTTCACTGACATTTTTATTGTCTTGAACATATTTAGAAAAATCATTAGGAAAAAAGAAAGCCAAAACTGCTTAAACTCTGCACTTAAAGTCAACTAACAAATGTATATTAACCATTTTCAGGAAAACATGAATTACATTAATTTCCTGAATTCTTTTAGCAAAAACAGAAAAATGACTGCCTCAATGAATAAATGACAAGAAATGCAATAGCATAATTTTTAAAGTATGACTTTACATAAGTAATCAAGCACACATGCACATAAGCTTGTGACATCAATTTTGCAGAACCTTACAGCTACAAAATGCTATAATAACAGTTAAAGTCAAGTAATGTTTGTAACAGACAGTGCTGTTTAAATTTCAATGTTAACAGTTCAGTGCAACACTTAACTTGTTTGCTAATTAGGGCAATACAAAATTCAAATAGTTTAAACTCTGTTGTATAGAATATAGAACATCTCAGAAACATCAAGAGTACAGTTCTCAATAACAATCCCTAGTTAGAGGGATTGTTTAAAGATCTAAGATCAAAACCTCTGAAAAGCAAGCCTGTGATAACAGAAATCAGGTTAGAGTACTCAATATCAGCTGGGATAACTGAAAACATAAACAACACAGTAGTTCCCAGTCAAGGTACAGTTAAGCTGACTGTAACAATCTGTTCAAAATGTCTTTAAACGGTCTCTCGCCACTCGTGATCAGAGAGATCGGCGATGAGGGTGAGTACTCTTGGGTTCACATGCAGTGTCTTCTTCTTCTTAGTTTTTTCAACTTTTGTTCCCTTCTCTGGGTTAATGTTGAAGAAACACCTTGATAAACACAATAATCCATAATAAAACACTATACAACGAAAGAAAAAAAAAAGGGAAAGGCGAGGGAAAAGTAAAAAAAATTACCTCTGAAGGAATTCAAGTGTGGAGCCAAGTTCCAGTGGATAGTGGATGTTCAGGCAGTAGTAGCTACCAAGCATCAGACAGATTGCAGAGATGAAGTCAGTTATTTGGTCATTCACGACTTTGTGGTCAATGCTGAGCATGAACAGTCTCGATGCAAAGCAGGAGGATCCTTGGAATGAAATACAAGTGTAAAATAATTAACTGTAAAAACCCCTTTACCATTCAAATGTGTCTTAAAATAGTGAAAGTGCAGACATTTAATATAGCATATCCTTGCATTAGCTTAGGTTCTGTGCAGTTGTACTGATTTTCAACTCACCACAAACAATGATACCTGGTGTCACAGGCAGGCTTTCCACATGGACTTCTTTTGCAAGACATGTTTCATCAACATAGTGGAAGAGGGTCTCCTCTTTTTCATCGAAATAGGAGAGAAGGAGAGGAGCATCATATCTTTCACGTCTTCTGTGCAGCCCTTCATCTGTCCCCTCTGCATTCGAAGCTTTATGACAGCCTCCAAGACACGCTTACTCTTGTCTGCACAAGTGTTTTTCAGAAAGTCCAGAAGCCGTTTTCCCTTCTTTTCCAGACTAGTGAGGAAAGTCTCTTTCAGCGGTACCCCAGTAAGTTCTTCAAAGTTCAAGAGACATGTGGTCTGTGTCTGAGCGTACATGAAGTGGCAAGTTTGCCACTGATCCATATACAGCTAATACCTTGTGTTTTGTCCTTGCAGAGCCTAAAGGGTTAACGACTTCAAAGGCATCCTGTTAGAGTACTAGCTTGAGGCATGATGGGTTTTGACCAAAAAAATCATTTGATTTAAACAGCTTACTATCACTTATGTCACACAGAACATCAGCAGGAGGCTCAGTAGAGGGCTCTTCTGATTTCTGCCACAGATCAGACACTAGCAGACATCTCAAAGTCTCTCTTAAAGGCACATAATAGGCAAACCTATCTTTTCTGTTTTCATCTCTCCCTAGAAATATTTTCTTTGGTTCCACATAGTTGAAGGCATTTTTAAAGGTCTGAGCTCTGGAGTACACTGTCCTCAATGGCCCGGTATGACATGCAGAAAACAGATCATAGCTTTTGACAGACTCGCAGACTTGGTTGATGTCCTCCTCTGATAATGATGTGTCATCTTTTAACAGTGATGCAAGCTTACCCAAACTGTATGTCTGTCCCAACTCATGTATGTTCTGCATTTCCTCCACAATGTTCTGTATGGTTGAAGCAGGCAGTAGAAACTGACCCTGCAATTTTAAGTAGAATTGTGAAACGTTTCTCAGAAAAAGATCACAGAATTCAGGGGACATTTCCGTGTTATCTTCATCTGTAATAGACTGTGCAGCAGGCTCAGAAATCAAGGGTACAAAGTCATCTGATGTGGTTGGAACAGATGATGATTGACATGCAGACTCTCTATATACATCACCAATGCTGCTGTCTGAAAACTCTCTGTGTTCATGTGACATGTGGGCAGTAAAAGATGATTTAACTCTAAAGGTATTTGTGCATCCTCTTACTGGACAAGTGACCACGTGTCCATCCACAATATGGCTCTTCAGATGAGCTATTAACTCTTTAGAGTTTTGACACTGACGTTCACACATCGCCATTGCACATGTAAACGCAGAAACCACCGCCACACCAGTGACATGGGTAGGGGCAGAGTGTCTTCGGTAAAAATGAGCCTTAAACACGCCATAGGCCTACCTGGTGTATGTCTAGGGCTGTCACTTTACGTTCGGAAATCGATTGCACAATCGATCGGACCAACCAACACAAGTTTCGAAAACGAAAATAGGGAATCGATTTTAACGGTCTTCTCTCGGAGCGCGTCCAGCTCGTCACGATACGCCCGCAGCGAACGCGCGTCACACAGCAACTGCAGGCTCTGACAAACACACATAACAGCAGATTATACTTCTGCATAATGTGTCTCTTTTTACTACAAAAATGTGAATCCTGCCGGTATTCAGACAGTCTCATGCATACAGATACAGATTCGGGCAACGGTCTACAATCGCCTACATAGGCGAAATTTGTTTGACATTTCTAACCGTAAACACAGGCATGTTGAAGACTGCAGTAATGTTTTTCATTTATGTTATGGCAGTCCACTCTGCTTATTGTTTTTCGAGAATGTTGCACTCCTGTATGTCATTGTGCACGAAACTTCATGCCAATAAATCATCAGGAATATTGCTGACTTGTGCTCGTCTCAAGCGCCCTCTTTACGTTCGTCCTAATGCCTGTTAGTGGTCCGTGAATTTGACCATATTTGGCGTTTAAAATGGAAACGTCTTTAGACATGGAAAATCGATTTTACAATCGATTCAATGAACACTTATGTCTCAAAAATCGAACAGGATTTTTTCAGAAAATCCTTTTACACCGAAAGAAACAACGTGGCTCATTCCGATGCAGTTTACAATGAAGCACGTAGCCCCTTGATGACTGAACTACCTTACCACAGAAATTACAGGTTAACATATCTCCATGTACTTGGGTAATTCCTCCCTAGCAAATTAAGCATGCCAAACACAGAAGCTAATCAAGAGCAATGCTTCCCTCGCCACAGTAATGCTAACTCAACTCACAAATGCTAACTAAATTCACAACCTCACTCATAAAAAAACAAACTCCTAAAATGATCTATAAAAGCTGGGCTGGTGGGTTTTTATAACAGAGATAACTTGAAGTCGCATGTACTCATCTCACCTCGAATTAATTGTAAGCTGCCAGGATGTCTACAAATTCCGAAGATGCTGTGGTCCAAGCAGCTAAAAATGGCGCTAATACGAGTTCAAAACTGCGTCCGTAAAGCCGAGTTCAGACTGCAAGATTTTCAAAGTAGTCGGGTCACTGTTCTTTTCACACTGTGTGACTATCTGGGGTAACATTCAGTTGCTGGTGTGTTCACACTGCACGATGCATCGGCGACAGGAGGTTTCACACTGCATGACTTTCAGGAGGAAGAATCGCCGACAACTTCTGTCTGGTCCGCAAACTACGTTTCACAACCAAACACACCCGAGAAGTGATAAGGAAATAGCGCAAAATCCCGCGTGCGTAAGACCGCAGTTCTCGCGCGAGACTGAAATTGTTATTAAATTGTCTGTGCATTGATTTGCAGCGAAAAGGAGAAAAAGAAAAACATATTATGCATGAAGAAATGGCTGGGAAGACAAGGGGAGCAAGGACTGTGTGATATGCAAAGAGAGTTGGGGGTAAATAAATAATTTTGCAATGTGCTGCTGTTGCTGCTGGTCAAGCAAATGTTTGTGCTTTGTTTCCGTTTGATATAATTGTAAATATATCTATTAAAATACTGATATTGTGACCTATAACTCCTCGAACTCCCCGCTGCTCTGTATCTTGCTCTCTCATTGGCTGTCGGTCATCGCCGATGTAGTTTTTAGTCAGAACACTTTCACACAGCAGGATTTTGTATCGCCGACAGGTCCAGATATTTAGCATGCCAAATATTGCTCATTCACACTGCGTGATTGTCACTCGCGTGAACGAGCACCGATTTGCCTGTGATTTCGGGCATTTGTCGGCGATTTCTCAAAACCTGTCGGCGAGCCAAAATCGGGGCTAAAATCGTGCAGTCTGAACTCGGCATTAGCGAAGCCAACAAGTCTCCTGCAAGAAAAAAAGAGCGGTCGGCACTGGTCGGCACACAGCTCAGTAGCGCACCGCGCTATTGGTCATTTTCAGGTGACGTCATCCTGCAATGTAATGTCGTTCTTTGTTTCTTTAGAAGGAGGTTTGATCAGAAGTCACGTCTGCAGACCCCGCTGCAGCCTCGTCTCGCCTTGCTTCCCCTTTTTTTTTTGGTGAAATGGTTCACTCATACTGCACAATGTTGCTACCAGAAACATTTTTTCTCTGCAAATCAAACGTAAAACGTCTGTACACAGTTTACCAGCAGTTTAGCTGCCAATCAACAGCGATCACACAAACTCAAAATTTAAGGCGGGCCCACTTAAGGTGGTCTGATAATATGGCGTGAAACATAACAAAGTTGTTTTAAAATAATAATTAAAAAAGATTATTGAAATCAATTTTATTCACAACCATGAACTTTATTTTAAACATCTTCTTTTGCTGTTGATTTTTTTATCAGAAGGTTAACAATGATATACTGCAGGCCTAACTTTTAATCTGTATATCAGTATCTGAATTTTAAAATAAAAAATACTATCAATTTTATTGTCTTTTACTGCTGATATTTGCTTTTTTTTTAATGGTATTTACTGGTTGTATTATTACGGTGGACCCTATTTTTTAACATCTTGCTTCTGTAAAAATGAATGTTTTTTTTTGCTTAAAAATCTACAGATTTATACTGTGAATTCCAATGTGCACAACCCCAAAAGATGTAGTTTTACTCAAATAATACCGTAAAATCTAAGGTTTTCAGACATTTTCACATTACAATATTTAATTGTAAAATGTATGCATATTTATTTGTTTTCACAGAAAATATTTATATTTTCAACATTTGATTACAGTAAAAAACAGTTTTATCCAGTCTCACAATTAACGGTTATTCAATCTATTTAATACAGTAAAAGGAAGTTTTTGGTTTTACGCTCCATTACCGTTGGAATTTGACGGTGTTTTGCTGACTTTTTTTACAGTTAATGTAAATGTCTCACGTGAAGATGATGGTTTAAACCATAATTTTATCAATTCAAGCCAATTCATGTGAATACTGTCGTATATAGCGCTCCAAAGTTCTAACTAGAGCAGGGGGCAGAGTTAAAAAGGATCTTTGTCTAGCCTTAATTTACTGAAGGCTATGGATGTTAGGTAAATGTTTATTAAATTAATTCACAATATGTACACATTCATTATTAATCTTATGCCTAATATGCTGAAAATGGCTGTTATTTGTTTCTTCCCCTCTCACATTAAATCACATGTATTATATAGGCCTATTTTAAGTTCAAAATGGTGAAATTAGAAAAAAAGTTGATTAGTTTGCCTGATTATTTTTGTCATTGTTTAACATTTCTCAAAACAGCTGTCAAATATAAAATGTTTAGTTTAGCTACTTGCACCTTATTTCGCACTTTATTTCGCACTTTATGACCGTTATCAGCCGTTATCCTGTGAACATACTATTGTCCTAACACAGACTATTGTTTTAACTCTGGTTTAACCTGCTGTGCGTCTGTTTACTGTCCATCATGTGCTCTAACACCTACAGCATCAGCCGGTTCATTGACTTTGAACTGGCGTATGAATGTGTCTACAGGTGTATCTAACCCTAACAACTAATGACCAACATTATTTTTGCTATTGTACATAAATTTTATTCTTCTAACTGCTTGTCTTTGGTTAAAACAGCTGGAGAAGAACAACAGGGAGGCTGGAAGACACAGTAGAGGAACTACAGAATAAATATGGCGAGAAAACAGCATTAAAAAGGATCAAGTCCATAGTGAAAAAAATCAGAAAAAAGAATATCAAACCTAGGAAAAGATTTATAATTTACTTTGTTAGTAGTCAATATGTTTCTCAATCTTCAATAAGCTTTACTATAAAGTTTACATGGTATTGGTTGTGTAATTAAATGTTAATTTTTTTTAACAGATGGTGACGTTCAAGCGCTGAGCGTTCAAACACATTCTGGAAACATGACAAATCACCAGCCTAACAACTTTCTACAACGACAGCATAATAATACTAATAATTCTACATCATTCGGACAGCCATTAATTCAGAACCCTAATCGGCTTAACTTAACAATTGACCAGAAGAATGGCGGGACAATAGTTGCTACAATCATGGTAGAAAAAAACAATATATGGTGATGTTAACATCAGTGCGGCGAGTGTCTGATAATTTAAGAAACAGTTGCTTAGTTAAGAAATTATTTGTGTATGTTATATATATATATTTATGTATGATAATTTTTTGTTTTGTTTTTAAAGTTGGTCCATAGGGTGTGGAACTTTGCATCACTCTGGTGTCTAAAAATACACCCAAAGATTTAAGCACAACTATTTACACACATACTAAGTAGGAGAATATCTAACTGTATATTGTGAACATTACATTATCTGTTTATTTGGGGTCAGAGAACATCCTCAGCTCATACATCTCTTTAATTTTGTGCTGGATGTTAGTTAAAAGATGAAGGTATTAGTTAATAACAAACAAACAAAAACTTTAAATCAACTTAAAATTAATTGTTACGTCTTCCCCTTAATCTAGGGGTAAATAGGGAACGACGAACAAAGAAAAAGTGGAGAGACTTTGAGAATCTCCAGCTCTCCAGTCCCAGAGTCACAGAAGAAGGAATGAATGAACCAACAAGTTTATTCTCTCATGGCGTGTCTGCCTTTTATTTAACGTCAGCAGGCGTTATAAAAAGAAAGATATAAAGTAGAGAAACATATTACAAAATAAATTCAAACAAAAGTATTACCTCGGGAGGAGGGCCCAAGTCAAAAGAAAACAAAACAATACCTCTAACTACAAAGGGGATAACATTAACTTACCTATACAAAACAAAAAGCAAAACAAAACATATAACTTCCCTCACTCCCTAACTAATCCATAAACAGGAGAAAAGTAATGGGTATCCTCTCCCCCCTACGTTACCCATAAAAACTTGTCTAATCATAAATAACAAAAGCTACAAAGGCACATTCTCACACACATTGTGAACATACACCACAGAGCGCAACTCGCTCGTCTGGACTTGGAGAGCGGAACAATCTCAAACGCCGCGCTGTCTCTCTCCTTCCTCAGCGCTCTCTCTGCGGTTTTATATTAGACTCCTCAGGACACGCACCAATCAGTGCGCGGGCAGCGCTCACAGGTAACGAGCACAGGTGGTAGCCATCAATCCTACTAATCAGACACACAATTAGAGAGAGAGAGAGAGAGAGAGAGAGAAACACATATGCACTGGCAAATAACACTCTTGATATACAATACACAAATGAATACGTCCTTGGACGTAACATAATAAATAAAATATGGTACAATTACAGTACAATGACTTCCATAATATTTTATTTTAGTAAAGATATGCCTGGATCACCCAACACAAAGTTGTGCGTTATGAGTGAGTCATCGCAGTGTTAGAGAAATCTAACATTGCGTGGTTGCGCTACGTCTGAAACTTAGTAATCAACATGCATTTATGTAGGACTGTCAAAATTTTACAAATATTTTAATTTTGTATTTTTGATTGTATTTTTTAAAAAGATTCTTAAAAATGTTGTGTCAGACGTATTGGGTAGCATGATTATCTTGTTTAAGCGTGTATTAAGTCCATATTTATCAGGTTGATGTTTGTAGAAATAAGCAAAATACATTTATAAAACAAAAAGAACCAGTTAATGGCCTTGTGTCAGACTTTGTGACACTTAACTTTTTATTCTAACTTTAAAGCTAGATTATCCTTTGAAAAGTGTAATAGAGTATTTGATTTTTACACACGCAGTGTTTTCGCCAAGTGGCCTACCCCTGAAGTTATGACTTCTGAAGGCCTCTCATGTGTAGATTCACTCGGTTGAAAAAATGGTATGTTGTCATTTAAACATCTGAAAAAATAGACTGTGCTTAATATCTGCTAACGCTTTATTGCGACGCTCCCCAACAGATATTTTATTCTATTACTTATTCTAACCCTACCAGTCCACTAATACTCTACTAACACTAATGAGAGTTTACTTTACACACTCTGACTCTCACAAGCGAGTTAGTGGGCATGCAGGTGCAACGCTACTATAGTCGACGACCCAATTATGACTTAAAAACGCTTCAAGTATTACATTAAAAAGGTCGTAATTGACAAAAATTGTAATTCTGAATTAAGTAATAATTATGACAAAAAGTTGAAATTAAAATTATGCCTATGCGTCATAATTATGAGATGAAAAGTTTAAATGATGATGTACTAAATTGAAATTATGATAGATAAAGTAAATATTCCATAGTGAAATTTTCTGAATTCAATATAATTGTATTTGTGAAAATGATTCAGTACTGAAACAGCATTTATGAGTTTTTACATATCTTCTGCTTGTTTCTGCAGTTCGTGTAAGCCTCTAAGACTATGAATAACTAAAAATGATTATTGATGAACTTGAATAACTTGAATTTTGTTGGCAATGTAAAAAAATTGTCTTCCCATACCGGGAGTCGAACCCGGGCAGCCTGGATGAAAACCAGGAATCCTAACCGCTAGACCATATGGGAGGCATTGATTCTCCCCCGGCACATTTGAAAGGCTGCACTGCACGGTACAATATAATGCAGGATCATACTTATGCCAAGCCACAGGAGAAGGAATCCTCGTCGCCAAAAAGCTAAAATTTAATTTATCGGGATGTAAATAAATATTGGGATAGCTTTTCCCAGGTGGAAAGAGCTAATGGAGGAGAAAGAGGGCCGCTGTAGGTGCCTGCTTTCTTCTCGACGGGTAAGTCAAAGGTACGGTCTAAATTACAAGCTTTTTTCATTGCTTGGTTGTGTAAAATATTTTTTAGGCCGCATAACGATAGAACATGTACAATTAAACTCGATGATGTGCTATCGGAAGACATGTTGTCATAGATTCTTGACACATAACGGCTACCGCAGTTGCAACACACGGTTGAAAAAGCGAGTAGATGGGAGAACCGCTAGATGGGAGAAATTCTTTTGGGAGAACTAACTTGTAGTAGGGTCTTTAACAACAACAACAAAAAAAGCCTACAAAATCGAGGAGGTCACAGGGCATGCTTCCTGCTATAGATAGTATCATCAGCTCTCCCCAAAGTCTGTTCATGCGGCCACCAGACAGATTTTAAACACCGGATTTACACTTCTACATATATTTTGAGTAGATAACCGATAGTATATTCTCAGAAAAGGGTTTCACCCTGTGTGTTTCCACACTGATTAAGGATAGGTCGGGAGATACAAGTAAAAATTATCTTATACGATCGTTTACTTATACTTTGAATTATGACGAGTAAAATTAAATATTTGCTCAAGACCAACTTTACTTATGCCGCGTCATGGACCACAGAGGCACATCGCGTCTCTGAAATCGTGTGGTGATTTTCCTAATGATACAACTTAGTCTAAATAAGAGCAATATGGAGTCCTCGGATTTCTTAAAAACAACGCAACAACAAAACATTGTGACAAACTTTGACAACATGTTTCATGGACAAAAGATCTAAGATCTAAGACGTCTAAGCACAGTTTTTCAACAATCTAAAGTTTTTGAACAGACGCTGTTTAGTAACAATTATACTTTAGGTCACCGTTAAACAAAATCATTACAGTAATCTTCTAAGAAGATAAATAGAAGATATGATTTTAATAAAACTTTAAAGATTTGATTTAAACAGTCTTTTAATTTTAAAATATCTTATTTAAACTTTTAAGGTTATGCTTTTAAATGAATTTAGTATAAACTCTGGATGTACTCTGGAACGCAGACTAGCTTTACTGTGACATTATCCCCCGAGACTGATCTGGTCTGTAACCCTATATCTTGAAGCTTCAGTTCACACTGTGGTTTATCTCTGAAGGATCTGGGGCTGTAAGGTGTTTTTATTTATATATTTATTTACCTAAAACTTTGTTTACATTTTATTAACATATGTTATTATTTATTGATTATATATTTTATTAATAATAATTTAATTTAAAATAGAGATTAGTTCATTTTTTTAGAACCGTGTGTGTGCGCAAAATGATATTAAATGATTTATTTATTTATTTCATTTTGAAAATGTAAAATGTACGGTACAAAAATCATTATGGCTATGGAAAGCCCCACCATAAAAATTGAAACCCCGCATGAACAAAAAATGCTGATTGAATCTTTTCAAATAAATGAGATTTAAGACGACTAAGTACAGTTTTTCAACCATCTAAAGTTTTTAAACAGACATTGTTTAATAATAAACAATTTTAATTTTAATTTTAAAAGATCATATTTAAACTTTTACGATTATGTTTTGAAATAAATTCAGAAAGATGGCGGCCCGCTAATTTACCGGAACCTGTCACAGACACATGTGTGCGCACACACACACACACACACACACACACACACACATACCATTTGGCTGGTGCTTCATGAAATCTTCAGTCATCAGACTTAGATGAATTTTATTTTTATCTAAAACTGAAATTTCAGTAGATTTTATATATATATATATATATATATATATATATATATATATATATATATATATATATAGGCTACTTTTAAAGAACAGAATGTTTTTCAACTTTAGTTAAATTAGCAAGATAACCATTTTAATTGATACCCTTATAAAGAACGGAATGTTTTATGTAATATGATTTTTATTCTTTTGTTTATCAAAAACAATTGGATCAATAAGATATTTATTTTATAAGCATTTCATTATATACTTTTATAAAGAACTGAATGGTTTTCAACTTTAGTTAAATTAGCAAGATAACTATTTTATTTTATATACTTATAGGCCTAAAGAACGGAATGTTTATGTAATATGATTTTTTATTCTTTTGTCTATCTAAAACTGAATTAAATGATTTCAGTAGATTTTTAGTAAGATATTATTGTATATTATTTGTGTGAAATATAAAACATGATTAGGGCAACTCTATTTTTCTCACTTTCACTGTTACCTCAGGAATGTGGAGGGGATCATGTCAGAGGACGCGCAAACACACACACACACACACACACACACACACACACACACACACACACACACACACACACACACACACACACACACAGGCACACTACTCTGGCTAATGAGGCATTCAGGAAAAACAGTCTTTTTCTTCTCACTTTTCCAAAGGGGTCCACAATGTGTTCTGGAATGCGGAGGAGATGCTGGCACATCTATATAACAGCGCCTTCAAACTTTCTGTCAAAACCACATGATCTAGGGCTAAAAAGGTTCAAATAGGGCAAAAGCTTCTGTCAAAAACACATGATCAAAGCAAGGTCAATAGGACAAACCATAACAGCATATGCCGGATGGACACCGGAAGGTCAACCTGTCAAAACCACATGATCGAGGGATAGGTAGGGTCAATAGGGCAATACAGGCCGGAAGGACAACCGGAAGGGCAATGACGACCGGAAGCCATCAATCAAATTTTGACACATGGTATATCCTATTACTACTCATGGTGTCCCATTGAAGAACGTTTAACATATCCATATTGTTTGTCTAGTCTGGTATATTCTAATATACCCCATAGTATAGTTAAATGCGATTTTGGACCAATAATCTCTTATCTTTTAACGGTATGGCATAAAGTCCACCGATTTGTCAACACATTCTTCGCTCAATCCCCTATCTTCAACAATCACTCACTTTTAATTGAGAAGAAACCAATTATGTTCCCTCAGTGGAGCAATAGAGGGGTCTGCGTCCTCAAGGACATCATAGGGGAACAGGGTCTCCGTGCATTCCATGACCTAGAGAGAGCGTATAATTTATCGGGCACTTTTTATTTTTATTTACAGTTACGCACAGCAATGCGCGCTCAGGGCGTTCCTTGGGGTATCGAGTTGGGGAATCATCCCCTTCATGTAATCTTTGATACTAAGGGTAAAATTAATGGTATTGTCTCAGAGTTATATAAGTTTATAACTAAAGCTTCATATAAGCCCTTATCTTTTATCAGACTCTGGAAGACAGATATTAACATCTCCCAGGACCCAGACTGGTGCACGGTTTGGTCAAACATATCCTTATCGTCTAGAAACCCTGATCATCAAATGATACATTAGAGATTAATCCATAGGTCTTACTTAACCCCGCGAAGATTACAGCAAATTAAACTCAGAAACAACCCATACTGTGATTTTTGTCCAGACAATACCATTGCTACTTTTTACCATATGGTGTGGCAGTGTCCAGAGGTCAATAGATTTTGGCATAGTGTTTCATCCATCATGTCTAGTATTATCAAAGGACCCATCCCTCCTTCACCATGCTTGCTTCTGCTCAATGGTACATCGTCTCTAAAGCTAACTATTAACAATAGGCGTCTTCTTCTTCTGGCTGGTTTGACAGCTGCCAAAAGAATGATAGTTTGTCGCTGGAAACCACCACATACATTGTTAGTAAGTAAATGGCTCTCTTCTTACCGGGATATTGTTCAGCTAGAGCTCTCTACAGCACGTTTACATTATGCCAAAACCTCTAATATTGACTGTTGGTCAGAGCTATTAGAGAAAATAAATGAAATGATGTAGATTTGGTCAGACTTTTTCTCTTTTTTATTGGTTACATCTTGATTTGTCATACACATATGCAGTTTTTTTTTTGGAATGTGCATCTAATGTATACAATGTGTAATGTTTAAATGTCTTAGCTCTATGTTGTACATACTCTTTATTCAGTTTTATGTTATTACTACCTAGAATATTGTATTGACCTCTGTGGATTTTATAACTTGAAGGAAGAAGTCAGGATGTGCTTGATACTTTCAAGTATGAGATATTTATCTAATATACATAATGCTTAATGTCCTGTTCTGTGTTCTATGATGTTATGCGGATATCTGTGGATATCATAATGATGGAGGAAGGATGGACGGGTGGCAGTGGGAAAGGGTCGAGAGGTGTGTGTGTGTGTGTGTGTGTGTGTGTTTCCCCTTTTTTCTTTTTTTTTTTTCTTTTTTTTGTTAACTGTTCATTACCTTGAGCGAATCTTGTTAGGGGGTTGGAGGGGGGGTTCGGGCTGGGTAGGAAATGGGGAGAAGAAGAGAAACAGGTACCAGAATAAGCAAAACTTTACTGTGCCTGTTATATTTTTTAATGATGATGTAATCAGCCTAAGGTTTTTTTCTTTCTCTTGTGGAGGTGTTTCCTCTCCAATGTGTATAATGATTGTAAGAAAATAAATAAATAATTGATCACAAAAATAAAATAAAAAATAGTTACAAAATATATGCATGAGATGATGATAACTTATACCATTAATCTTACCCAGCATATGAAAAATGTTACCAGAGACAGTTGGATACCAAACATTTGTAAAACTGTATGATAATTGTTAACATTTTATTAACAGTGGGAGAGGCGGAATAATGCTTATACTGTAGCGGAGCGAGAGCTCTTTCCATGTGGAGTCTCTGCATTAAAGTCATTCGAGCAAGTGGATTCTCTCTTTTGGAAGTGGACCTTCTCAGTTCAACTCAGCTGTTATTTGTCAAATAATCACAGACAGAAACACATACAGGAGAACTGAGAGCTCTTTAATTATATTAATGATAGAAGAGAGAGAATACAGGACAGTCTCTGACTCGATATGAAACACTTCTATAAAGACAACAATATTACAAATAACTCTCTTCTGATTTCCATGCAAGCTCTGGTTAATATTTGTATATAAACTTAGTACTCTTCTAATATATTCTGTGCACTTTAAATCAAGTCTTTTTAGGGATAGTTCACCCGAAACTGTCCACTGACTTCTAATGTATGGACAACCCTTGTGCTTAATTGTATTGAAAGCGTACTTTTTGTGTGCTTAAAATAATAAAAGTATACTTTTTAAAAAGTGCACTTGCAGATAATATAATTAAAATTAAAGACCACTTAAGTGTACTTAAATGGAATACACTTTAATGACAATATTTTTAACACACTTAAGTGCACTTTTTACAAATGCACTTTGTAATAATGTCTAATTAAGCTTTACTTTAAGAAAGTACACTTTCCTCACAATATTTCTAAACACACTTAAGTGTACTTTTTTAAAATGCACATTATAATAATGTCTAATTAATTTTATTTAAAGAAAGTACAATTTCATGATAATATTTCTAAACACACTTAAGTGCATGTTTTAAAAAATGCACTTTTTAATAATGTCTACTTAAGTTTTACTTAAACATTTTAAATAATTATGATTTTATAGTGTTTTAAAGCAGAACTTGGTAACTTTTTTAACTTAATAAAACTGTCTAGAAATCATTTGGATGGTTAAACAACCTGTTCTGGTGATATTGGTGACTTTCCCCGCTCCCCCCAGCGTTCCCAGGCGGAAAACCAACCTTGCAACTTGGGGACTACCGTCCCGGCAAGATAGAAATTGGAAGTCACGTGAGAAGCGAGAACGAGAACGAGCGCGAAACACGAATTGCTTTACGGCAATTCGACATAAACACACACGCATGTATGATGTATTACCAGATTACCCACCTCGGTAGACATAGCTCCACACGATACAGTTGGCTTGCTCCGATCAAAACAAACGCACATGAGCAGCGGTAGAGAGGGGGAGGAGGCCGCCGCAAGTGAGTTTTTTACGACCGTGTTGTGAAATATACGCCCCCCCACAGCTGTAGGGGGAGCTCGTGGGGAAAACATGCGACAACAAAAGGGAAAATCAGCGAAGAAGTGACTAGAGTTCGCTAGAGTTGCCGAGTTCTCCTTTAAAGTTATTAAAGTTAAAGTTATAAGTTATTAAAGGAAATTTATTTTGATGTATTGACTAATATACTAAATAAAATAAGAACTTTAATGGAAAACATGGAAAATAATTGATTTTAATTTCAACTCAGGTGTGTTGTCCAAAAAGAATTTGTTAATGTATTTTAAATGTGTTTAGTCTATAATATTGTGCATTAATGCACTTGAAATGTATTTTTCCAATACATTTTCTTATACATTATAATCAAGAACATATTGTTGACATTTTTGTCCGTTTTATATTTGACAATATTTGACAATAAAATGTAATTTATGAGAGGAGTCTTAGCATAACAGTAATGTTTTGTTGTAATTTACAACTGTGAACAGAATACTTTCAATATCATTATGTTGTTCTAAGTCAATTAAACCCAGGTAAAAAAAAAGGTCACTTAAATACATTTTATTTAAGTGCACTTAGTACACTTCCATAATGTACTTCCATAATGTACCTGTTAACCGTTGCCAGTGCACCCGCGCACTGAAGCGTTTTTTATTTATTTAATTCAAAATTACTATCAGATTTAATGTTATACCTTGACAAACTATACATCATTAAAAAGATATAAGACTCAAGTTTCAGTATTTGACCACTATTGTATTCTGAGAAACTCATAGTGACAGTTATGTCTTAATTTGTGTCAGGAGTTATGAAATGAAAAAAATGAGTTGATACCTTTAATATGAATTATGCGCGTCAGCCGCTTTCATTCATAAAAAACTCTGTGCTGTCGTCATGACAGCGATACACAAAACAACGTCCCTCAGGGCTTTAGCTCAAAAATGTGCAGATTTGGAGAAATATTGATAGATTCTCATAGATTTACATCATATTTCTATAGACAGGAATAATATTTATTGAATTTATACCCAAATGCGTCGATGTAATCTTTATGAGCGTTTGGATACTCTGATACTGTGTTTTCAATTCATACCAATAGCCTGAGGGCGCTATATGCACAATAATAGTCCATATATGGAACATGAAGAAGAGCCATGATCATGTGACATTCCAGGACGTCACTGATACACACAAAGCTACAGAGATCGCGCTGTAACATGCAGATAAAGATGTTTTGAAGACAATAAACATGATTGCAATGATATTTGAGTTACCTGTGTTTTTCAAGCCATGCCAGGTATTTTCATAATAATAGATTATATTTATAATGTAATGCTAATCTATATAGACTATCATTGCGCAGAAATACCAATAGTATATTTTCTGTCTGATTTTTTTATCTGAAGCCAAATTAGATCACAGAAGATTATTTAAAATACTCGACTTGCGTTATAAAGTAAGTTTGGAGCACAAACATGGTTTTAATCTCATAAATTGTCGTGTATTGATGGTGTGCTAAGCTAACATGCTAGCTAGCCCTAGGTGCACCTGCCACCTAGAAGTTATATTTTTATGATTTTTTGAATGCTTACTGAAATGTTTCTTTATTCAAGAAATGCATTTGATACAGTTTAAAATGTGAGGTGAACTTTGAGAAAAGAAATTAGGGACTGAAACCCTATGAATAGCCTGTGAATAGCCAGTCGTTAGTAACTATAATGCAGACAAAAGAAATGCATATTTAGAGCCATAACCAGGCTGGAGAGGTGTGAATGTGTGCAGGGGGAGACTGAGACTGAATGGGGCTCGTTTGCACCACAAAACAATAGAGACAATATACTGGATAGATGGTTAGAAGATGACAATAAACATCAGTAGCATTTTAGCGTCAAATCAAAATAAAGTCATTTGACATGGTCTTGAAAAACATAATACAGTGTAATACAATAAACAATAAACAAAACTCCAATCAGGAACAATTAAACTGGGTTTCACTCAATAACCAGGCCTCTGTTGCATCTTTGTCCTTTTATTTGTCTTCACTTTTTGCAGCCCAAATATTTACAAGTGAAAAACCTTAAAACCAGAAAACACCAACGATTTACCAATTTGCACATTTTTTGTAAAAACAGACACACAGGGCTCAAAATGATTAATTATCAGAAGTTGACTCTAAACACATATGTATATATAAATAAACAGATTTCTAAATGAATTATTTGAGTTTGAATTCATCACAGATATTAAATTACAATTTAAACTACGGGAGGCACAATAAATTACATGAATAACCAAACAAAATAAATCGCTCAACAATTAAATAGTCAAGCAGTGAGTTTAACACATTTTTTACCCATATAAATATTTACAATACATATTCACTCCCATTGAACTACAATCTACAATTTTTAGCACTTAAATATTCTTGATTTCCATTTTAGACAAATGTTATATGAAAGTAGGACCATGCACGCTCTTAAACCATGTCTTTACAAACAACCAATTCAGTATAACAGTATCCCACATATCAGAACACATATCAGAATTAAATCACTAAATTAAACAAACTGCAAAATTGATCAACCACTATTTACACAATACATTCCGTAAACTACCACGTGAATATTTACAGCACACAGATACTACAGCGCACAAACACAAGTGTCATCTCCCGCCCGCATATCAACGCCTCATCAGCGTGCAACAATCAACAAGTGACAGTCGCAACAAAGTCTGATTAACGCGGCGATCTTACCGGCTGTCTGTTCAGTCTTTTGAATTTGTACCAGATTGCGCACAGCTTCACGAAGGTTTGATGAGAATGCCGCTTTCCTTTCTCGCGCTGTACTGCCGTTGTTGCCGGTGAAGCAGTCGATTCTGTTCCCTATCGGAATTCCTGTTCCCTTTACACAATCATACTACAAATCATGCGTAGTTGCTGAGTTACCATGCGTACCATCAGAACTGAATATGAGCAAGAAGCACAACAGGATGTAGGCTACGGGAAGCCAAAAGGTTAAAAAAGAATTGTATTTTTTCCCGAAATTTAAGCAGGTTTTTTATTGTTTTTATTTTTATTAGAGTTTTCCCCCATCTGTCAATTCAATCCAGATTATTTATTTTCTAATTTAAAACGTTATTACAGATTTCAATGTAATGTTTATTAAGGCTTTGATTTATTAAGGTTTATTAAGGCTTTGATGCATGCAATGTCAGCAGACACGGCTCGTTCAGGGGGAACAGGAATTTCGGTAGGGAACAGAATCGACTGCTACACCGGTTCTAGCCCAAGCGGGAAGGAAGTCGACCGGAAGTTGAAGCCGACCGCGTGCCACCATCTTGTAGCAGAACTTCACCTGCTGTTAGCATCCCATTGACTCCCATTCGGGGGGTTAGCGTGGAGGCAAAATGACAATATAATTAATCAGAATACCTAGCAAAAGTTTCTCCTGCTCCTAGCTCATGGACACCTCCTACTCACACTCTCCGTCTCTGCAAGATTCGGAAGGGAATGATTCAGATTTCTCTTGGCACAGCCACTAGAAGACAGACGGGGTTGCTCACGTCACATCTAGTTTGAGTCTGCGCATCAGGAAAGGAAGTGCTAAGAAATCGCTAAAAATGGGCTTCACTTGTCTCAATTGAGATCCAATGAGATGGCTCTGTCCACTTCTTATACTGTCTATGGTTCTAGCTGACACCTTGATAAGGAAATGCGTGCGTCTTTTTCTGCTCGAGTGCACACAGGTGAGTGATAATTCGTTCCGCCTGATCGCTAACGAGAAGGGGCGTTCGCCGCGACAGCTCCCACTCAAGCTTTTTGTTCTTGGACGGAAATAGTGCAGAATATAAATTTGAATAAATTCAGAGTAATTTCAAAGATGTTTTCAAAACAGAAGTTATGGCCGGACGGTCGCACCACATGATGTTTTGACACTTTAAATAAAAAACAAAAAACAAATAAGTAAATGTTTTTGAAAAGTTAAAGTGAGTACATGCATGGGAGAGGTACTACAAATATGCAGTATCTTTTTAGGCATTTAAACCCATTTTTGCCTGAAAAAATGCAATCGGACAGAAAATTTAGGCGTCACGTCATTGACCCATATATTTATGACCAATGTACTTCTAGTATACTTTTTAGAAATATATTAAAATGCAATTCAATGTATTTTTAATGCACTTCAAATAAGCATGTTGGTAATACAAATGTATTATATACATACTATTTGTATTTCAAGTATATTTTTAATACATTTAATACAACGTCTTTTTCACCTGGGCGTGCATTCAGTGCACCGAAAACATTGCATTTAAGTCACACTTACAGTAAGTGTATACATTTAAAGTATATTATTTGTTTAATAAGTACACTTTATAAAAGTACACTAAAGTGCTTTTTTTTTTCACAAGGGAAAGAAATCTCTAAATATTGTCTTTTATGTTCCACAGAAGAAAGAAAGTTATCCAGCTTTTGGTCGACATGAGGGCATATGTACATTATGTCAATTATCATTTTTGAGTGAACCATCTTTTTAATACATTTACATTGAATCATTTAGCAGACGCTTTAATCCAAAGCGATTTACAAATGAGGAGAACAATAGAAGTTAAACTAACAATATTCAAGTGCTGTGAATAATAGCGTGAATAGTAGTTATTTGGTAAAAGAGTATAATGTACATGCATTAGGAACACAAGCAAGACTATGACATTAAACTACTTGATGTTGTTGATCTGTCAGTCTATCGGGGGAATTAATGAGAATAAACCGTGCTTTATACAACCCTCCTCTCCATCGTATGATAAAGTCCTGCTGATACAGAACGTCAGCAGAAGCATCAACGGCACATCAATACATCTTTAATAAAACTCTGTTTACCGTATGTGTTTAATGGAGTTTTATGAGTCAAGAGTTATCTCTAATAAGCCTAAATGTCACAGAAAGGAAGGGTGTGTGCAGTGAAAAGAATGACATTGACTTCATTTATTGAGTGCAGATGTTTAAACTGAACTGCAGGCGGTCTCTGAATGAGACGCAGGCTTTTGCATTGAAACACAGGAGGCAAACGCTGCACTACTGTCTCGAGAGTGTTCGTCCCGGCTGTGTGTCGAACTCTAATGTGTGTCAGTTCTACAACAGCAGTGAACAGACTTCATTAACCCTCCAACATCAGGCCTCAAGAACATGTACAATACACAGTCAGCCAGTGGGTTCAGAAACATGAGATAACTAGAACAACGCCAAAATATATAAAACAGTGTATAGCTGTAACTAAACTCTATCTGTCTATTGTTGTAACTAAATGTATATATAAAAGTCAGGATTATGTAGGGGAGAATGAGAAAAGTGTAAGTCAGAAGCACCAGGAACAAACTGCCCAAAATTTTCTTGCGCTTTAGAGAAGTAAGTGATATTGCGCGTGAAAGACCGCGACAAGTGCCAACAAAACACAGAATGATTATCGGGTAGGGGATTAAACAGCCGATCGATCGAGGCAGAGGGCTAAACAGCAGAAAAGAATTAACGTCTGCAAAGATCAGAGGAACAAACCAGATGATCACAGAAACGACACAGCAGACTTTTAGTGAATGATGAGATCTGTACCAGATAGGATGAGAAACCAGAAGATATCGTTCAAAAGCAACACATGCCATAAAATACACACCCACAATCAAACTATACCAATATGCAATATAGGCATCCCATGACCATGTGAATGTGGCCGTTAATCTACAAATGATCTGAATGAGATCTGAAAGAATCAAATGAATAACAAACACTGGAGTGGAGCGATGAGATTTGATAAGAGCACACAACGCAAACAGAGTTAAGATCATGATTGGAATCTCAATGGCTGCAATTATACTGATAATTAATGGTTCTGCAGAATGAAGATTCCAGAAAACTTCCCTCATCTGATCGTCATAATCTACTCCACTTGATCCATTGATATAATAATCTTCACTTGATCCGTTGCTGCTGGCGTTTTGTTCTGCCATTGTTTCATGAAATCTTGACAGGCGACACTAAATAACAAACCAGTCATTAGTTTAAAAAACATGCATTCATTTACTATTTACTACTTTATTAAAAACATTGGGGAAAAATATATGACATAACTTGTTTTCTGTGTGATTGTTGAAATAAAGTGTCCTCAGTTTGCTTTACATGTTCTTTAGAGGAGATGTGTGTAATGCTAGAAAGCTTGAAATACGTGAAATGTAAGATTAAAGTTTGGAAATCCTCCATTTGAACAATATCACAGAAGCAAGAATGCTGTTGTTCTGAATATTCAGTCCAGCACAGCTGCAAGTGTACAATGGTTTATTAAACTAGGAATAAATCTTGAAGAACTTACGTTACTGACAGGATTGTGTGTTTCGTCTGCAGGTCAAAGCAGAAGTTTGTGGAGCAACACACAGACTGACAGATGTTTCACAAGTTTCCACTGCCGTGTTTAAAGAGCTCTTCATTCACTGCACACACTGTAAAACACACATCTTAAAGCTTGTGGATCTAATGTAGGAAATGCCTGAGATTACAGACAAACTATTTGATCCAACGTGTGCAACTGTAATTACCTTAAAGACACAATTAACTAACAATGGTGGTTTGAGTGAAAAACCAGTCTAACTTTCACAAACGGTTCGGCTCAACTACGACGACTAAAGTAATCTGAAAACGCTTTATATCTGATGCTGTCACGATCCACACAAGAACAGAGGTAATTTAGATCCAAATGCAATATGTGTTTATTAAGGGAAATCCGTTACATCAATATCCAGTCCATGCAGAGGTCAAAATCCAAAGAAGCAATCCAAAAAGAACAAAACAAGCCACAGACAAGAACCGACTAAGGAAATGGTGTGATACATACAAGGACTCAGTGACAAACACTGACACAAACAGGATATATATACACAGACACTAACAAGGTGAGGGGAAACAGCTGAGTGCAATGATGACGGGGAACACCTGAGTGCAATGATCGTGATAGCCAGACAGGATGATGGGAAACGTAGTTCATGGTGTAAGTGACACCGGGGAAGGAGGACATCTACTGGACACCCGAGGAACACAAACCCAACACTGTGACAGATGCTCTCATTTTTAAAGTTCACTCAGCGTTTTTAACTCTTTCCCCGCAAGTGTTTTTGCTCATTTTCACTAAAGCTTCACGGCCCACAGAATATTTTGTTGTATGAATATCAGAACATGTAATATATTAAAAGAAAGTTTTTCTTTTTAACAACACTTGAAAGTGGGAAAGTTTAATAAAAAATAAATAAAAAATAAACATTTTGAGCAAAAAGCTGAGAAAATCATGTTTATGTCAGACTTCATCCAAATCATATTGAGAATGATGATCAAACTCATATGGATTATTTATTGAGTGATGTAATATTCATAGTGCACTCTTCGGTAATACAGGTATAACTGAAATGTTCTACAAAAGTGTATAATATAGCTCTGCCATAGCATTTCACTGATCTTTATTATGTATTTTGTTCAAGAGATTATATCTGCTGCTGTACTTTTAATGTACTCTAGGTATTTATTTGCAATGTACACAGCAAGATAGTATATTAAAGTTTTCTTGATTTCAAAGTGTGTGGCTTCACATTTATATTTAAAGCTCCAGTATGTGACTTTGGTATTTGACCACAAGAGGGCGCAGTTTCCAACAATAACAAAGGCGAAGCTTGATGACGCTATGAAGGAGGTGACGATGGGAGATGTCGTTTTTAATGCGTTTTCACCATCTAGCGATGTATCTACATGGAATTAATGAATCATGATCACGGATGAGGTAATTTATTCGTTTTTGTATTACCTGTATGTCTGATCGTATTATTTTATGTCATCATAATTAATGAACTGCAAGGAACATGAAATGTTACGCTATATTATCCCGTTACAACATACAGCTATTTGTCAAATGATTTGTTTGGTTAATGTTGTGTAGTTTTACGTTTTTGGTTAATGCCGTGTTGTTTAACGTGTTCAAACCAATATCTAAAAGTAAATTTAAACGAACATTTGCAAGTAATGACTAAATATATTTTTTTAACATCATATCCGATTGTATTTAATTGTACTGCCATAATCTCGGTCACCACACGTGATAAAAATCCTTACCAAAGTACAAAGAGCAATATAACTTTGTTTATAAGTGCTATTATTGACAGTTGCATGTCTTACCTGTCTATCAATACACTCGCGAGAGCAGAGTCTCTGTCAAGTCCAAGATTGTCGCGCAGCTCTCTCCATCTCGAAAACGCCTGGCCGATATTTATCCGGGTTTTATTCCTCCGTTTGTCACACAGTCCGCGACTCCGCGTGTATCCGAATATGGACGCTTTCGTTTTGTTGGCACTTCAATACTCGCCAAAGAGTTCGTGATCCATAACAGCTATAACCATACAGTCTATGGCTATAACGCTTTAACCACCACTTCCGCATTTGACCATGCGATATTCCGGTGTGGTGGGTCATATTTTTTATTTTATTCTTTTTTTTATTCTTTGTCAGGCGTCTTTATTGTTTATTGTGATAAGAAAAAAAACTCAATAAAGTTGTTGTAAAAAAAAAAAAAAAAAAAAAAAAATCCGGTGTAGTGGAATATCCGATCACATGGTCGTGATAGAGCGGACATTGCGTCACTGAGGCGCGACATTTCGTTTCCGGGACGGCCAGTTATTTAAAATTGGAATTTCTCTGAAATAAAAAATCTTTGGAGACTTTTGAGATATTGTAAGTACACAACTGGAGGAAATATATCACACTGGGCAAGTTATTTTCGGAAATTTTATTACAAAATTCCTACATATTGGAGCTTTAATTATTTTTGCACTTTTAATATATCATTTTGAATACGGATTAAAACAGCTTTATAATAAACTATTAGTGTAATGCTAATATATTTCTAATGAGCTGAAATGCTATTAAAATGTTCTTGAAGTACATTAAAATTTAGCTTCAAATATATAACTGTAGTTTAAGAAATATGAAAGTATATTTTAAATGAACTGTAAAGAAATACACTTAAATGCACTAAATGTACTTGAAGTGGTTCCATTTTAGCACAATTTAATATATTAATATATTGCAAATAACTTAAAATTGATCTTAAGCATATCTTGAAATACACTTAATATACTGTTGTTTCAAAATAATACATTTAATACACACTTAGTACAGTATAATTTAAAGGGGGGGTGAAACACTCAGTTTCAGTCAATCTCATGTTAATCTTGAGTACCTATAGAGTAGTATTGCATCCTTCATATCTCCAAAAAGTCTTTAGTTTTATTATATTTATAAAAGAAAGATAGGCTGTACCTAGTCTTTCCGGAAAAAAACGAGCGACTGGAGGCGGGCCGTGTGGGCGGAGCTAAAGAATCACGAGCATACATACAGAACGCGTTTTTGCTTAGAAAAACGTGAGATGGGCAGTGAATTGGGGGAAAAACACAAACTTTTAAACTACTTTTTAAAAGTAGAAATGATTTTAACTTGAGCGCAGTGTTTTTATAACACCATGTCATGCGCGAGTTTTGCAACATTTGTGTGTGTTTACTCGTGGTTTATGAGGACATGAATTGGTTTATGGATTATTGTATGTGACCTTAGCAGTAGCAAGCGGAACAGTTTTGCACATCAGACTAGTATTTTCATAAAAAAACAATGGAAGAGTAGCGCATTTCAATGAAGAAGCACGCTTTGTGTGAACGGCCCCTAGGTTTATTATGAAATAATTCATTTATTTCAACATATTTTCACACTCTTTGTGTATTGTTGTTTGGAGTGTTTTTACAATAAACAAACAGACACCTACAGTGGCCAGCTAAACAAATGTATTTAAACACACACACACCATACATCGCATGCTCCATAGATACATTAACTATACGTGATCATGTTGTTTACTTGCTGTGCTTACGTGCCGATAGCTAACAACACACAGACATTTGAAGCAGTTTTACTCAGCGCCACCGCCAACAATAACAATCATAGACAACTAGGCCTATTGATCAAACTCATACTTACCCTCTAGCAGAATCTCTCCTGGATCCTTCGTTGTCCTTGGTCTCGCAAGATATACTATAATGCTCTTACTATTACTTATAGAACTGCCTTTGTAAGCTGAAGTAAAACTGAACAGTGTTTGTCTTTATAAAGTAAAAATTTATTTGAACAAACGATAAAAATACTGGTTACACAATGATTAATATTTGTAGCAAATCATCAAGAGATTACAGGTTATAATACTTCAGCTTATCCAATCTCAACAGGGCAGTCCTGTATGAGTGGAGAATTACACAGGCTATTTACCTTAAAGCAGTTCAAGCAATATATGTAAAAAATAACTTGTCCTCATCTGAGCTATTCAAGTTAAGATAATACAGCAGAGCAATATAAGCAAAAAGAGTTTCAGTTAATAAACTGAACTAGAAGAGAGCTGATTTCTCCCCAGGGATGCACACGACATCAAAATCAAAAATGCAACAACTAACAGTCAAAAAGCAGTCATATTTATACAGAACTGGGTTACATTGTTCCTATACAGTTTCTTGGGTTTTTACCAGAGGAACTAAAGCATGTGACACCAACCTTCTATTGCCTCAGTCGAGGGGGCTTCTGGTGTCGACATCGTTTCCCATATATGGGCATTCTTCCCTCCTTTCCGTCTTCTGCGCTTCGGGCCTCTGTGTAAGTGTGTGCGTGTATATGTATCTGGAAGTGTATTTGTAGGTTCATAATATCTTTCAAAATTCAAATAATTCCCTGCAACTTCCAAACCTGCTTTAAACAATTCCATCTTAATTTCTTTAATTTCTTCTACACATAATCAAGCACACTAGAGATTCAACAAGCTGAACAACATGTGCTAACGTTTGAATAAAGGCTGAAACACAATGACACAATAATTCCCACATGAGACGACACGATCTTACCTGGAATCAGACTGAAGACTGAAGACGCTGCTCATCAGGAGATGATGGTGTTCATGAGCTGCTCAGCGTTCTTTTATAGCCTGAATTAACTCCAGAAACACCAAACAAAGATGCGTTAAACATCATTTACAGTTAATGCACATGCAACCGCATCAGCACTCAGCAAACCAAACCAAACTCCACAATATAAAACCATTTAAAAAAAGACACAAGTGTTATAGAAAGGAGAATGTGAATAGCCAGAAATACAGTGATATAATACTAAGATTTTTTTTATCAAATTATGATTATGCATTAAGGGCTAAATAAAATTCTGCACTACGCTTTAATAATGTTCCACTAATCTGTGTCTGATTCTAATTATTGACACTTGATGTAGTGATAAATGTAAAATATATTAACTGTATCCACACGAGAAATGGGCATTTCTGTTAAAGATTTACAAATCATTACAAAATGTGCGTTCCACATGTTAAATTATATTGTGTTAATATTGGTGAAAAGCTAATTCATGTTCAGATATTGTGAACATTGGACTTTTTCACAGTACTGTAAGAAAAAATAATGTGGACGTCGAAGATCTCAAAAATGAAGTTTATTACAGCATAGCAGTGGCAAGGTACACAAAGCACCTTGGGCTCACCGGCGTCAGAATGAACCCAGAACATCCAAATCTTACAAACCAAAACCAAATCCAAAACCATCTTCTAAATATTTTATCCTGTTACAGTTTACAACTCTTAATGTAAATTAAGTTGCTCTTGTTGTAACAGCTGGTCTGTATGTTAATGAAGTTGAGACCCCATTGTCTGAGAAGGTTCTCGGTGTCCCACACCCAGTCCCATTCTACAATTGACTGCCATTTGCTCAGGATGTGATCAACCCAAATGGTCAAGAAACAATATAACTTGACTGCCTTAATCTCTATGATAATTAAGCCATTTTGGGGATGAGCTCATTCTAAAATATATTTAGGAGTGGAATCTGGGTAGAGGCAGACTACGATTTCTTACAGTCCCCTCTCTGATGCTCTTGGCCCAAAAGAAGCATCATATCCACTTCCTTCTCACAGATTACACCTCCCTTCCCTAGTGGGCAGGCGCCCAGTGGTGGTGAAGCCCTGCCTTAGGTTGTCCTCCTCTGGCCACCGGAGAATCTTACCCGTCTTTGGGCCGACACCTCATGCACACTGGTTACAGCTCCATCCAATTGGGCAGAATTATCAAAGAGACTTGTGTCTGTGTGTCTGTGTCATTTTGTGTTTTGTGTCCATGTTCTCAGTGTGGACATTCTTTATCCACTTGTTTTCCCTCTATGTGGAAAAACTGCTGTTCGTAGTCTCTGAAATGGTTTGTTTCTGAAATCTCTTGTGTCACTTCTGTAGCACACTTGAAGGAATGAACAAGCGTGTGATTTGGTTGGGTTCTTTTATTCAGCCAGCGTCATTCGCAACAGCTCCGTACCACACAGTACAACATAACTCAATACTCATCGTCTCGTTAAACCTCGCGTGAACTAACTTTTCTTTTCTCTTCTATGTTTTTTCCGGGGGTTTTCCTCTGGCTTACTGCCACCAACTGGACACCCATCACATTGCTGTATACTACAAATTGACATGCATGTACTGAATAATTAAATAACCATTATTAATAAAATAACTGAAATGACAAAAACTATTACATGGGGGGGGGGGGGGTCTAGCTTTTAACTCACAATTATCTTATAACAATTATACTATTCTATCAATGTATATTCTAGATTTCCCCACACTTCTCATTGTCCATTTTTTTTTTTTTTCACTAGGAGCGCAAGTCCTTCTAGAAGAAGCAGTCACTGGTGTTGTTTGAGTCTGTGCCTCTTCATCAGTTCCATCCATCCCATGGTGGGTCTCAGGGTTTCTAGGTCTTTTAGGCCTGGAGTTCTGTGTCACCGGGTGACATAGAAGGAACTTTGGGAGCGGAACGAGTTGCCCTGGGGGGAGACTTCCGGTGTGACACCAGGCCGGTTCCGGCGGCCTGTCATGGCCGACCGCGTTGACAAGGGGCAGCTGCAGCGGCTAATCAAGCGGCCATTGGAGCGCGTGTCTCCAATGGGGGATTTAAAAAGCGGCGTTTTGAAGAGGCAAGGAAGAGGCAGAGCGGTCGTGATCAAAGTGTGAGTCACGAGAGCAAGAGAGGCGAAAGCGGTGGGACGGCAGCGGACGCAGAGACGGTCCAATCCCTGCTGCCCTGTGAAAGAAAGGTGACACTCAGTTATCTGATGCTGTCCTGTGAAAAGAGAAAGCTCACTGTCTGCCGCCATCTACCTGCAGTTCCTTGTGTCTGCCCACCACTCCCCCCCCCACTCCCCACTGTGGTCCTACAAGTAGAGATACCCAGTCACCCGCTGCCACTTACCGGAAAGCTAACGCCCTTTGTTCTCCCACACTGCTGTTCTGTAAAAGGAGATGACCAACTGCCAGCTGGCCTGAGTCTCCCTCCATCGAAGACTCTTTTGGCCTGTCTCAATGGGCGGCCCCTATGAAGAGTTCGGTGTCAGTGACATTTCCTTAAAGTTGTTTTTATATTCAATAAAAAGAACCAAGCTTTTATATCACGTCGTTGTCTGGCCTCTTTGGTGTACTTTGGTGTAGCTCCTCCGGAGTGGTGGTTGTGCTTGGCCCGTGACATCTGGATCTTGCAGGTCTGGAAATCTCTATTCTTTTCTTTTTCTTGAGAAAACCCCCCTGGCTCCACTTCCTTCTCGTCCTTCAAGCGACCAGATCATCTTTCTCCAGGAGGTTACACATTTCAGACAAACATCTCGATGCTTATATCTGAAACTATAATCAAAAGAAGAGGTTGCCCCTCTTTCCCCCACAAGCATCTTTTCACATTCAAACATCAAAGTCACAGAAGTTTCATCTCAAAACATCAAATATCGGTAATGTTTATAAAAATGTATTTCTAAACATAATGTCATTAAAACATTTATTATAAATTACAACTACATATCAATGCTAATAAAACATGTTTCATAAATCATAAAGAATCACCCCCTTTTTATAGTAAACCTTTACTATCATAAAACTAATTCTAATTTGCATCAGCATTTGCTTGTGACTGAGCTACAGTCATGTTGCTCATGTAGTGATATGTTTGACAAGGTGTGAATGACTTCTTTATTTCCTTCCAACAATGCCAACTGTGTTTCTAAATAGGGGTTATGCGGAACGCCCAACGCTCGAACCGGAAAACGGGTATAAACATTTCCGGTTTGCATTACCGTACGCATCTGCAGCGGTAGGTTATCTCTGAGGTAACTTATTTTGCGCTTTTTTTTAGAATACAATTCTTATTTCTGTTTTAATAAAAATGTCACGAATGCTTAGTATCAGGAAAAAAAAAAATTATAAAAAAAATAAAATGCAGTCTTCATTTGATTGTTTTAACAGTCTGCAAGCAAATATAAGAGGTTAAACTACTATGATAGCATGCAAGTCTAAACTAACTTACTGATAGTTAGCTAACTCTACATCGGGTGCCATTAGCAAAAGCTACATATACTAACTTACATACCTTCATAATCATGAATAAATGAGGAGGCGTAAAACTTAAATCCTTTATTTAACGGAGTACTCGGGGCTCTGGAAGTCCGTTTGGCAATACGATGTACATCTGAAATGCATAGAATGGGTAGCTCCTGTAAACACCGGCTATAAAAGGTCACCATTCCTACGCTGTGTTTACCTCAGTAGCTGACGACCGGAAGTAGTTATATCTGTTTTGTAGAACCCGGAAGTATGTTGCGCATAACCCCTATTGCCTATTTTCTTAAGCAACCCATGATAGCTCATCTTTCTTTTGTGTGAAAAGTGACACTGTCTTGCCATGTGTCCCATCTTTCCACAAGCAAAACAAACAACTTCCTGATCTTCCTTTCTTTTCTCCAAACAGTGCCTTGCAATGTGACCATCCTTTCCACATGCATGACAGACAAAGTTTTGAAGAGCTCTCTCATTGTCTTGACAATGTCTAGCAATGTGACCAGCTTTTCCACATGCATAGCAAAGAATAACACCTTCTGAATTTATTCTTGCAAATCTCCTTGGTCTATGATGGAAACCATTAGACAATGTAGAACATTCTCTCTCGCCAAAGGCAGCAACTGGGTGTCTAGATTTGGCAGCTTTCATTTGACTATTTGCATTAGAATTATTGTTGTAAAACTGTCATTTTAGCAATAATGTCATTATATTCAGAGAGTGGTGTCACTAGCATTATCACAGCAGACCGGGTGAGTGGGTCACATTTGTTAATCAAGGCCGTCTTGAAACTGACATCATTCTCAGTAATATCAGGATTGCCACTGAAAGTTTTAAACATCTCCAATAATCGTTCTGAAAATGCTGCTGGATGCTCCCCTTTCCTCATGTGCATCTCAGATATCCTATCCCAATTAACTGACATCACAGCTAAGACTTCAAGCAGTGCCTTTTTCCTCTCTGACTTATTAGCATTTCTGTCCTTTACTTTCTGAGTTAAAGCTTCAGACAAAGTGTCAGGCAGCACATTCTTAACAAAACACATGCATCACCATCTGTTAAATTGTAAACTTCAGCATATTCCTCCAAGTTTTTCCAGAAAATCTATATGGACATTATAGCCATCTATATGGATGGCTATAATGGATCTTGTTTGTCACGATCAAATTTCCCAATATTCTTGATCACAGTTTCTAGTTCAGTTGGATTAAATCCTCGGACTATGGTAGAAGTAATTGGTTCTTCCCTTCCTTCACTAGCACACATAGTCTTAGTAGTATGAACTGGTGCCATGGGAAATCTGACTCTACAGTCAGACGATTGGCTACTGAATGACTGAGAATCTTTTTCCCAACCCTCAGTCCTGTCTTCCTGTAAATCTGGCATTTCTGGAACTGGGTTACACAATGTGACACCTAACAATGTCTTACTAGGGTTTTTCTCAGTTGTGCCATTCTTTATCATAAACTGACAAGCCGCCTTCGCCTCCTCCAAATGTTTGGACAATGTTTCCACAGATGATCTAATCATACTATTGTTAGTTCTAAGAAGTGCGATCTCATTCTGCATCTTGACCTTTTCTTCTTTCCATATCGTTTCACTAGCCAGGTAATTTTTTTGTAGAAATTACCCCAACACTCATTTTCGCTCATTTTCAGCCTCTAACTCATCTACTCTCCTCCTAGTTACTTTGTATGAAGCAAAAAGTGCTTGAAGCGCATTAGCAATTTTCCCATTTTTGTTCTTAGGCATTTTGGGATCATTTTCAAACTTAGAGATAGCCCACTTGTACGGTTTATGAACAATATTCTCTATTCCGTCAAACATTCCCTGCGAACCGTGTTTAGCGATGTATTTAACAATCATTTCTTCCATTTTCAAAAGTCTTATCAAGCTTTAAAATATCTTGTGATCTAATAGTTATTCACAAAGTCTGATTTAAATGACTACACGTTATCTAGTTCCTTTAAGATATCCGTTAGTCTAAATATTCACAGCTCCAGTACTTCAGATACAAATGATCAAAATAGCCACACTACCTGAGGCTTCTAAACTTAACCACAGCCACAATTCATTGGGCCTTAAATTTCGTTACGCAAAACAGATAAGAAATGCAACACTGTCACAGTACGTCGGACAAAACCACATTATTTCTGGTTTTATGTTATATTCTTAAAACAACTTACTTGGCCACAGTACTTCGGGCTTAAACAATATTGATCAAATTTAAAACACTGCCACAGTACGTCGGGCAAAACCACACTGCTTCGGGTTCTTGTTTTAAACTTCACAGAGTCACGGCGCGTCTGACTCACTAGCCTACACTTTAACACACAATAGTTGTGAAATAATTCTGTGACCACACTGCGTCAGGTCTATTCAATTACTTTAGAATTTCCTCAGAATTATTACAACTTCACAATTGGTTTCAAGTATGCTAGAAACACACATTTGTTTCAGTTACTTTAGAAACAACCAATCTAATATAACTCTGCCACCACACTGCTTCGGGTTGATTCAATTACTTTAGAATCTTAACAGAATTATAAGAAACCAACACCAGGTTTCAGTTACTTTAGAAACTTTACACTTAAGCACTTTGTTTCAGTTACTTTAGAAACAACAATTCCAATACAACTGTGCCACCACACTGCTTCGGGCTGATTCAGTTACGTTAGAATCTTAAACAAAATTGTACGGAATAGGCTTAACAACTCCTCCTGCTAATACTGAATAAATCAAATTCTCTTCTGTCCTTAAAACTTTCCTTTCTAGATTTTTTTAAACAAGGGGGTTCCCTGACAAAAAACTGCATAAATGAAAGAAAACAGCTTTTTCTTGCCTTTCCCCACTTTTTTTGTTGGAAATTCCTCGCTGGGTGGCTCGCCAATGTAAGAAAAAATGATGTGGACGTCGAAGATCTCAAAAATGAAGTTTATTACAGCATAGCAGTGGCAAGGTACACAAAGCACTTGGGTTCACCGGCGTCAGAATGAACCCAGAACATCCCAATCTTACACCTTTTATCCTGTTACAGTTTACAACTCTTAATGTAAATTAAGTTGCTCCTGTTGTGACAGCTGTGGTCTGTATGTTAATGAAGTTGAGACACCCCATTGTCTGAGAAGGTTCTCTGTGTCCCACACCCAGTCCCATTCTACAATTGACTGCCATTTGCTCAGGATGTGATCAACCCAAATGGTCAAGAAACAATATAACTTGACTGCCTTAATCTCTATGATAATTAAGCCATTTTGAGGATGAACTCATTCTAAAATATATTTAGGAGTGGAATCTGGATCGAGGCAGACTACGATTTCTTACAGTAAAGTACACAACACATACTATTGATATGAAACAAAGTCTCAGATTTCAAATCCGTTAGTCAGCTACAAAAAATAACTCTAGAGAGGAGCATTTTGCTAAATATATGCACCATATTACATATTCATTATCATTTTTAATGTTCTTCAATATTTAATGCATGTTTGAATAAATCTGGCAAGTTTTTATGACAGCCACCATTTAAATGTTTATATTTCATATAACATTATTATTATAAAAATAAATAAAAGTGTAATTTAAGTATTCATATACAAATCAGTTAATTTTTACCTTCAATATTATAGTAGGCTAATGAAGCCTATAGGCTACAACTGACTCCCATAGTTTACAGCATTAGTTAAGAGATTTGTTTTCCTTGAGAAAATCTGTCATGTATTGAACCTGATATCCAAAATAAATCAAATTTTTCCTTGAGCTTTTGACATATAAGAGGTCATCATACTATAAGAATATCCTGTAAGTTTCAGAACTGAACACTTCCTTGTTAGTCCATTAAAAGCTTTTATTGACAGCAGGCACAGCGAACGACAGGTTTTTCACAGTGGGGATCTATGACGTCAAAAAGTGTGAAACCCCGCCTCCGCAGAAGAAGATCAACGCCTACTTCAACACTGCCTGTTTAGCCCCGCCCACCGATTCGCGCATTACATGAAACTCATTATAATATGCAAAACTGTTATCCAATCATAGCATTGGGCGTTTACTTCCAAGTCTTCAATGCGGCATGCCCATAAAAACCGAGCGTTTCAGGAGCTAGGCTCAAAACCAGGGTAGAAAATAGCCTATTACTTATTCATTTTGATGTTTTTGAATGTAAAAACCAAGCGAACGTCATAAGTTGACCTCAGACAACAATATAAAAAAATATAAAAAAGCCAGTTCATGACCCATTTAAAGTGTCAGTCATGAAGGATTTAACTTGAAGCACTTCTACTGAGTATCATAATTGATTTGGTTTCTGACATTAGAAAACACTTCCCTATTGAGTGGATGTGAGTGATTTTTTCCTCAATTTTCATGTTTTCTTGTTAGTAAGAGACTCAGTATGATTGCACATTTCCTCATTTCCCATCAGCATTAATTCATTATGAATAATGCCACAAACCACCTCTAATATAACACAAATGTTAACTGTTTCCTACTGAAAGTATCTGCAGAATATCTGTGACTATCTGTGAGTTGTATATGCTTATGTGAACTTAAATCCCGACTAGCATGAATTTAGTCGTTGTTTGATTTTGAAACAGAATTTGGTGAACAAAAGCGAGGTGACGGCAGCACTCGGGTCACAGAGGTCTACAATTCTCCAACTGAAAATCACACGCCTATCATCAGTTATCATGCCAATTAAGGACATGAATGTGTGACTTAGGGCCATTTCACACCTACCTTGTTTGGTCCGGATTTTCGGACTTTTCAGATAACCACGGTCCGGACCAAACAGACGAAATTTGGTCAGACGAAAAGAGGTAGTCTCGATCCGGATCAAACTGAACAAAGGTTTGGTTCATTTCTAGTGTGAATGCATTTTCTGTATGGGTCAGACTTTTAGACCGTTTACAGGAAGTTCCGGTTATTTAAACTACTTTAATCATAATGAGTTTGCACTGGACAGTTGCATTTTCTGAATTCGGAGTGGCAGTTGGGAGTTGAGAGTTGCTATGACGACTGTGGCATCCTCAAACAAAACAGAGAGGACCACTGAATTTTACCTTTATTGCTAAAGGTTAGTAAAAATGATAAGTTTTCAGAAAACAGAACTGCTATTAAGATGTTTTGGCGTATACTATTTTAGTTCAATTGGATGCTCGTTTTATTAATGATTTTGGTTTAGTTCTATTATACAAAATTTGTTAGTGTATCAATCATCTACTGTGTGAAACAACTGTGAGAGAGTCTGGAATATTGTATTTATTATTATACTTGTTGTTTTCTTTGTGTGTATATTTGTTTACTTATTTACTGAGAGTTAAGAAAATTACATTTGTTTCATGGTATTGAAAACTATGATTAAATAATAAACAAAACAGAGAGGACCACTGAAATAACACAGTTTTGTCTCTCTCACTCTCATTTATTGCTAAAGGGAGTACTACAAATTTTGGAGGCACCGCTGGGATGTTTATAGGGTGGTTCATGAAGAACCACGGTAGCTCAAAGACAATTTCGACAGCTTGAAAGTATGACTGAGTCTGCCGTGTACTTAAGCCCTGCTGTCTCAGAGAGTACAACAACACGACAAGAAGCAACTGATCATACACTGGTGGATGCTCCACATGCATCACAGAGACAAATCGCACCAGCCATATGGCTCAAAGATTTTAAAAATTTCAGGTCTCATTGGTGAGCCAGGTCAGAAAGATAGATTGTCATTCTCTAGTCTTGCACGTCAAATAGAGAGTGGGTTGAATAAGGGCTACCTCGAGCAAGACATTATGGATTCGGTCATTCGAGCGATCACACCTGGGCTTCAGTTGCGTAGTTATCTCGAGGGCAAAGCAGACCTCACGCTTCCAACATTAAGAATAATTCTCTGCTCTCACTATCAAGAGAAAAATGCCACAGAACTATACAAACAGCTTACTTCAGAGGCCCAGCGTGCTAAAGAATCACCACAAAGCTTTCTCATTCGTGTTCTTGATTTTAGACAGAAAATCCTGTTCGCTTCACAAGAAGATGAGTCCGGCTAAAAATATGACCCAGCTCTAGTCCACAACATGTTCCTTCAAAAGAGCTGCCAAATCAAACATGGGAAACAAGTCACACCACACATGAACAGCGTCAGTGTCCACTGCAGCCCTGTCACCCTAAACCCCAACAAAATGCCGTTCCACAGCAACAACATACAACATCACAGTTTCGCAGTCTGCAACCATATTCTACATCATTACAACAGCCCTTGCAACATTCAGTCTCAACACAGTATACGGCTCAACCATCACTATATGCCTCACCACAGTTTTACCCACCACAGCTGAACACAGCGCCCCAGCAATTTACATCAACAATACCGACACCACAGTACCCTCAGCAGTTTCGACAGTCACGACCTCAACGGACAAGACAGTGCTTCCATTGCCAGCAAAGGGGACCAGAGGAACTATGTACTCATTGTTATTGTTGTGGTAGCAGTGAGCCCTTTTCAGCAGGCTGCAGAACCAGAGGTGCAAGATTCCAAAATAGAACTCTTTTAAACGGATTGTTTGCTTTATGGAGCAAAAAAGTTTAGCCTACCTTGTGTAAACTAAAGAAAGAGTACATTGGGATTAAATGTCCAGGTGAGGAAATGCTCCAATGGTGGGACACAATTGGCAAACATCAAAAGAAATCAAAACATGGTGAAATAATTGAGGCTTTAAACTTCATAAGTTGTACACGGCTATGTGAGTTAACAACGTGTCTATCTTCAAGTATAGATGCTAAATGTAAAGAAGTGCAATCTAAAAATGCAGAGGCACAAAAGTCAAAGATTCAAGATCTTCAAACACAGCTAGATAAGTTACTAGCTGAGCAGTTAGCCCTGACTGAAAAGTGTAAAAATCACAAAGAGACCATTGCAGAACTCAAGGCTAAGCTTGAGTTGTACCATGTACCAGAACGCACTGTGTTCAAGCATTAGAGAGTCGTGAAAACCCTCAAACTCCAGGAGAACATAGCAAACATCCCTATGGTAAAGAAAGCAAGTTTTGCAGTTCCTGTCAGAAAATAGGCCATAAAGAGGGAAAATGCTGGTCTCTGGGAAGGGGCAGACCTCCTCCTTATATTTAGAAAAATACAAAACCACTTTCTAAGAGCAAAAATCAGCGATCTGCACGCACAGGTAAAACTCTTAGTGAGTGAACTGCTTTGTTCATGCAAGGCCTTCAGCTATCAACTTCACTTGCTAGTGGGTTAGTGCCCAATAGCAACAATGTAATTGTGTAATTGTGCGTAACACATTGTGCTCATAGAACACACTTTGTAGTTGTTTGTGCTACTACATGTGCACATAGGCTAATTAATGTTACATGAGCCACCCTTAAATAGACAAAGCACGACTCAGGTTCATTAAATAGAAAAATACCCAAGGTTTATTTTTGGCTTACACAAAGATATATCACACACACACGAGGATGCTTTCATCACAAACTACCAGTTAATTCAAAGTAAATTACATGCAAAAAATAGCTCCTCTGTTCAAACACTAGGCCTGTAGCATCCTCGTGCTGCAGTAATAAATAGTGGGGGAACAAACAAACAAAAAAGGAAAAGAAAACTAGTCCGCCCCAAGGGCCTTTCCAATTTCTTTTGGTCCCAATTATCAGCTCAAGCGCCCGGGCGGATTAGACAATATACCCCAAAAAACACAAAAAACAAACAAACAAACCAAAAAAATCAAATACAACAAGAGCAACAAATGGGCTCGGTAGAGCTGAAAATACAAGCATTAAAACACCTTTATTATTCATATTAAAACAATCGAATAGAGAGACAGGACAGCAAGTTGTCAATGATCACATTATACGTTTCCACCTTAAATCGCTGACTTCCATTTAGGATCTCGTCATTCTCCGTGGACTCATCTGCAAATATTTTTCTTTTTCTCACCCGTTCTCAGCTGTGTCTCGTGTTGATAGAAATGAGTCACACACTTCATGTCCTGAGATGACTTTTCAAACTGAGAAAATTGATCTCTGAGTGTTGCTACAAACAAATGCAGAGTAATATAAACATAATATTCTGGAATGTGTCATTCTGAGTTTTTACTTTTGAAGGTGGTATTAATTTTAATTAACACAGTTGACCATAATGGGCGAATACACAATATGAAACTATTCACGATATTGTTTACAGGAGAAGTTGACAAGAAAGTATTTTAATAGCCTATTATTTTCAAGAAATCAACAATGAAAAAATATAAGACAGAGAAATAGTCTTTTAGTCACAAAATGCAAAACCATGTAGGTTCAAGTTCAAATGTTCAAAACTAGGGCTGTCAGTGTCGACTATTTTATTTATATATTTTTTGGTCATAAAGATAGATCTGAAGTGAACAATAGCCTTTAGTATGACTTAAATACATATTACAAATGAGGCAATATAATTGGTTCAAATAAAGTAGGCTATTAAAATTAATTAATTATTTTATTTTATTTAACAACACTATTAAAATACATGAAGAAATATATAAACAATGAACATATGTAGGCTATATTATGTACAAATGCCAACAGAGGGCGCAAGAGGGCTGACGATAGCCTAATTGTTACACTTTACATCAAGAGCAGTACTATGGTGACGCATTGCTGCCACATACATATTATTTTCCCCCCTCAATTATCTTGTTATAACGAGATCTTATGTCGTTTAAACGACATCTTTTCTCGTAATAACGTGATCTTATGTCGTTAAAACGACATATTTTTCTCGTAATAACGAGATGCTATGTCGTTAAAACGACATCTTTTATGTTTTATTTTTTTTTGCCTTTATACGGACATGTGTAGGCCTAGTCATGTACAAAATATGCCTTTATCCACATAAAATTGACAGCCTATCGCACCTTTATCACACTTCTACGTTCAAAAAGCTTAAGCAAATAGTAGCAGCCCCCAATCAGGCAAAATGAATCAATGAGGCCCTTTTTTAAAATATAATTTATATAGGCCTATAAGTTTTTTTTTTACATAATATATTATATAGCCTAAGATTTATTTTTGTTAATAGGCTATATCTTCATTACCTAGAGATATAATTAAACAAAAAGTAGTCAAAACACATCTAACAGAACATAGCCTAAGTTGTTTATTTTATACAACATTGTGTTCTTATGTTTAATTAACGAAATGTCAATCTTCATCTTTATAACAGAAGATACAATACAAAAATCTTCAAAATATAGCCATATACAATCTTCACATGTATAACGGATTGTCACCTTATAAACAGTCCTTTGTGGAATAAGCAATGCTATATAGAAATATATGGTAACCAGTATCTTAATTTAAACTTTATTTTATTATTTTATTTGTTAATTAACTAATTATGCTAACTCAACTAATTTAATGTAAAGAGCTGGATACTAATTACTAATTAAATAATGTCAAATATTAAATGTAGGCTATTGATTAGAGTTGCCATAATAGACTAAAGGATTTTTCTTGACTAGTAGTCATTCATTTAAGCAATTAGGACTAATCGCACGTTTATATTCAATCCTGGGTGCATGTAGGCTATAGCCTATATTCCGCGCTCAAGCGCATGCATAAAACTTGCCGCAAAGCACCGGCAAAAGTAGGCTAATGATATAATAAATGTGTCTGAAAAAAATAATGAAGCATTTTAATTGTTTATTAATGAACTAGTCTTTTCTAAATCAGTGTAGGCTGCCTGCAAACATATCTCCATCGCCGCTGTAATTTAGCCTAGAGATGCGCCTTTCATACGGCAGGATTGGTGGACATTTTTTTTATTTATAAACTTTATATAGATAGTTATATTTCTTATGTCTGTGAGGCTTGTCTATACACTGTTTTTCAGTTCATTTTTGAGACTCGCTCCAATTCACAGAGATCATGAAAGCGCGCCCTGTTCGTTTTATTTTATTTTACAAAAGCACAACGTTTTCTTGTTGTTGAGAGTAAAATAAAAATAAATAAAAGTAGCTGCGACTGATGTATTATTCTTTTCTGTATAACCAGAAATGATGGAGTATTTTAAGTTGTTTCCACTGTTGATAGGAAAATGCGAGTGATGGCACCGGCGCCTCCATGTCATGCAGTGCGCGCTCCACACTCCGCACAAACACTCGGATATGCGCTTAATAATAGCGAACATTTATCTGGGTTAACGTTAGAGCGAGCGGCCATGCCAGACTGATAAGTCCTCTTCATGTTTAACAAATCAAATTCTGTTGCATTTTCTTGTGCCAGTTTGAATAGGACGGCTGAAACGCCTATACAGATAAACGTCCTACGCTGGTGTTTTTCTTTAAACAAATTCGTTTAGTCTTTAAAATAAATATTGCTTGTGGGCTAATTAATGCCACAATAATTTGTTTATTTTATTGGCTACTTTTATTTTTCATTTTTGTTTTGCATTAAATATCATTTAAAGGATTTGCTGTGCACCACAATGCCATCCTCCCATAGAAAGACACGTTAAGAGCCAGCTTTATTTTCTTTATAATAAAGGGTTTCTATTGGAAAACGCTTAACGTATTGCATTAAATGCATTGCGTTCATATTCTGGGCTCATCTGCTTTTCTGTAGGATAGTATGGTTTATTAATAAGGTGTGTACAGCATTTGATCTTTATCACTGAAGTAGCCTATTAAGCCACATTAAGCTTTTTCTTTATTATAAGGGTTTTCTATGGGAGGAAAACGCTTAGCCTAATGTGCAATTAAACACAATATTCGTATTCTGGGCTCATCTGCTATGTACAGAATTTGATCTTTTAACATAAATGTCCGTTGGGGGCTGCTATTTCTTCAGCTTTTTAAACGTATGATAAAGACATGATTGGCTATCAATTTTATGTGGATAAAGGCATATGTTGTACATGACTATACATGTCCTTATAAGGCCAAGAAAATATGTCGTTTTAACGACATAAGATCTCGTTATTACGACATAATTGAGTGGAAAAAATATGTATGTGGCAGCAATGCGTCACCGTAGTTTTTCATAAACTTCGACTTATGAATAAAGAATTTTCCAAGCAAAATTATTAAGTTGACTGTACAGAGAAGTTTGAGTCAGAAAAGTAAAAGAAGATATCAAAATTAGATAAATGTATGTTTGAGCCAAGTTGTCCATTAATGAAACACTGTATATCATTCCACAGAGAAGAACTATGTGAACAACTATAGAATAAATGGTCTAACGTTTCCGTTTCCATAAAGCAAAAGCTGCATTTTTCGTCTACGGTATAAATTTAGAGATAATCTTGTTACAGCGGTAATAATGGTGAAAAATTTTAAATGATATTTCTTTTACTTTTTTAATTACAAACAATGTATGTGGGTTACTCCATGCTCTATTCCAATTAATATTTTCATACAAGGGGGGCCATTTGTATCTGGAGGCAGGGATAGATTTTGCACATAAAAGATTTTTTATTAGGCTACTTTGTTGTTAACTTTTCTGTCTAGAAAAGATAGACCATTTATTGAAACACTGCTGTAGAAAGACCAACAAGTTAAAGCCTGTTTATGGAATATTAGCTTCTTTTTTATTAAATCCATGCAATTGGTTGATGACAAATTGCTTAAAATTAAGATACAATTAAACAAAATTCACTTTAAAGAAAGGTTTCCTGCAAAACAAAACTTATTAAGTCGTCAAAATCATGTCTCCCGATATAACCTATTGCAAATCCAATCTTACTCGTGCTATTCACTTTTCTTTATCAACATGGGAAAAATTACATTAGGCTATAATATTGGGACGACGTGTGTATCAGGCACAGGGCCGTTTCTAGCCTTTTTGGCACTGTTGTAAAGTTTTCTTTCATCGAAGCAGAGACCAGGAGACAGTTGGGATCGCGTTCAACAGAAGTTATTCTTTATTGAGAACTCCGCTGTACGTGGCTGCAGTACTTCCAACATGATCTAAAGTATATAAATTTACATGGTGTCTTATAGGCATTTTAGGAGGAGGGACTTTTGAAGGTGGAGACAAATTCAAACAAAGCATGTAAATGAGTATACAGGTTAAGGAACCCGCCCCAGACCGGCAGTCTCAATTTAATCAGCATAACCACTCAAATGCATATGTGCTAATCCAATCAGCCAAACGATTCAACGTCTGGACTGTGGCTCTTGCTCCAAGAGCCATTAAAGACAATAGGTTAGCGTCTCCGTGATCTGACTCATTTAACTTACAAAGGAAAAACAGGTCGGGCAGGAATATCTTGCTGTAAACTCAATAATCACTTTCTCAGTTTAAACTCAATAATCACTTTCTCAGTTTACATACTATCTAAATTAAAACCTCAAATTCTAAAATCAGTATTCTTCACCGTGATGTTATGTAATGAAGCATATTTCAAATAGATTCTTAAATTTGGAATCCTTCAGCACCCTAGGCAAGATTCCTATTGAGTCCTAAGATTCCCCCCATCCAAGTGATCTGTATGCAGACTGGTGTATAGATATATACACTAGTGTCGCCTTGGCTACGGCAGTTCTTAACGAATGCCGTAGCCAAGGCGACATCTAGTGTATATATCTATGCACCAGTCTGCACCAGATCACTTGGACGTGGCTGGTTTATAAGAGTTAAAAACGATATAAATACTTTTCGTTTTCTCACACAAACCACTGGTTTCGTGTCTTAGGGCAGCAATGTGTACTTACAATGGTGAATTGTTTAATTTGGACGATGGGGAATTGTTTTAATTTGGACTCTGTTCATGCTCTTTGAGACAGTGACCACAGACCTGTAATGTTGTAATGTTGTCCCATTTATTTGGATTTCTGACTGCCACAAGAACAACAACAAAATAAGTATTCACTGATACCAAGAAACATACCACAGTTTCAAATAGTCAGATGGCACTTTTTTGATAAAAATTGCTGTTGGAAAAGAGGAATGCCTCGGCACTGCAGTCAGCCATTGACTGACGTGGAAAAACCGATGACACTGTGTCCGGTCTAGAGTCCTAAAGTGTCAGAATCAATGATTCCCTCGATCCCTGTTGAACTGCTCCATCTGGCATGAGTTTCGTCCAAGCACCTGAAATATCAGAAGAAGAATATAGTCTTTTACCTGCCAAGACAATGCTTTTTGTTTCCTTTTACCATTACTATGCCAAACTATGTAATGTTGTGTCAAATTATTATGCACTATCTAAAATTATTTTAGTAGTAATTACAGTCAGTTTGTTATTGCTGTCTTAGTGACGGAGCTTAGAGCGTTCCATAAGTTTACTCATAAATCACTGCACTGGAGATGCTGGAGGGTTTCAGGGTTAGGGTCAGAACTAACTAACTCCCCTCTGGAGAAAAACTAGGTATGCATGTCAAATACCTGTTTACATCCTGTTTTTCGGTTGAAGTCCAAAGTAGTCGATTGCCGAGTTCACGCGCGTGATCATAGGTAACTAAACCTATGCGCGTGAACTCGGCAAACGACTACTTTGGACTTCAACCGAAAAACAGGATGTAAACAGGTATTTGCGCTGGCTTAAATAACATAATTTTTATACATATCTTTCACATCTACTGCAGTCAGATTCACTCGTGTTCACTCAGAAGGAATCACTCACATTTTCTGTGCACTTGTAATGACACATCAAGGATGTTAAGAGGCTAAAAGCAGGTTTAAAACTTGCCCCATTGAAGTCAACAGGGTGCAAATTTTAAAAATAGAATAACTCGGTGTAGGCAACACTGATTTTTGTCGTTGTTCTCTGTATTGACAGCACTCCAAATGTACAAAAAAATGAGCTCAATGTTAAAATTGACCGGAGTTCTCCTTTAACTCTGCAGTGTACACGGACATCTCATCAGTCAACCTCAAACTAATCTGTTTTTTAAATTGAGGAATATATACACCTAATCCAACCTTTTGACTGATAGGTTCCTTAGAACCATCTGTAAATATTTGTAATGCTGAATAAAATGTGTTATTTAAAAAAGCTTTAACTTCATTTCCAATGTTATCCTCTTTGGACTTATCTAGTAAGCTCAAATCTACAAGCGGTTCAGGGACTTTCCATGGTGGAGTATCAGTATCAGTGTATATTGGGACAGAAGATCTTGTTGTCCATGCAACATTCCTTAGCCCATACTCTGCTCTTCCATCCAAAACTGAGTCCTCCATCATATGAGTATTCCCAGCACTCCTCCAATACTTTGCGAGTAAGGTGATTATTTGCTGATTGTTGAAGATTTACCCAGTATGTAATTGCCAGTTTTTCCCTTCTAATATCTAGAGGCATCTCTCCCATTTCTACTCCAATTGCATCTACAGGGGATGTTTAACTGCTCCACAACATATTCTTAGTGCTTTGGATTGAATTATATCAAATTTTTTCATTAAAGACTTGGTTGCCGAACCATATACAATACATCCATAATCAAAGCAAGAACGAATCAATGCTTGATACATGCACAACAATGCACTACGGCTAGCTCCCCAATTGTGAATAGCAACCGTACGCATGCAATTTAAGATCTTTTTACACTTTGACTCAATTTTACTGATATGACATTTCCATGTTAATTTTCCATCAAACCATAATCCAAGATATTTAAAAACAGGTACTCTTTCCAATGTTTGTTCATACAACTTCAGATCTAAATGTTCATTCCTCTTGTTCTTTGTGAATAACATATATTGTGTTTTTGAGACTGAAAACTTTAGACCCTAATCCAATGACCATTCTTCCACTTCTTTAATTGACTCCTGAATGCCTTTAACCACATTTTTAATATTACGGCCTCTCTGCCATAATGCTCCGTCATCTGCATAAAGAGCCAATCCTTTTCCTGGTTTATTAACTTTATCAAAAACATCATTAATCATTAAATTAAACAATAATGGGCTAATTGCACTACCCTGTGGAGTTCCATTTAGAATGTTATAAGGAGCTAATAATTCTTCCCCAATTTTCACCTGAAAAGTGCGTTCAAATAAAAAATCTAAAACCCAAATATAAAATTTTCCACCTATTGCAATTTTATTCAGTTTAATTAGCACACCTTCCCTCCACAAAGTGTCATAAGCCTTTTCTATGTCAAAGAAGACTGCAATCATGTACTCTTTCATTACAAAAGCTTTTTTAACTTCATTTTCAAATAATACTAAAACATCTGCTGTAGACCTACTTTTACTAAAACCACTTTGAAATGTTGATAACAATTCCCTTTTCTCTAAAATGTAATTCATTCGCCTCACAATCATTTTTTCCATTACTTTACATAGTGTAGAGGTAAGAGCGATGGGTCTGTAACTACTAGATTTTGTTATATCTTTCCCAGGCTTAGCTAGAGGGAGCACAATTGCCGTTTTCCATTGCTTAGGAAGGATACCCTCATTCCATATATAATTATATAAGTCCAATAATGCTTCTAATGCTTTTGGTGATAATTTCTTTAAGATTCTATAACTTATCATATCTTTTCCTGCTGTGGTACTCTTTGAGTTATTAAGTGTGCTTGCTGAAAGCAGCACACTTATTGTTCTTCTTACAGATGGTGGACAACCAGAATGAGACTTTTACCGCCGCCGTTCCCGCGGCGGCAAAATTGGGATGTGTATTTGCTGCCTTTTACCGCTGAGTGGCGCTGTAATCACAGACTTTGAAAAGTGTCCGTTTATTCTCTTTATGACGTAATCTGCCCCGGCAGTAATCTGAGCTGAGGTCACAGATAAATTCAAGATAAATATTGTGGTTAAACGAATTCAAATTCATTAAATTTAAACAAAGTAGACACACGTTAACATTGTGTGCCCAGTTTTTCTATAATTTAGAAAGGCTATGTCAATAGGTTACTTGTCATTTACTTCGTGTTATTTTAATGTGTTTGTAGATTTATTAACTGAAACATAACAGTGAAATAAATTAAAATAATTTACCGTAAAATTTAAACATTTTCAGGACTTGCAGTTACTAACCGATGTTAGTCGGTTTAAGCATTCTTTGTTATATTCAGAAGAACTAAATAGCCTTACATGTTACAAACTTTTAAAACAGAGAAAATAGTAGACCTAGGCTATACAGACTATAGCTCTGTGGTCAAAGCATTAAAAATAGCCTCTCGGAGCTTCAAACGATCTGAGATCGAATCTCATTGTAGCCGACAGTGTTTATGTTTTTCCGTTCTTGATGCTTAAATATACATCTGTTTATTAAAGTCAATCATCTTGTTTAATTATCAAGTGTACATTACAACATAAATTTGCTACATTCCCGCTGCAAAGACGACACATCTGATGAGGAAGACTGTCAGTCGATCGCACCAGAAAATGAAGATGATGAAGCTCGTCTTTAATCTGCTAAATTATTTTTTTGTGTGTGTGTGAATCATTCACGAGATTGAGATGACTGACAGTGATACCCGGCCATAGCAACGGAAGACATTTTTCAAAACAGATCGAACAAATCAGAAAAATACTTTCAATACAGTATTGCTTTCAATTAAAAAATAAACAATGAAAATGTAAAAGAAAAAGAAAATTAATTAAGTTTGAAAACCCATCGCACATTTTAAGATATGAATAAAGTGTCAGGACAGTTTATTTATTTAAACAGGGTTGCATCGATAGAGTTTATTCCCTTTGTGATGCAAAATAAGAAACACAGAATCTTAGGCCTATTCTTGCAACATTTTAAATTTCTATTGTCAAAGAAATTGCAGCTAAATTAAAAAATTAAAACGGTACAAAACGAAAAAAGTTCAAAGCAACATAAATTAAGAACAGGCGTTTTTCTTTGCCTCTCTCGCGCTGGATATTTTTTTAGTAAGTTTGGTCTCCCTCACTGCGCGCGGCGGGTCTTTCTCGAAATTAAGCATTTCAGCGTAAAAAAACACCATACAGCTGATAATACTGTATATGTCGCTGTGTGTCATCCACACAAATCACGAAAGAAAAAACTGTAACAAAAAGCTTTTGTTCCTTCAAAGATACAACATGCCTTGCTGAATTCACCTTACAATAAAACGAGGTGGTTCGCGAATTAAAGAGCTCTGTATCTGCTTAATTGAAATTGTTTGTGGAAAACCTTTAAATACAATCAATAAAACTACAATATATAATTTAATAAGATATAGGGCCTACTGTACATAGGCTATGGACTTTTGGAGATTTTGAGATTAATCCTTAAAAGAATTTTGCCTTTGCCTGCTCATCAGGCTGGCTCCGACACTCTCCATATGAAAGACGGAACATTAACACCTCTGTCCTGCACCCCCACGATAAAGCAACTATTGCCTTCTCCAAACCCCCCACAGGCTAGCTGAGTTTACAAAACAAAACAAAGAGTTTGCCACTCGTCGTGGTGTGCCAAAACACTTAATTATAAACTTCAATATTTCATTCAAAACAATCTCAAAACGCTTTGTGACATTTTGAAAAGCCGTGGATGCATTACTGCCACTGGAACCATGAACGCAAATACTGGTTCTGATTTTATTGTTTGTCGTTTAAACGTCATATATATATATATATATATATATATATATATATATATATATATATATATATGAATGATTATAGGCTACAGAAGTAAAGTCATTGTATAATATTTGTTCCTAGTGTAAAATGGAAATGCATGGCGATTTTATTTTGTAAGTAGGCTATAAGCAAAAAACTATGTTTTAGAAGACAAATCTCTCTGCATCAACAATAGACTATAAAATACATTAATAGGCTAATATAAATATACCAGTAGTCCAAGGTAGTTTGGGATTCGAACCCGTGTCATCTAAATGATCGTAACGAAAGTTCAACCACTCGGCCACGATTCACTCGTTGCGAAACGGCCTAACAGTCCAGTGTGTGTTCGCTCACACGAGCGAGAAGCGCTCTTCATTCAAATGAACGCGTTTGTCGAACACTAATTCAACATGCCAGAATAAAACCTGGCTTTAGAACAATGCATAGCGCCACTCGTCGTGGTGTGCCAAAAAATGACAATAATTTAGTTTAATTTATTTCAGTGTTAATGTTTGAGTTAAAAAAACAAATTAAATTAACACAAAGTCGGGTATAAGAGTCCTTTAGGCTACGTAAAAAAGCAAAGGGCTTACAGTCTTAACATTTAGGCTACTTTGCTTAAATTCGATACATTTATTTTCAGTAGGGCCTAATAAATTTGTAGGGATGTAATTTCAGTATGCTTTACCAACGCTATGTATTCAATTAAAGTTCCAAGAGGTCTGGTCTCTATATTTCCTTCCCAGCTGACACTAATATGCAAGTGCACAGCAAAAATCACAACTTGTGCTTGCTGCTAACGCAAGTTCTTTAAGGTGTCTCAACTATATACAGTCTACCCAACAGTGTGAATTCGTTACAAGGTTTCATTTAATTAAATTAATGTGCAGCAATTTGTACAAATAGAGTCTATAGGCCTACTATACTGTTGTAGACATTAAATAATCTCATTTAGTATCATATTGTTAAAATATTATAATGTTGTTTTTTTCCATCTATGTTGAATATGAAAAGTGAACAGCACGAGTAAGATAAGATGCATTATATCGAGAGATGGATATGGAGTGCATGGGTCAGACATGATTTTGACCACTTCATTAAGTTTTGTTTAGTAGAAAACCTTTTTTTAAAGTGAATTTCGTTTTCTATAAATTGTATCTTAATTTTAAGCAATTTTTCATCACCCAATTGTCTGGATTCAATAAGAAAGAGAAGCAAATATAACAGACACTAATCATGGAGGCGCCCGCGAGGTCACTTGCATTGCACGTCAGCTGGAGCGCATCTCATCCTCCTAATTTAACGAAACTCAGCGTATGCCTCACACAGACATGATAAATACATCAAATACACAAAGCTTGAAATGTCTTCAAACGAAATAATTCAAAACGAAAAGAAAAAAGGCTACTCTGATTATGTCTTTATGTGCATTTCTCTCTAGGTGCGTTCACTACAAATATGGCGATCGTCAACTTCATCTTTGCAGTCGACACTGTCAGAAAACACTAGTTTGTTGATAAAAATCAATGCACGCATCACCGGATTTACAAATAGGCCTACACATCTTGCTTGTTGCACGAAATATTATGTTGAAATAACATTATTATTAATAATACATCTTTTAGAATATTTGATTAAATGCTGATTGTTGCGCTTGTTCAATTTAATAAAATTAAAACTTTAATTGTGATAATTAAAATAATTTAAAATTAAATATTTAGTGGCCAAGTTTTGCTAATTTATTATATAGGCTATTATATGCCTATTGCCTATATTAAGTAGCCTAGGTCATATTAAGACAAGGCATATATTAAGTTATTTTGGCTGTTATGAGAAAAATAAATCTAATGAAACCTAAAATCTAAATCTAATAAATTAAAAAAAAAAATCTAACGCCAATTCAACATGCCAGAATAAAACCTGATTTTTGAACAATGCGTAACGCCACTCGGCCTGGTGTGCCAAAACACTACATTTTAAACTTCAATGTTTAATTCAAAACAATCTCAAAACGCGTTGTGACATTTTTTTAAAGCAGTAGCCTAGCCTATATACATTATGGGCATTGAAACCAGGATTAAAACGTGTTCTGCGTAATCTCTCAAAAATTATGCCACACTACTCCATGTATTTTTTTTTTAAGGACTGCTTTTGAAATCACTATAAATTACTGTGCAATTGTATCGCTCACGAGAGCTCTTCGTTTATCTAATTCCTCAATAGAATAGTAAAAATATTCAGCGTCATTGCTCCTAATATCATCTCTATTTTTAACTTTTGATTCTATTTTTTCAGCTGTAAAATTGATTCTATCTTTGGTTCTATTCTGTTGTAGCCTAATAGGCCTATTTATATATATGAAAAATATGCCTATTAGGCTTAGGGTTTTATATTTAACCCACTTACATTTTAAAATACGGCAATTGCTGCTGTTTTGCACAATGTCCCTTTGCGCCACCTGGCGGTCATTTCGGGAACGACTTTGAAATGCGGCTGGCGCGGCGGTAATAGGCATTCTGGTTGTCCACCATCTGTAAGTTTTCTTCTTCTTCTTATTATTATTATTAAGTGTGCTTGCTGAAAGCAGCACACTTATTGTTCTTCTTAAGTTTTCTTCTTCTTCTTCTTCTTCTTATTATTCCCGGGAGAAAAATTTTGGCCAGCTCCTGCGCCTAGGCCCTTTGAGACAGAGACACCGTTCCAACTTTAAAACGTTCGGTCAGTACCGGTGTAAGTTGCTCGCGAAGATGACATCACAAGTCCATGTCGTTCGTCCGCCATAGTGGATTGAACAGAAAGCGAAACTAAAGTTTCACAGGTCACAAATTTGGTCCAAACTTCACGAAACTAGACGTACATGATCCTTGGACCAAGCCTCACAAAAGTTACTAGAAGGATTTTTGATTTTCGGAAGCGTTTGCCCGTCACAGCCAAACGAAATCAGCGGCGTAGTCGCCAAAACAGGAAGTAGTTCATATTTCAGGAACTCTATCACGTATCGAAACCAAACTTTGTACATTAACTCAAGACTCCAATGTGAGGATGTACAAGATAATTTTTTTTTTTTTTAAATCCAAAATTTTACATAATTTGGCAACCCCCCCCCCAGCTATTTGGTCAGCTCCTGCGCCTAGGCCCTTTGAGACAGAGACACTGTTCCAACTTTAAAACGTCCGGTCAGTACCGGTGTAAGTTGCTCGCGAAGATGACATCACGAGTCCATGTCGTTTGTCCGCAATATTGGATTGAACAGAAAGCTAAACTAAAGTTTCACAGGTCACAAATTTGGTCCGAACTTCACGAAACTGGACGTACATGATCCTTGGACCAAGCCTCACAAAAGTTACTAGAAGGATTTTTGATTTTCGGAAGCGTTTGCCCGTCACAGCCAAACGAAATCAGCGGCGTAGTCGCCAAACAGGAAGTCGTCCATATCTCAGGAACTCTGTCACGTATCGAAACCAAACTTTATACATGAACTCGGGACTCCAATCTGAGGAAGCACAAGATCTGAATTTAAAAAAAAAATTTTTTTATTTCAGGCTAATAGACAAACCCATTTACCTATGTCTATGCAAGAGTTTCCTCACACTTTTAATGTTAATGCATTTAGACAGTAGGTGGCACTGTTGTATTACATTTCACAGAGCTGCCAAGTCAGTGTATATACTGCATTCGTTTTTACTAGGTTTGTCTTAATAAATGCAGGCATGAATTTCGTTTTTTGCATTGGTCTAATTTAATCATCATCTGTATTTATTAATATATACAGATTTGTATGCATGAATTGTGCATTTCCAGTTCTCAAAGCAGTTAATAAAAAAATAAAAAAAACTTTATACAAAATACATCATGCTCTTCTTCGCTAACCGAACAAACAGTTCATTGTCTGTGGCTGTGTTTGTGCGCACGGGAAATATGCTGCGCATAACAATAGAAAACAAGGAGAAACGCGCAGTCACATGCTCAAACAATCAACAACGTCGCTCTAGAGGTGCGTTGTGGACTGCGAAGTGGACTTCACAGGGTTTTCCGCCATCTTAAGTTAGATTCTAATCCGAAGGGAGCGAACATGTTCAGTTCGAAGGGCACGGCCTAGGGAATAAGGGAACATCGATACATCACTTCACAGGAAGTGGAGAGCGATGATCACCCAACTGTCATTTCGCGCACCACGTCATCACCAGTCAGAACGGTCATAACTAACGATGGAGGAGTTTACGTATGTGTGTAAGTATTCATACATTTCGCTATTGTTATACAAATGACAGTATTTTTAACGGTTATTGTTGTGAATATTACATATACTATTTTTGATGATTATAATTTACCTTAGTGATTGCAGCCAGCTTAGCTAGTTTGTGAAGTAAAGTGATTTTATTTTAGGTAGTTGTAAAATAGTGCAATATAATTGTAAATATATAATATAATAATAAAAAATAAAATATGAATGTAGTCCTATATATATTTATGTTATATCATAATCTGCGCGACTCCGTCGTTGACTTTCTTTGATGACATTTGCAGGGCGTTTCAAATGAGCGGGTATTGTCAGTGAAGTCCACTTCAACTGATATACCGTGCTCAGGGAGTAGGGGAGCAGTGAACACTGCATATGGACCCTGTCGAATGGAACGCACATTAGATGTGTAAAAACAAGTGGAAAGCGCGAGGGCGCCGCTGTCTCCTTTCCACAAACGCTTGTTCTCCTGTGGCGTCTGTCGTTGCTATGCAACCGTGAACTGCGCTCTCCATGATGACAAGAGCTGTGTCTGAAATCGCTCCCTATCCACTATATAGTGCACTATTTAGGGTGTCGGCCATTTTGTAGTGGTGTCCGAATTCTGAGTGAATGACATCATTCCCTACATTCTTCACTACTTTTACCCACAATCCTCTCTGAATTCAAGTGTACATAGGATGTAGTACACTTGCTGAGACACTATTTCCCACAATCCAACACAATAAGGCGATAGAGCGCGAATGAAAAATAAACAAAAATGTCACCATGGCAACGGTGCACGCGAGTTAGAAAACAATCATTTATAAGACCAGACGCCTGGTTATTTATTTATATATACCGTTATATCTATATTTGAATAAACAAATGTGTTGTGTAGTGTTTTGTTCTCTTTTATTTTCACATATAAATGTAAAAAGTAAATAAATATGACAAGCAAGTGTTTTTATTATCTTTTTTTTTTATCAAATAACGCAATAAACGTGAAAAATACATACATACAATTGTTACATACAATTCATACAGCCAAAAAAAGGAAATATTAAAGATGGGTAGGTAATGTTTATGACAAATTGTCTGAGCTCTCTGGCGCGTGATAATTATGTCAGCGTCCGAATTCTTTGCTGATGTAGTGCACTCAACTGCCATTCACTATACGGGATTAGTGAACGAGTGAGCGGTTTCAGACACAGCTAAGGAAGTGTCAGCAAAAGATTAATAGATTTCAAGCCCTTGCATTAGCTTTACTACTAGATATATGTATGGAGATGGAAAATAATAAGGCGCCCTGTACAGCTATGATCAGCTGTTCGGCCGAGCATTCAATGTTGTTACGCTGCAAGCTGATGGTTCGTTGCTGCCGCGCTCTATCACTCGCACACCATAAAGAGCTAATAGTTTTTTAATGTTTCAATTTCGTGATTAAAATGACATAATTTGGAAGCGGATCATTTCTTCACAAACAGCTCATTATGACTCAATGTTAGAATGCTGCACCTACACTCGATAGTGTGAATAAGATCAGCGCAACGCAGACCACTGCATTGACAGGGTAAAACATATGATCTGTCTACGGCCAGGGCTCAGCGGAAGACAGAAAATGCCGGTCCAGCGCTGATTGAGGAATTAAATTCAAAAATAAAAGACAGTTTTACATATTTTTTCTCGCATTCTCGCATTTTTTCTCGCATCTCGCATCTATCCACTACCTGCTAACGTTAGTGCACTGCACCCGAGCAAGCACACTTTGCAGTTCCTCCGGAAATGCATTTTTCTAGTTATTATTATTATTCCCGGGAGAAAAATTTTGGCCAGCTCCTGCGCCTAGGCCCTTTGAGACAGAGACACCGTTCCAACTTTAAAACGTTCGGTCAGTACCGGTGTAAGTTGCTTGCGAAGATGACATCACGAGTCCATGTCGTTTGTCCGCCACATTGGATTGAACAGAAAGCGAAACTAAATTTTCACAGGTCACAAATTTAGTCCGAACTTCACGAAACTGGACGTACATGATCCATGGACCAAGCCTCACAAAAGTTACTAGAAGGATTTTTGATTTTCGGAAGCGTTTGCCCGTCACAGCCAAACGAAATCGGTGGCGTAGTCGCCAAAACAGGAAGTCGTCCATATCTCAGGAACTCGGTCACGTATCGAAACCAAACTTTGTACATTAACTCAAGACTCCAATGTGAGGATGTACAAGATACATTTTTTTTTTTAAAAATCCAAAATTTTACATCATTTGGCAACCCCCCCCCCAGCTATTTGGCCAGCTCCTGCGCCTAGGCCCTTTGAGACAGAGACACCGTTCCAACTTTAAAACGTACGGTCAGTACCGCTGTAAGTTGCTCGCGAAGATGACATCACGAGTCCATGTCGTTTGTCCGCAATATTGGATTGAACAGAAAGCTAAACCAAAGTTTCACAGGTCACAAATTTGGTCCGAACTTCACGAAACTAGACGTCCATGATCCTTGGACCAAGCCTCACAAAAGTTACTAGAATGATTTTTGATTTTCGGAAGCGTTTGCCCGTCACAGCCAAACGAAATCAGCGGCGTAGTCGCCAAACAGGAAGTCGTCCATATCTCAGGAACTCTGTCACGTATCGAAACCAAACTTTATACATGAACTCGGGACTCCAATCTGAGGATGCACAAGATCTGAATTTTTTTTAATTTTTTTTATTTCAGGCTAATAGACAAACCCATTTACCTATGTCAATGCAAGAGTTTCCTCACACTTTTAATGTTAATGCATTTAGACAGTAGGTGGCACTGTTGTATTACATTTCACAGAGCTGCCAAGTCAGTGTATATACTGCATTCGTTTTTACCAGGTTTGTCTTAATAAATGCAGGCATGAATTTCGTTTTTTGCATTGGTCTAATTTAATCATCATCTGTATTTATTCATATATATAAAGATTTGTATGCATGAATTGTGCATTTCCAGTTCTCAAAGCAGTTAATAACAACAACAAAAAAACAAAACAACACTTTATACAAAATACATCATGCTCTTCTTCGCTAACCGAACAAACAATTCATTGTCTGTGGCTGTGTTTGTGCGCACGGGAAATATGCTGCGCATAACAATAGAAAACAAGGAGAAATGCGCAGTCACATGCTCAAACAATCAACAACGTCGCTCTAGAGGTGCGTTGTGGACTGCGAAGTGGACTTCACAGGGTTTTCCGCCATCTTAAGTTAGAGTCTAATCCGAAGGGAGCGAACATGTTCAGTTCGAAGGGCACTGCGCACGGCATAGGGAATAAGGGAACATTGATACATCACTTCACAGGAAGTGGAGAGCGATGATCACCTAACTGTCATTTCGCGCATAACGTCATCACCAGTCAGAACGGTCATAACTAACGATGGAGGAGTTTACGTATGTGTGTAAGTATTCATACATTTCGCCATTGTTATACAAATGACAGTATTTTAACGGTTATTGTTGTGAATATTACATATACTATTTTTGATGATTATAATTTACCTCAGTGAATGCAGCCAGCTTAGCTAGTTTGTGAAGTAAAGTGATTTTATTTTAAGGAGTTATTTTTTTATTTTTGTTTATTTTTTTATTGTTGATGTTTACACATCTAACGACCCTGTCGAATGGAACGCACATTAGATGTGTAAAAACAAGTGGAAAGCGCGAGCGCGCCGCTGTCTCCTTTCCACAAGCGCTTGTTCTCCTGTGGCGTCTGTTGTTGCTATGCAACCATGAACTGCGCTCTCCATGATGACAAGAGCTGTGTCTGAAATTGCTCCCTATCCACTATATAGTGCACTATTTAGGGTGTCGGCCATTTTGTAGTGGTGTCCGAATTCTGAGTGAACGACATCTACATTCTTCACTACTTTTACCCACAATCCTCTCTGAATTCGAGTGTACATACGATGTACACTTGCTGAGACACTATTTCCCACAATCCAACACGATAAGGCGATAGAGCACAAATGAAAAAATAAACAAAAATGTCACCATGGCAACGGTGCACGCGAGTTACAAAACAATCATTTAACCAGACGCCTGGTTATTTATTTATATATACCGTTATATCTATATTTGAATAAACAAATGTGTTGTGCAGTGTTTTCTTCTCTTTTATTTTCACATATAAATGTAAAAAGTAAATAAATATGACAAGCAAGTGTTTTTATTATTATTATTTTTAATCAAATAACACAATAAACGTGAAAAATACATACATACAATTGTTACATACAATTCATACAGCCAAAAAAAGGAAATATTAAAGATGGGTAGGTAATGTTTATGACAAATTGTCCGAGCTCTCTGGCGCGTGATAATTATGTCAGCGTCCGAATTCTTTGCTGATGTAGTGCACTCAACTGCCATTCACTATACGGGATTAGTGAACGAGTGAGCGGTTTCAGACACAGCTAAGGAAGTATCAGCAAAAGATTAATATATTTATAGCCCTTGCATTAGCTTTACTACTAGATATATTTATGGAGATGGAAAATAATAAGGCGCCCTGCACAGCTATGATCAGCTGTTGGGCCGAGCATTCAATGTTGTTACGCTGCAAGCTGATGGTTCGTTGCTGCCGCGCTCTATCACTCGCACACCATAAAGAGCAAAATGGTTTGGAAGTGGATAATTTCTTCACAAACAGCTCATTATGACTCAATGTTAGAATGCTGCACCTACACTCGATAGTGTGAATAAGATCAGCGCAACGCAGACCACTGCATTGACAGGGTAAAAAATATGATCTGTCTACTCAGCGGAAGACAGAAAATGCCGGTCCAGCACTGATTGAGGAATTAAATTCGAAAATAAAAGACAGTTTGACATCGTTTTTCTCGCATCTCGCATCTATCCACTACCTGCTAGTGTTAGTGCACTGCACCCGAGCAAGCACACTTTGCAGTTCCTCCGGAAATGCATTTTTCTAGTTAATTACTGTTTTTAATTCAAAATAACTAAACTCGTCATCCAAAATACTATTAAAATCTTGCTTTTTCTTTCAAGCATCTCCATAGATATTCTTAATTTGTTGTCGTCTTGTTAAAAATGTATCATCTAAATGTTCAATGCGATGAGCTTTAGCAAATGTTTGAGCCAACATAGTAGCCTTGTCTTTATCTGTGATAGCTACCTTCCCATTTTCCTCCATTACAGGTATTTTGTTTAAAGCTGTCAATTCCATTCATCTTTTTAATCATACGCCAGACTGCATTTATTTCGGTTTCCCTCCCTATTGTATCGCAAAAGTTTTGCCATGCTGTCCTTTTTGTACTTTTAATAATCTTTTTAACATAAGCCCTTTTTCTTTGATAATCTATGACTGCTTCTGGGGTGAGTGTTCTTTTTAAAAACTGAAATGCTTTATTCCTTTCTCTGATTGCTGCCGAGCACTCCTCTGACCACCATGGCACATTCTTTCTTGTACTTATACCACTTGATAGTGGGATAGACTGAGAGGCTGCAAAATAAATGCCATTCACTACTTTATTATATCTGTCATCAGCACTACCCTCTACTGATAGATCTTTGAATTGTTCTTCACATAACATTTGAAGTTTTCCCCAATCTGCTTTCCTATATATCCATCTTACACCATAATTACATTTTTGTAGTTGAATCTTATTTTGAATTACACATGTCACTGGAAAATGATCACTTCCTATATTATCCTTAGATATTGACCATATACATTTACCAGCTAATGATGCTAAAACTATTGTGATATCCAAACATGACATTCCACCTCTTGCTATGCCTATTCTAGTTGGATTGCCATTATTTAAACATACTAAAAAGTTATCTTCCATGAATTATTCTATTATTTCTCCATTTTTATCTGTACTCCTGCTACCCCAAATACAATTGTGAGCATTAAAGTCACCACATATAATCATTTTGTTTGCCTTTTCTCCCATGGCACTTTTCAGGATATCTATTGTTAATTCTGATTTCTGATTATAGAAATTTAACACTCTGATTACCCCCTGTGTACCCATTAATTCTATACATATGCTCTCTGCATTACCTTCATTATTTATTTGTCTATATATCACATTTTCTTTTATGAATGTTGCACACCCTCCACCTCTAACATTAATCCTGTCCTTCCTTATTACCTCATAGCCGTTCAGCCTAAAATCTAATGACTTGCATAACCATGTTTCTTGTATACAAATGATATCAGGAGATTTATTCATATCTGCAATATACTTTTTAAACTCCTGTCCATTAGCGATTAAGCTTCTGGCATTCCAACGAAGCAACAGGAAAGACATGATAATGTTATATATCATTACATTGAGATGCATCATAATTTGTTGTTATACTACCTTCTGTTCTCCCTTCTTTATCTTTATCTTTATCTTGTAGTATCTTGTGAACTTGCTTTGCTGATATACCGATGCAGTTCAAGAATTTGTTTGCACATTCTACCACAATTTTTATTTGATCAGATCTTCTTTCTACCTGCCCAGTGCCATTCACCACTGCACAGATAAATGCCACAAAATCTGTTTTGCTCATGTTAATGTTGTCATTTGAGTCATTCTTTATCAAGTTCAGCTGTTCCATTGACTTGTCATTCTGAGAGGTTTGTTCCGGTCCAATATGTATTCTTGTATCGTCTACATGTTTCACTCTACGAGCTGCTTCTGCATATGTTACATTCTGGGTGGACTTTACCTTTTGGATTTCACGAGCCTGTTGCTGTACTGGACATCCTGCATATGCAGCGCTGTGCTCTCCCCCACAGTTGCAGCGGATGGCGCTTGAGCGCTCCTGTGAAGCACACTATAGAGACTATTTTTTTCCCGGGTGCGATCAAGCGGGTAATCCATAGACCGGAAGTTGAAGCTGGCCGCGTGCTGCCATCTTGTAGCAGAACTTCACTTGCATTAGCATTCCATTGACTCCCATTCATTTTGGCGTCACTTTGACAGCAAATAACTTTACATCTGAGGCGTTTAAAGACTCCATTCGACCATTATATATTTCTAAAGAAACACGACAATGTATAAAGGGCTCCATTACCTTCTATGTTACATTATGGTCCCGTAGAAACAGTTTTTTGTAAAAATAGGCTAACGATTGCGTCATAACCACTCGACTCTCTGTCGCACAGTAGAGAAATTACCGTACAGACAGGAGGAGACAGTGATGGAGTACTCGAGTCCTGGACTCGGACTCGAGTCCGACTCGAGACTCCATTCTCTGGACTCGTAACTCGACTTGGACTCGCGGACTGATGACTCGTCTCGTACTTGGACTCGGACTCGAGGAAATATAAAATCGGACAAGACCGGCCGTGATCTATTTTTGCCCTCACAGACACTGCTACCGCTTGCTCTCCTTGCTTGACAACACACTCACTGACGGGCTAAATGTTGACATTTGGAAAATGCATAAAGATGTGCCCCGGATCGTGAAGTTCGCCTACACAGATTTTGCATCTAATGCTGGAAAGAGCAGCGCTAAATGTTGTGTGTGTAATCGCACAATTGTGGAAAAGACTGGGACAACTTCAAACTTTAACAGACATCTGTCACGGATGCACCCAGAAAAGTAAGTAAAATTTGACTGATCATCCAAAAATGTATTTAAACAATTAAATAAATATAATCGTGCCACAGCTAGTTGACAATGATTTGAACTAAGGTCAAAGACAATTCTAGTGATATTATACACATTTCTAGCTGCAAGAAAGTGTGCCTGAAAAATGTTGCTTGATTTGGCTTAAGTGTATATAATTTCTCCCGCTAGGTACCAACAATACTGTGTAGCGTTTATACGCCCACGTATAAATATAATTAATTATTATTCATAACGAATTATGAACAATAATTAATAATTTAATTATTTTCATAATTTACTGTAGCAGAATCAATAGTATGATCATTTTATCAGTTCATCCAACGAACAGAAAGCATAACCAATTATTAACTCTAGGAAATATAATATCTTCCTGGCCAAGAAAGAATAATCCCCTAACAGTAAATTAAGAAATAGGGTAAAAGCATAGGTAACTTTTGATCGAAGTTCAAGACAATAAATTTGATAAGCACATACACAAGTAATCTCTTTTCAAATACAAACAATACTTTATTGATTATATACTAACACATACAGCTAATCTCTAACACAAACACACACACACACACACACACACGTTCATACGAGTTGCAGAAAGGAAGAGAGTGAGGAAAGAGTGGGTTTAAGAGTGAAAGGATGAAATCGCACGATTCCATATGCACTTTGACATGACCTGAACGAACCATCAATCATTAATTTAACCCTTCTATCGTTTCTTTGACAGGTTATTAAATTTATAAATACACCAGTGCAGCTTTTAGTCTGGAGGTACTTGCTTGTCTTTGCGTTCCTTTTTGGGAATTCCCTTCGTTGCGTAACAGAGGGTTTCCCCGGGTTCGTTCGTCGGCTGTGGTCTCCTTGTGCCTGGGTCTGCGGCGTTCCAGTCACGTGTTGTGCTGGCGGATGAATTGAAAGTCTTTGTCTGAAGCTGGCTTTGCAGAAGAAACGTGGCTCGAAATCTTGTCGCAAAACTTAACTTAGAACCGAGACTCACAACGGAAAATAAAGGAAATGATAACTCAGAAAAGAAAATTTAGACGAGAGTAGTAAGATGGCTTGAATAAATCTAACCCCATCTGATCTTAATTTGGGTTGGTCTGCTCCTCAGTTACATGGTTACTCTGGTTCAGATCTTCATCTTTTTCTGCCCATCTCTCTTGAGAGTGATAGCAGAGCCTTTCTTGCAGAGAGCGAGAGCACAGAGAGAGCTTCGAGAGCAGCGAGAGAGAGAGCTTAGTTTTTGGGTCTAAGGTTTTAACTAAAAGTTTGTTCCCCCTCTTGAAGAGAGCGGACCAATTAGACACTGCCTTTGTTTGCAAAGTCATAAATCATGTCTTCCCTGGGGGTTTAAAGACCAGATGCACTGTTTAGGCATGATTTCTAATTAAAAGAAGATCAAAACATATTACACAGATATCATTCAAGCCATCTTTTGAATCTCGGGCATACGATCATACTGATATGAAACACAACACACTCTCATTCAAACGTCTATCAGTATAACACTTACATGAATTATATGGGATCATAACATATTATCTTATTAAATGTTTTTCAAGACCATGTCATGTGACTTTATTTTGATTTGACGCTAAGATGCTTCTGATGTTTATTGTCATCTTCTAACCATCTATCCAGTATATTGTCTCTATTGTTTTGTGGTGCAAACGAGCCCCATTCAGTCTCAGTCTCCCCCTGCACACATTCACACCTCTCCAGCCTGGTTATGGCTCTAAATATGCATTTCTTTTGTCTGCATTATAGTTACTAACGACTGGCTATTCACATGCTATTCATAGGGTTTCAATCCCTAATTTCTTTTCTCAAAGTTCACCTCACATTTTAAATAAAGAATAAAGAACATTCTTGAATAAAGAAACTTTCAGTAAGCATTCAAAAAAACATAAAAGTATAACTTCTAGGTTGCAGGTGCACCTAGGGCTAGCTAGCATGTTAGCTTAGCACACCATCAATACACGACCATTTATGAGATTAAAACCATGTTTGTGCTCCAAACTTAATTTATAACGCAAGTCGAGTGTTTTAAATAATCTTCTGTGATCTAATTTGGCTTCAGATAAAAAAATCAGACAGAAAATATACTATTGTATACTGTTCTGCACAATGATAGTCTATATAGATTAGCATTACATTGTAAATATAATCTATTATTATGAAAATACCTGGCATGTCTTGAAAAATACAGGTAACTCAAATATCATTGCAATCATGTTTATTATCTTCAAAACCTCTTTATCTGCATTTTACAGCGCGAACTCTGTAGCTTTGTGTGTATCAGTGACGTCCTGGAATGTCACATGATCATGGCTCTTCTTCATGTTCCATATATGGACAATTATTGTGCATATAGCGCCCTCAGGCTGTTGGTATGGATTGAAAACACAGTATCAGAGTATGCAAGCGCTCATAATGATTACATCGACGCATTTGGGTATAAATTCAATAAATATTATTCCTGTCTATAGAAATATGATGTGGATCTATGAGAATATATCAATATTTCTCCAAATCTGCACATTTTTGCAATAGAATCTGTCTGCACCCCGCAAGACTTCAAGTTACGCCCACTTCAAGTTACGCCTACTTCAAGTTACGCCCCTTCAAGTTACGTCACGCCACAAGTCACGCCCCTTCAAGTTACGTCACGTCACTTCAAGTTACTCCCACTTCCGCGATATGACGAGATAACATCAAATGACCACGAGAGCGAAAAGAAAAGTATGCGATTAGTTCCGTATGCTTTTTACTCGATCTCGCACAAGTTTAACTGAACATATTCAAGTTAACTAAACTGACTCTTAGCTGTTCAAGAACAATGACATCTGCAAAATGCATGTTTTTGTCTGTATACAGACATAATAATATAATAAATTTGTCTGCATGTTTCAATATGCATTAATGCCACTGCCAAGGTATTGATATGTATTGCTAGAAACCATATTGCAATGTATTGTTTGTTTTCAAATTGTCCCACCTCAACTAGACTGCAGAGCAAGTACTAATATAGCTATTCTTTTGAAATTGTGCTTTGTCTAAAACATTTTTTAAATAAATATTGTTAAACATCTTTTCATGTTTTAAATAATTTTAAACATCTGTTCATGACATATTGCCTGATGTGCTGACAAACGAATTTTTGACAACACTAATAAACAGCTAAATGCACTACTGTCAAATATCTTATGATACTTTGAGACAAATTAACTACAAGCAAAATTATCACAAAAAACCTTTATTGCAAAGGCAACACAAGGAGGGTTTATGCAAACCCAATTCACAATTTCTGGCACAAATATTGTCAGAGACTCAGAGAAAATCAGATTGTGCCTCCAGCCACATAAAAACAGTCCATGCTGCAGTATCCAGCAAAATCATTCTGAGAGTAGAACCCTTGAAGATTTCCTCTTTGTCCACTTCCCCAGTATCCTTCACAGTCTTTGTACAAATAATTGCATTGAATGCAACGGGAGATACGATAGGGAATGCGGTAGGTCCTTTTATACTCCACTGAAAAGGAGTTCCAGTTTACCACACCTGTTGACAAAAGAAAAGAAAGGTTTAAGTGTAAAACATGTTTGCATTTCTTTCTTTTTTTTAAATATGAACTTTTCTGGTAGCACCGTTTCCTCAATATTAATTCAGAAATGAAAAGAAACACTTATTGCCTAAAATAAAAAGCTTTAGTCTAATGTAGAAGTGAATGTTACATTTTGATGATTAAAATAATTTTAGCACTAGAACCTTGACTTAAATCATAACTGTGGCCCACACAAATGTAGAATCATCACTCAAAAGCACAACAGCTGCACACAAATCACAGAGGAAACAGTCATAAACTTAGACAGAAAATAATAAATTAGGCAACATCTATGTACAACATGCATTTACATTTTAATAATGGCAAGTGACCACTCCAGGGTCCATCTTATGTGTTGTGTTGCTGGCATCTTCAGGATACAGATTGACAAGTGGCTTCAATGTAAAAAGGCATGTCCAAGTTGAGTGCACTGATCCAGTGAGTGAGTGACTTTCACCTATAGCTCATAAGGGTGCTTAAAATCTAAAAATATGGGAGGAAGGCAGAAGGAAAGAGACAAAACTTACTGTCAAGCCAGCAGAAATGTGCTTCCTTCAGAAAGGATTCCTCTCTCACTATCTTCCAGAAATGAGTGCATGTGAGAGCAAGGGTAAGAATTGCAGGATCACCTTCTTGTAGCACCACAAGGATAAAGATCTTGTGCAAAACTTCCTCAGGCAGCTGTGAACATAAAACATGATTCACTACAAAATCTATAGGCTCAATAACGGGTCTCCATCATCATCATCATCATCATCATCAACCAGGAAAGGGTGAATGACCACTATTAATTGGCATGTTCTGTAGGTTTCATATTTGTGCCCTGCAAACAGCATATACTGGAGGTCTTCAACCCTGCTCCTTGGGACCAACTATCCTGTAAAATGTTAAATATTAAAACCTTTCATTTATGGAGATATGGAGATGAATGAAATAACAAGTAAATACATATGATTAATGTACTGCAATTTAACCAAAAAATACTTTGCCATGAGAAAGGAACGGAGCATGTAATAAACCTTCCTCGTGTATTGGAAAACCTCCATTGGACCAATATATCAGGCCTTACAGAGTGCAGTTATAACTAACTGTGATCCTGTGTGCGAGTTTAAACTATGGCATATAGATGTGCTTCACAGATACATACCTGCAAAATGCCAATTCCCTCGGGAGAGGACTCGACTCTGCATATCTCCTTCACCTTACATGGTTTTAAGGGGACTGGTTCCTTTAAAACAAGGTAGTGAGATGCATTTAAAATAATAACATGTAAAGCACAAAAAAAGATGATTACTTTAGACCAAGTTTTTGGGCCTGTAAATTGTTTGCCATAATTATTACCATGGTAACCTCATCATATTTCCTCTTCCTAGGGATGCGGAAAATTGGGTCCAGACTTCCCCTGGCCATCTGTATTCCCTGCTCGGTAAAGTGGGCAAACCTCCGGCCATGGCTGTAGTAATAAGTAAAAAAATTAAAAAAGGTTTACCTGGCTGCCCCAGATTACTGCTAATAATAATAATAATAATAATAATAATAATAATAATAATCTTGAATTTCTTAATTTTTAAAAAAAACACTGGTACCCTTCAATCTCGAGATTCTCAACCAACATTGTGCACCACCACCTCCTTAAGCACGGCATGTCATGCTGAAGAAGAGAACAGAGTACAACACATTTATTGCTATTTCAAGTTGCTAGTTAAGTTTATTTTGAGGCCAACTCACTTTTCCAGACTGAAAGGGCTTAAACGGTCCACTTTATATAAAGCAAAAAAGGATGACAATCCCTGACTTAAACTCTCATTGTAGCAAGAAAATCTCCCAAAAAAAAAACACAAAGGTAAAAAGGGAAGAAATATCAGGAAGGACCACAGAGGACTTCCTGGACCAAATCAAAAAACAAATTCCACATATTATAACCCATATCTATGAGCATTGCAGTTAAACTTACAACTGTGAAATCAAATGGAGCCTCCAAGACAGCATACCAGGAGTACTGCAAATATAGAAAAGTTTTGTTTGTACTAAAGTTGTAATTCTTTTTTTGTGTGCATGTGAATTCAGCAAGCTGAATGAAAAAAGAGAATCCTCTTTCGCAACAGTATGAATCCCATTGCATTAACAAAAACTACTTTAGGTGGAACTGAGGAGAACAGAAAGCCTTAATCTATTTACACAAGTCCAACTTCACTCACCATCATCATGAAGATTCCACAGTCAATCCCGAATTGTTGTTGAGGGAGTCCCTGTTTAAAATAAATCAAAATATACATATTTTAATAAACAGCAAACTAAAAAGTACAAAAGTTTAAAGATATAGAGATTTGTGTTAGTATGAAAGGGTCTTGCTTGCTGGTTTGTAGGGTGTGTAAGTGTAAAATGAGAAATATTTAAAGTAGTAATAGCCCAAGTTGTGACAAACCAATAATTAATACAAAAAAGTGATATGCCGACAGAACGTCCTTTGCAAATTATATTTTACCTCAACATCCAGGCCCGTTAATTCAGTCAATGGTCCAGAGACAATGTGCTGTGCAACAGACCTGATAAAAACAAAATTGGCATCAGAAACTTCTCGAAGTACTGAGAGCACACACAAAGTTCTGTTGAGGAACCCATTGTTTTGCGCTATATAGAACATGTTAGTCTGAGGAACACGACTTGAAAACAGCAGTAGTTCAAACCAACTGAGCAAGTCTTGTGAACACGACTAAAACTTCAAACATTCTGAGCAAGTCTGGTGAACACGACTAACATCATTGCAAACAGTTAGAGGAAGTCTGAGGAACACGACTTCCAGCAAACATCTTCCTTAGAAACCTTAAGATGTTTCGATAAGTTCCGTGTGCAAAGCCTTGTCCCATGACTGAATATTGGGAATCCAGGAATAGAATCTCTCTTTTAAGTGGCTTAATAACCTACAGGGAAAATAGTCTTGGAAATGAGTCAACAAGTCTTCACTATTAAGCCACAAATAAAGTCAATTGCAGACAGGATTACAAAAGACTAAAAAGAAAGGAAAACCTACAACTTAAATGTGTTTTTCAGTATGAATCCTTTCCATTAATGTGATTTTGTAAAATACTAAAAATTCACTTACACACAGCAGAAAGTGCCCTGGGGTCCATAGGGGGAAAATCAAGGCATCTTTCTTTTGGGGGTCCAACTTAAAGAAATTATATTAAATTTGACATGACATTTGAAGCTCCTTTTTTAATTTTATCCATTTTGTACGACCTTAAATTGTTTTTATCTTGAGTGTTGCAACTTTGCTTTGAAAAGCGTAAGATATAAGGGTTATAAATGTATTGTGGGTACTTACTGGAAGACAGAGGAAAGGGTCACAGGATAAGGGCAAGAGCCACGTTGGTGGAATATGAAGATCCACAATGAAAACATCTTTCCCCTGTAGAAGACATCTCTATCAATTATTACAGACAGTAATTGTAATTCAGTTGAATTGGTCACAAATATCTGTATAATATGAGACACACCTGATGCTGAAATATTTCCTTGATAAGCCTAAAGCAAGCATTTCCCACCTGCAAATACATCACTTTTAATACCAATTCCATAAAAATTGCAATTACTTTAAAAATAAAAATGTTTCCCACCATTGAATCCATTTCCCTTCTAAGTCCCAGGGATACAAAGTTCTCTCTTGTGAGGCATGTCTGACCATCTTTGACAATCAGTTCGTTCATTGGTCTGTCCTCGTCCAGCACATAGTTCACCTACACATTACAAATAAATGCAAGCTGTGTCAAACAAAAATTAAAAACATTAAATTAAAGCAAGATTATATTTGTGAGCCTGAAAAGTTGTCCTGGAGGAAATGTGTACAATGTAATGAATTATTATGAATTTAAAACTGCTCTATGCCTGAAATCAGGCATGGTGCTTGATAACTTTAAGATCTGACACTTAAAGAATTGCAACAACACAAAAGAAAATGACAGCACAATAACAAATGCAAAAATAAATTGTGATAAAGCAATTTAACCACATACCAACTGCTCTTGAAGGGGACGATGCACTCCTAGTGTCCATGAGGTGCGACAGGGCATGAGGTTTGAGGTCATGGTCAGAGCCTCACACTGCTCCCCACAGTGGTCTGCCATATCCACTTCTTTAGGGACATTCACATGCACTGCAAGACAATGACAGTTCTAAGCATTGACAGTGATTAGATGTTTAAAAAATAATATTTTGGATAATGTAGGCAAACAAGAATTTAAACAATGTTATCCTTAACATAGGTAGTTGCCTAGATGCAGATATTTTTATGTATCTTTGTTAATTTAAGTGCTAGTTGTATTTAAACAGATCTTAACGTAAATGCGTCAAAATTAGGAAATCAAAGTATAACTACCTAAAGTGGCTTTTCCATGTGCATCAAGGGTGACATCTCCATGAGAAACTCGTTTTAAATCCTCCAGTGCCTGCTGGTTAACTTTCTCATTGTGGTGATGTAAAATGTTACGCATAAGGAAGATGTGGCTTGCTGGGGAGAGCGAGTTCATGAAATAGTTGTTTTTTCGCATGCCAGAGAACAGCTGCTCCACTGTCTGGGAGTTGACCCACCCACATAGCTCAGGCACAAGTCCAATTAATCGCAGAGCATCCTTTTCATCTTTTGTGTTGTACTGATGAAAAGTGTCATACAATGCATAGTGTTCTGCAGAACCAGTTGCAGGGTGGCCATTAAGATCAGGTGGGTCTTTTTTTATCTGCAACCATGACAAATTTATTTTCAGTTCTGCCCTCTTGGCAGATGCAATATTCTCTGGGGTAGCTGCAGCCACTCTTCCTTCAAATGGACTGAAGGGCAGTCTCTCTGGTTCCCGGAGGTTAGTATGAGTTACTAACCCCCGAGCAAAATCATAGATGACAATGTTTGGGAAATGTTTGAAGGAAAGCAACATATCAGCATAATCTCGTGGGCTTTCAGCTCTTATGTTAAATTTGACTGAGTTCACAATACCACAAGGACACATGATCACTGCCCAGCCACCTTGAAATAGAAATACACACGATTAGCTTGGCCATTAACCTAGCTGTCTTCAGGTACACGTACATACACATAGTGACATGTTTACAACAATTAAACATTTTACATATTACATAAATATAGAAATACATATATGTAGGACTTACCAGATGCTCCCCAAACTTTTTGAAACACTTTGTCATAAGTGCTCCTTGTTTTCATCTCCTCCCTTAAACGTAGGAGAAGATCCATTTTGGAGCCCTTTGAGTCAACACCACATTCTTTGACAAGTTTCCTCAAGGCATCAACCTGTGTGAAAGTAGATGCAACAACAGCCAATAATTAAAAAGCAGGATACATCACCTTGCGTTTTTGGCATTTAGTAAATAGCCAAATCTGGAGCGGTTTAAAAAACATCTAGCAGAATAGACATCCAGTACAACAATGTACTAAATGCCTATAAATAAATAAAAAGTTCAAGTGCATTGCTATTACATTTACAAAAAAATGAAAAATTCACCTTTAAGTTCATTAGTTCACTTGACAGCCGTTCTTCTGATATGTCAATGTCTGCCTGTTCTACAACAGACTTTTTTGCTGTGAGTTTGGCATACTCAGTGTTGAGTACTTTTTTGCTGGCTCTGGTGAGAGGCCCAATCCATGGTGCCCATTTCACATAGGAAGGTGAAACTTTACACGGATTCTCACGGTTACCTTTGTAGTTGAAAAACAAAAGCTCTCTAAAATGTTATTGCATTTAAAACAATTTATGGCAGTTAAAAGTATATACACAATCATCCATGGCAATACATTATCCATGGATAGATAGATCTTTTGGAAAACTTTTTTAAATATGGCTGCAGAATACTCCTTTTACAGAGAAATGTATAACTTACTTTGTAAAAAGCCTCTGCAAACAATTTCTTGGTCAACAGATTGCCAGAATTCCTCAATGTCAACATGACCTTCAAACTGTGGTGGGGGATCCTCAATATCACTAACTGTAAGACATTTTCCTCAAAATCAGTGTTTGGTAGTACTAATGTTAAGAGAAGAGAGACCACTACCTACCTGGCATGCTAAAAACTCCCTTCTTGTGCAAGTCCATTATCACGACAGGTGGATGGACTCCACAGTGCACACATGAAAAATTGTAATTATGTTCTGTCAATGCCTCAAAATGAAGATAGCCATGAAGAACGGAGTCATGGTTGGGATACTTTTTTTGGTTTGTCTGTTCCAAGATGTCCAAGGCCCTGCCAACTATATAGACTTCAAACTACCCAAATTCCTACATCACTGACTCTTTGACTGACTGAAAAATTCAAGTAAAAACATGCAAGTAATGCATTTAATAGGATGGGTGCATTAAAGTTGCATAAATTTAAAATTACCTGCACAGACTGTCTCAAGAACATGCAAAGATGCAGTGTCAATATTGTGTGGTCATCGAAATTGTGCAGTCCCTCGGCCCATTCCTGGTATCGGTAAAAATGACCACATACACCACACCTTTTGCAGTATGTGGTCACATCTATAAAGAAGAAAAATAAATAATTAAACTTAGCCATGTAAATATTAAGAAACAATAAAGTATTCCTTAACACACACCTTCTAGTATGCCAGTAAACGTGACAATCTTAGCTTTTTGCGAAATTAATATTGGATCTGAAAGAGGGATCTTCCCTGGGCATACAGTGCAAAAGGTCTCAATTGGAATGAGGTGCTTTGGGAGAGTCTCCATGTTCTGCGGTGAACAAAGATCTTTTGGCAGAACTGCTGGCAATTTCTTGTTTTTCAGCAAGTAAAGGACCATTGCATTCAAATCTTTTTTTTCAGGTGGATAGAGAATAATTTTCTCCGTACTGTGTATGTCTTGAGGACCAGATTCCACAAAGATGTCAAACACATCACTGTCTGTACTTCTCACTTTTAAGAAAAGTACTGGTTGAGTCTGGTTTAAGTGCCATTTTGCAATGGACTTATGAGGACATGAATTCCTTGGCTTTGAGCATGGGCAGTGCCAAGTGTTTCTTTTTTTGTCGAAACAAACAATTACTCTCCCTAACCGAGAATAATATGAGATGTTTGTTTCTAGGACTGACACACATATTTTTGATGTGCCATTTCCTAATGAAACTTCTTGACTCAGGGGGCAGCTCTCAGACTCTGCTTTTTGCTTCCTAACAAGACACATTTTCTTTGTATTTTCAGAAATCCACTTTCGTTCTACCATATCTGACAGAACTTCTTTAAGGGTGATGTCTGGTTCGGATGAAATAGGACAGTATGATATCGACTTAACATGGACCCACTGAAACCCCATTAAGCCACTTCTTCTGGTAAATTCAGCAGCCCGTTTGCATTGCTCCAGCTCACAGCTGACATGATGCTTGTTACCCCAGGTGCATTTCTGTACATGAATAGGGTTACTAAATCCAGAAAACGTTCTTCCAACAGCGAAAATGCCATTATTGCGGTCAATGCATTGGGATGGAAGATGGTGATTTGCGGTTACATCTGCATTTACTGATGAGTGACGTCTTTCAATGTGTTTCTTGATATTTTTCTTATTCAGAATCAAATTACAAAATGTGCATGTAGTTCTTTTGGGCCTTGACTTGGATATTTTTTGGTTACTCATACAGGTGGTTTGGGCTGGAGTTGATGTGGCAGGTGTGTCTTCACTGTTAGAAAGTGTAATGACTGCTGGATAGCATGCAGAGACGCTGGAGGATTGTTGATGGACGCTGGAGGACTGATGATGGACGCTGGAGGACTGCTCAAGGACGCTGGAGGACTGCTCACGGACGCTGGAGGACTGCTCACGGACGCTGGAGGACTGCTCACGGACGCTGGAGGACTGCTCACGGACGCTGGTGGACTGCTCACGGACGCTGGAGGACTGCTCACGGACGCTGGTGGACTGTTGACGGACGCTGGAGGACTGATGATGGACGCTGGAGGACTGCTCAAGGACGCTGGAGGACTGCTCACGGACGCTGGAGGACTGCTCACGGACGCTGGAGGACTGCTCACGGACGCTGGAGGACTGCTCACGGACGCTGGTGGACTGTTGACGGACGCTGGAGGACTGCTCATGTACGCTGGAGGAGGGCTCACGGACGCTGGAGGAGGGCTCACGGACGCTGGAGGACTGCTCACGGACGCTGGTGGACTGCTCACGGACGCTGGTGGACTGTTGACGGACGCTGGAGGACTGCTCATGTACGCTGGAGGAGGGCTCACGGACGCTGTCACGGACGCTGGAGGAGGGCTCACGGACGCTGGAGGAGGGCTCACGGACGCTGTCACGGACGCTGGAGGAGGGCTCACGGACGCTGGAGGAGGGATCACGGACGCTGGAGGAGGGATCACGGGCGCTGTCATGGACGCTGGAGGAGGGATCACGGACGCTGGAGGAGGGCTCACGGACGCTGTCACGGACGCTGGAGGAGGGCTCACGGACGCTGGAGGAGGGATCACGGACGCTGGAGGAGGGATCACGGGCGCTGTCATGGACGCTGGAGGAGGGATCACGGACGCTGGAGGAGGGCTCACGGACGCTGGAGGAGGGATCACGGGCGCTGTCATGGACGCTGGAGGAGGGTTCACGGACGCTGGAGGGCTCACAAACGCTGGAGGGTTCACGGATGCTGGAGGGCTCACAAACGCTGGAGGAGGGATCACGGACGCTGGAGGAGGGCTCACGGACGCTGGAGGAGGGATCACGGGCGCTGTCATGGACGCTGGAGGAGGGATCACGGACGCTGGAGGAGGGCTCACGGACGCTGGAGGAGGGATCACGGGCGCTGTCATGGACGCTGGAGGAGGGTTCACGGACGCTGGAGGGCTCACAAACGCTGGAGGGTTCACGGATGCTGGAGGGCTCACAAACGCTGGAGGAGGGCTCACGGACGCTGGAGGCTTCACGGATGCTGGAGGGCGCAGAGATACTGGGAGCTGTTGACACATTAGCTAACCAACATTTCTGCACATGGATCAAAAACAAATTTTGCCGAGTAATAATCTTTGCACAGTAGCAGCAGTGATAATGATGACTTCTGCAACATTCACCGTGGCATCTGTACATTTTATACCCTATAAACAAATAGAAATCCAGGTTTACAAACTCAAACTAAGATTATCATTATCGTAAGATTAAAATTGTACACAAATTAACATTGCAATTAACTGCTTAACATTACTAGTGGACAATATTAAACATTTATTTAAACTGACAGATACCTTCATGTTTAACAGCTGTCTTCTCGTGTGTTTGCATATGTGCCACAACATATGCATACTCTCCCATTTTGCTGCAGAACTGGCATTTGTAGTTTGGGGCAACAAAAATTGGATTTTTTAAGATACCTTCCTTACAAACTGTTGAATGAAGCTAGAGGAAAATAAAATAAGAATTAAAATTATCACAAACATTAACATTTATTGTGCTGGTGAACAAGATCTTCAGAATTACTGGTATGGTACATTCATGTAAAAAGGAACTCGTCAAGTAATCACAACTAGAAACTTGCATTGTTCTGAATGCAGCGATGTGTGAGGGGAAATAAATAACATTACATGTTGCATGTTACAGAGTGAGCTCCCAAATTACCCTAATGTTTACCCTGGCTAGCTAGCTTATTTGTTCTTATTGCCCGCCAATAGTTAACGTTATGTTGCTTTCACATGCTATCAGATATGTGATATTTGCAACTTCTGAAATCGTGATTTCGAGCTCATTGCATTCAAGTTCGAAATTGGAGGGTGTTCATGTACATTTTATACCAAGGAAAGTAGTTTTAAGTTAACGTTACCCCAATTCCGAGAGTAAGGCAGCATTATTATTATTACCACGCCAGCCACTTAAACAACGCCAAGCGAGGACGATTTAGTTTTAAATAAATAAAAAACATTTAATAGATTATCAACTCCAGAAACAGTACCAAAATATGTTACTGTATGAACATTTCTTATACAGTTCACTTTAAACGGTTATCTTTGGAAAATATTCTTACCGTGGTCTCTGAACGAGCTGCCATCTTGCCACCAAAATCTCGTTCTTCTGACATCTCGTGTGATTTGGTTGTGATTTGGACAACTTCAAGTTACGCCCCCTTCAAGTTACGCCCCCTTCAAGTTACGCCCCTCAGTCTGGCAGTCCGCAGACAGACCCATCTCCATTTTTGAGCTAAAGCCCTGAGGGACGTCGTTTTGTGTATCGCTGTCATGACGACAGCACGGGAGTTTTTTATGAATGAAAGCGGCTGACGCTCATAATTCATATTAAAGGTATCGACTCATTTTTTCATTTCATAACTCCTGACACAAATTAAGAAATAACTGTCGCTATAAGTTTCTCAGAATACAATAGTGGTCAAATACTGAAACTTGAGTCTTATATCTTTTTAATGATGTATAGTTTGTCGAAGTATAACATTAAATCTGATAGTAACTTTGAGCTATAAAAAAACGCTTCAGTGCGCCGACGCACTGGTGAGGCTTAACAGGTTAAAATATGCATATAAGTGGTAGAAAAAAAAGAACACAGGATTAGGTAGTTGCATGACTGTTTGATCATGAGTCCATTGAAAATTGTTCTTGAATGAGTTTTATGTATACTGTAGGAAAAATCTCAGTTTTCTGGTTTAGAAGAGAAAAGAGCTTCTTAAGAAAGTTCATTCAGAGGTCTTCAGGAGGAGGGGTTCAGGAATGTTTGCTGGTATCGATCCGTCTTGCAAAACTATCAAACGTTGACCAGTTCTTCCTTCAGTTAACCAATAAAAGTCTTTGGTTAGCAGACTTTCTGGAGACTGTGAATGATTCATGGTTGGGTAAATTGAATCTGGAATGTGAGGACTCTTGTGTGAGACCTTGGTCTCTGTCTTTCTCTTAAACAGTCAGCGTTTTGTCAACAAAGCTTGGTATTGACCAGCTATTTGGTTAGTGTTGGGGGGTGTAATTAGTCAGGCTGGTCGGAGCCTGGATCCCGTGACAAGATGGATGAGGATAGAAGTCCTGACCAAATCTTGAATTAATATTCTGTTTGAATTAATATTCTGGAAGAAGATTATTTTGTGGTTGGTTTTCTACGCATTGTCGTTACAACTGTTGCATCACATTTGACACCAGCTGCTTCAGGTCAGAGTGCTATTACATCATTTTTCCATGCTGGACAACAAGGGATCTACGACACCAAACATCCACGTCAAAAGGCTATAAGTGATGCCCTTGTAAAAGATCTTATCATTAGCTGTTGCTTGCCTCTCTCCATAGTTGACAATGAGGATTTCAGGCACTTCCTTCATGTCTTGGACCCTCAGTATAGGCCTATAGCAAGATCCACTATCTCCTCTGTTACCATTCCTGGAATGGTAAAAGTTCAGAAGGAATGGATAAAGAGCCAGCTGGCAGAAGCATCAGGTGTTGCTGTTACTACAGACATTTGGAGTGATCGCAAGATGCGGTCATTCCTTGGAGTGACAGCACACACAGTGACTGAGGTAAACCATGTACTCAGCCTTCAGTCATATCCTCTTACCTGCGAAAGAGTCCATGGCAAACACACCGGAGAAAAGATTGCAATGATGTTTGAATGCTGTGCTGAAGATTAGCTCCTTCCATTAGCAATCATGTTGGAGTTCCACAGGACTCAATTCTCTGGCCTCTATTGTTCTCAATGCACATTAATGATCTTCCAGCTGCTTGTCCGGACTGTAATGTGCAGATGTATGCGGATGGCGCTGTGATCTTCATACATGGTAAAGATGAAAAGATAATAGCTACAAACCTTACAAATTCACTAACTAAAGTTCAAAACTGGCTAAATCAAATTTGTCTCACTCTTAATACCAAAAAGACCGTTGTGATGATGTTCACAAAAAAAAAACCTGTGAAGCCAAATACTTTAAAAACTGAATGTAAGACACTCATTGAGCAACCACCAACAAGAAGTAGATCTTTTGTTTTTTTGGGAGGGGAGGAATTGGAGTTGGTAGCCCAGTTCAAGTACCTTGGGGTTATACTAGATTCAAACCTCACTTTCAAAAAACACATACAAAAGGTAACCAATGTAAATTTAATCTACAAAATTACAAACAAATCAGGTCCTACATTACAACTGAGGCTGCTAAATCATATCTTCATTGTATGATTTTTTCCCACATTGAGTACTGCTTCACAGTTTGGTCTTTTGCTGGAGTTACTGTATTAAAACCCATTGTTCAACTATATAAAAAAGCAGTTAAGGTATTTGACAGGAAACCACAGTCGTTTCACCTTTGTCCAATTCTTGAGAAGTATCAACTCCTAAATTTTGAAAATCTTACAATTTTTAAAAATAGCTGTCTTATTTATAAATCTATGAATGGAATCACCCCACCACCCCTAGGGGATTTTATCAAAAAGAGAAATAGCGAGACGAAGACTAGATCATTTACCCAGGGGGATTGTGAAGTACCATTTAGAAATTCTTCGTTGCACAAAATGTCCTCTCTATTAAAGGCTGCACAAATTGGAACAGTATGCCAACGGAAATTAGAGGGAGCCCAACTTTTGTTTCATTTAAGAAACATCTTAAAAAATGGCTGAATAACAATCAAAAATGTAATCAAGTACGAAGGTAAATATTTCGTAATAATAATTATATTAATATTTGATAGGTAGTTTTATTTATATATTTATAATAAGCACTTTGGGATGTCTATGTACAGGCATTTATGCAATTTAAATAAATATTACAATAAGTACTCTATAAGGTATAGGATCTTTTAATGTTTTTTTTTTTAGCTCTATATGTATATTTGTTTATATATATATTGTTTGTTTGTTTGTTTGTTTTTTTGGTTTGTATTTCGTCTATGTTTGGGTCAACGGATGAAAATTAGCATTGTGCTAAATCCGGCGTATTTACGTTCAACTTTGATTGTACGTTCATGAATATGCATTGTCCCATTTAAATAAAATAAACAGAAAGAGTATCTGATTAAGAATAAGATCAACTTTGTCATCACTGATAATGCGTCCAACATGAGGAAGGCATTCCAGGCCCGATTTCTGCCAGAGGAAGATAAGGCTGCAGAAGTTCATGATCCCAGGACATACATGGAGCCAGAGGATGAAATCTGGCAAGACCTGACACCAGAAGATCAAGAGGCAGTCAATGCCACTTTGGATGAGAACTGTAAGATGCAGAGACTGTCGTGCTTCACACATTCACTGCAGTTGGTCATAAAAGATGGTTTGAAAGAAGCCAGCACCCTAGCCAAGCTGTCCCGTGCAGCCAACCTCCTCCACAGTGGCACCTCGTTTAAAGACTGCTTTGAAGCATACTTCGGTGATGCAACAATTCCAACAGCAGATGCTACGCGATGGAATTCCACTTTGAAGCAAGTAAAGGCATATGTGAATTTTGACATACAAAAGCTAGCATATGTGTTGGATTTAGAGGGGCACAAAAGTCTAATCCTATCACAGCGAGAATACGCTCAGCTTAAAGAACTGATTGAAGCTCTCGATCCATTCTTAGAGGCAACCAACCTGACTCAGGGAGAGAAAACTGTCACTGTCAGTGTTGTTGTGCCCTGTGTCCTCACTCTGCACAGTCATCTGCAGGAAATAAGAGGAAGAGTCAGATACTGTGGGCCGCTGGTGAGAGCTCTGGAGAACTCCATAAAAGCAAGGTTCACAGAGATCTTCAGTGCAGTGATGATGCCGGGATGTGAGCCAGATGAAGGAAGAGGTCCCACCAAATTTCCTTTCACCATTGCCTACTTTGTAGCATCTGTGTTGGACCCAGCATTTGGTTTCTAGTGGCTAGAACATGATGTGCAGCTGGACAATAGCATTAAAGGGGAACAAAAGAGTCAAATAAAAGGTGAGAAATGTTTTTTCATGTTTACCTCTATGAGTTTTACGTCCACATCTAATATGTAAGCCCATTTAATAACATATTTATAACATATCTCTCCTGCCACCTCTTGTTTCAGAGTATATCAAAGCAGAAGGCGAGAAACAACAGTCATCATCATCATCAGCCGCTGCAACTGGGCCAGGGGTAGGTGATGCTCCAGCATCTCCTCCTGAGGCCCCTCAGAAGAAGCTGAAAATGTTCTCCCACTATCAGAAGACTCCCTCCTCCACTAACGACAAGCCATCAGTCCATGCTCAGTTGACTGCATATCTTGACTTGATCGCCGAGCAGGACTCAGTCCCATGCTTTGGGTTTTGGCAGCAACACAAAGCCAAGTTCCCTGCACTCTATCAGCTTGCCACACAGGTATTCTGTATTCCTGCCACCAGTGCACCCATTGAAAGGGTATTTAGCCATGGAGGCATTTTGATGAGGCCTCACCGTGCAAGGTTGAGTAGTACCATGCTTTCAAATCTGATGCTTTTAAAATGCAGCATGAAAATGCAGCATGATTAAAGATGCAATTTGTAAATTTTCTACGCTAGGGGTCTCTCAATCAAAACAATGGAAGTAAACACATGCTTTTGATGGTGTCGTAAAGTTGTAAAGCGTGTTGCAAAGTGTATGTCAAATCAGTAAATAAACTCTATTTGCAATCGTGACAGTGGTGTCATTTTTGTTTAATGTAGAACCTCTTTTATAAATTTGATCAGCTCTTTAAAGGTGCCAGAGTGGAGACAGGCACTGGGGGCTCGAGACTCGACTCGGACTCGAACTCAGGTAATGGTGACTCGACTTGGACTCGACTCGGACTCTTCTTTGGTGACTCGGACTTGGACTCGGACTTGGACTCGAACACTGGGACTCGAGACTCGACTCGGACTCGACAGTTGGTGACTCGACTACAACACTGAGAGGAGAAGCTCGCAGGCAATCGGGGGGACGTCAATATGGCGTACTGGCGTTACATTTTAAAATAAATACTATACAAAATAATTAATCAGAATACTTACTCCTGCTCACTCACGCCAAAGAACTCTTTGCTCAAGCTCGCCGTCTCTGCAAGATTAACGATGGCAGTTTGCACGCACAGCTACTAGAAGATTTACATCTGTCAGACAGGTTGCTCACGTCATCAAGCTTAGTTTGAGTCGGTATGAGTCTACGCGTCAGGAACGGAAGTGCTAAAAAATCACTAAAAATGGGTTTCACTTGTCTCAATTGAGTTCCAATGAGATGGCTCTGTCCACTTCTTATACTGTCTATGGTGCGATCTCAGAAGTAAACAGACGCGCCAAAGGAAGTACACTCATTTTGTCTGTCTCTTTATTATTTCACAGGTAAAATAATATGCACTTTAAACATTCTTCTGATTGTTCACATGACTATAGGAAGGTTTAGGAACGTAATTGTGAAGTGTTTTGAGTAACTTTTTCATGTTCTAATGTGTTTTATACAAATTGAATTAACTCGAGAGTTACAGCTGCAAACGATTTATTGTTTAGTAAATGCATTCAAAAGTATTACGTTATACAGCATTGTTGTGATGTTTTGAGTGCATTGGCAGTGCGAGGTTGCTTGTTATTTGTGTTTTAATTGAGTAGTTGAGTATATCTGTTGCATTAACAATTCAATCGCCATTTTGAGAGCTTTGCGCACACGCTTAATGAGTGACACGAGGCAATCAGGGTGAAGTGGTGTATGTAAAATGGCGTTGGGTTTTAGTTTATGCATTCTGTGTGTTTAAGTGACATGTTTGTCATCTTTCTAGTTATGTGAGTAATGAGAGTATCATTTATGTGAATCTTTATTGATTTATTCTGTACACACACTTCTTTCCACATAATATGGAAATCATATATTGCCTTTATGTGAAACAGGCTATGGAATACAGGTGTGTTTGTATTCATATATCTTATGTGTACACGTATGAGTCATATAACATAAGTTATTGTGCAGATGAAGTTATTTTTCTATGTAACTCAAGAAGTGTTTACAGTTACTAAAGTTTTATGATCTCAGAAGTAAACTGACGCGCCAAAGGAACGACACTCATTTTGTCTGTCTCTTTATTATTTCACAGTGTTTTTCACAGGTACACAGTTCTTCACTGCCTGTGTATCCTTTGCTGCCAGCCCAGATATCCCCTAGGTCTGAGGCTGTTAACACAAACAGCAGCAGTATGTCCTATGCACTGTCACTTAAAACAACACAAAGGAGGGGGTAAATACTCCCGTACCACATAACTGATGAAGCCTAGCTTCACCTTGATTGGTAGATTGCTGTCTTCAAAGTGTAACAGCACAGAAAGACTATCACACTTTTCATTATCTTTCCATGTCGTCAATCTTCTAGCCAAAGCAACTTTTCCTCCAATCAAGTTTCCTTTTACTTCTTCCATAGTTACATTTAAGGGTACTGCTGAAATAATGCCACGTTTCTTCACATCTATTTCAGCACAACTTATTTTACCACCAGCTAGCGTTTTCAGTTTTAGAATCTTTGCTTTCTGATTTTCATCCTTACACTTAATCAAGACTCTTCCATTGCTCAGACATGTTGCCCCTTTCACTGATCCCACTTATTTTTCTATCGCTTTTGATAGTTTAACAGGATGCATGTATTGCTCTGCTTGTTTGACAAATGTGATCATAACTTTTATTTCCTTTTCCTCACTGTTTCTCATCATCCTTTGCCCTGAATCCCTGGTTTTACTTGAACATAGTTTCTCATATTCAGACTCATCACCCATGTTACTTCCTTTTTTCCTTTTATTATATCTTACTTTTTGGAACTCCATATCTTGATTACCATCATCCGAAGAATCGTCCATTGTCCACCCGTTCCTGTTTTGTCCTTTTAGAATCTATTAATTTGTCCTGACGTTTCCGGTTCGATCAACCCCGTCGACGGGCTTTGGCCTTCTGGTGTAGATTTTCGCACAAACAAGTCCTCGCTCATTGTTCTTCCCAATCATTCCGATTGTTGCAAATATCACTGTACATAGTGTTGGTAAGGCAGTGACCTGAAGATTGGCAGGTGAACCTAACAGACTTTATGGCAGCTGGTACAGATCAGAACATCTAACTTTATCTGATGACTGTCACGATTTGGTTATGTTTCATGTTCCTGTTTCATGGCTGTCATGTGATCCCCTGTTCAAGTCATGTGATTTGTTCCCTTGTCTGATGTGTTATGTTGTCATTTGCTCATTGTTCACAGGTGTCCCTTGTCTTTTCATTAGTCTTGTGTGTATTTAAGCCCACATGTTTGCCATGTGTCTTTGTCAAGTTTTGTTTCACTGTTTCACTTGAGTTCTCTCTACAATTTGCCTTCAGTGGAACTTCCTCAGTCTTCATTTAGCTATTTCACCTCATCTAACACATAAAAACACCATCATAAAGATACTAAATCCTGACTATATGCTATTGATGATATTGATTCTATGCTAACAGATGCCACAGTTGTTTCATATGACTGAGAAGATGGTGGAACAACAGTAGTTGTCACCTAGACCATATGACTGAAAAACCTCTATGGAGAATCGGCTCTAATATTTACATTTACTAAAAACTACTACTACTACTATCATCTCTTCTTGTCAAGTATCAATATTGCTGTCAACCATATATGTCTGGCATATTAACTAGACTATGAGGTTTTCTACCATATACAGCTGAGGACCTTAACTTTATTTCCACAATGACAGCAGTGCACATTTATTCCAGATAAGTCGAGTCCTGCTGGAAGAATTCCCCAAGATGAGAGATTTGCGCGGTGGTTGGCTGCTTACAAAAGCATCTGGTGAGTGTTTTGTTGTTGTTGTTGTTGTTGTTACAGAAAATTTTATTTTTTAAAATATTATTAAAACCAAATTCATGTTATTTGGTAACTGTAAAAAGAGTACACAAGTCCAGATACAGTTAGATGGTGTGGACGTAGAAAGGGTTAATGAAAACAAGTTTCTTGGAGTAATAATAGATGATAAAATATGTTGGAAACCTCTCATAAAACATGTACACAATAAACTTTCAAGAAGTATTTCAGTACTGAACAAAGCAAAACATGTTCTGGACCACAAATCACTCCACATTCTTTATTGTACGTTGATATTACCATATCTAAATTATTGTGCAGAGGTTTGGGGTAATACTTATAAATGCAGACTATCATCAGTATCTATGTTGCAAAAAAGAGCCGTAAGGATAATTCATAATAGCGGTTATAGAGAGCACACAAATTCATTATTTTTAAGATCAAAGACATTGAAATTCACTGACCTGGTTCATGTTCAAACAGTACAAATAATGTATAAAGCAAAAAACAACTTACTTCCTGGCATTATTCAAAAACTGTTTTTTAATAGAGAAGGGAGGTGTAATTTTAGAGGTGATTGCAACTTTAAACATCCCTGTGTCTGTACAACATTTAAAAAGTTTTTGTATTTCTATATGTGGAGTGAAGTTGTGGAACAGACTAAGTTCAGTTATCAAACAATGTCCAAGCATGACTCGCATGAGCGGTACAAAAGTATGGCTTTCACAAGGTACAAGGATGAAGAAGGTCGTTGACTATGTGTCCTCACTGGTCATTTATACATTTATTTTTTACATTGTTTATTATTTACGGAGGATATAAACATAGGTAAATATATATGTTATTTTGGTATTTCATGGTGTGTGGAGAATTTTAATGTTTAAATGCTTAATTTTTATACAAATTAAGACGATCGGCCAACCGGATGATTATTAACAAGTAGTGAGAAGGGGTAGGATTAAATACACTTATGCTTCTTCCTACTCCTTTTCGGACATGTATAAGTTAATATTGTTTTTTGCTCTCTGTTTTAATGAGTATTTATTTTTTGTTTTGTTTGATTTTTATGTTGTTATTTTTTTCATTTATTTTTTATTGAATTATTATTGTTATTATTATTGTTTCTTTTACATGTTCGAAATAAAAAAATAAAAAAATCTAAACCTGTTATATATCAGATAAACACAGGTTATTTTGAATATTAAAATATTCTATCATTCAAAGGAAGAAAAAGCCAAGTGAATGTTGTTGTTGTTGTTTTTTCCAAAGGGGGCAGTGGACAAAGAAAGACCACTCCATTGCCCCAGGGAGCTGAAGGGTACACTGCACAAGTTCTGTCCTCATCAAACAATGGAAAAAATGTATTATATTATATTGTACCTCTTCAAGAAAAAATAGAGACTACCGCACTGCCATATGATGTTGCAGAGTTTGAAAGAATGCCAAAAAACACAAGCATGACTTGTTCCCTGATCCAGTTCCACATCGAGTCCTGTGGAGATAAAGAGAGTTGTCTCGTAAATCTTAGTTGTTTTATAAAAGACATATAAAAAACACTTCCATGTCCTCAGCTATGATTTGATGGAATCATTGTAGTTTAATTCAGTGTTCAGATCACAAGTCAATTGTTATAAAGGGTTGGCTTATTTTGTTTTATTTTCAAAGAAACATGAATCTGAAGAGGAAACAGACCAGACAGGATTCAGATCTTATTTGTGTCGTAAGCCATCAATGATGTTTCAGGGTAATATTAAAGCTGCATTTCAGACAAATTACTCAGACTGATATCACAGAAATCAGTATCTTTTATTCTTCGGTTCATATGCCACTGTTGTATTTTCAGGTTCAGGTTTATTTATATGCCTCTTTATAACCACTTGGCCCTTAGGACTCCTGTCCAATTTGTGGAAAGCAGTTTCCTGCAGAGATTGTGGCCTACCATGCAAGTTCATGTGGGGAGAGGTACTGCAAGCATAAAAAAGAAAAGAAAAAAAAAAAAAAACAGTAGTGCCAGTGCTGTTAGATCAATCGATTAAATTGATTAATTTGAATTTCTGTTCTAAAAAATTTAAAAGCTTAATTGTAACATCCAAATATTAGCGTTCAGCGTCAGTTCAGGCAGGCCGCGTAGTCAAGCTCAGCTATCAGCTGATACCCAGACCTATCAGCTGAACCGATTCCTAAGCACTCAGTTGGTCCCTTTCAATGCCTTCAGAACTGCCTTAATTCTACGTGGCATTGATTCAACAAGGTGCTGAAAGCATTCTTTAGAAATGTTGGCCCATATTGATAGGATAGCATCTTGCAGTTGAAGGAGATTTGTGGGATGCACATCCAGGGCACTAAGCTCCCGTTCCACCACATACCAAAGATGCTCTATTGGGTTGAGATCTGGTGACTGTGGGGGCCATTTTAGTACAGTGAACTCATTGTCATGTTCAAGAAACCAATTTGAAATGATTCGAGCTTTGTGACATGGTGCATTATCCTGCTGGAAGAAGCCATCAGAGGATGGGTACATGGTGGTCATAAAGGGATGGACATGGTCAGAAACAATGCTCAGGTAGGCCGTGGCATTTAAACGATGCCCAATTGGCACTAAGGGGCCTAAAGTGTGCCAAGAAAACATCCCCCACACCATTACACCACCACCACCAGCCTGCACAGTGGTAACAAGGCATGATGTATCCATGTTCTCATTCTGTTTACGCCAAATTCTGACTCTACCATCTGAATGTCTCAACAGAAATCGAGACTCATCAGACCAGGCAACATTTTTCCAGTCTTCAACTGTCCAATTTTGGTGAGCTCGTGCAAATTGTAGCCTCTTTTTCCTATTTGTAGTGGAGATGAGTGGTACCCGGTGGGGTCTTCTGCTGTTGTAGCCCATCCGCCTCAAGGTTGTGCATGTTGTGGCTTCACAAATGCTTTGCTGCATACCTCGGTTGTAACGAGTGGTTATTTCAGTCAAAGTTGCTCTTCTATCGGCTTGAATCAGTCGGCCCATTCTCCTCTGACCTCTAGCATCAACAAGGCATTTTCGCCCACAGGACTGCCGCATACTGGATGTTTTTCCCTTTTCACACCATTCTTTGTAAACCCTAGAAATGGTTGTGCGTGAAAATCCCAGTAACTGAGCAGATTGTGAAATACTAAGACCGGCCCGTCTGGCACCAACAACCATGCCACGCTCAAAATGGCTTAAATCACCTTTCTTTCCCATTCTGACATTCAGTTTGGAGTTCAGGAGATTGTCTTGACCAGGACCACACCCCTAAATGCATTGAAGCAACTGCCATGTGATTGGTTGATTAGATAATTGCATTAATGAGAAATTGAACAGGTGTTCCTAATAATCCTTTAGGTGAGTGTGTATATATATATATATATATATATATATATATATATAATACTTTATAAGGCAGTCTTTTGTGTGACAGTAGGATTCATTTTTTATATTGATTTAAATATTTTTTTAAATATAATGTAAAAATTGCAATGGCAGATACACTTGCTCCTTGAAATTTAAACAAGAACACAAACGCAGGAACAGGTGTTTTCTTCACTACTGTAGCATTCAGCTCGTTGTCATGGCAATAAAGTTGACCGGTTTCTGAAGGTGACTTCCAACTTTTTAACTGTCCATTGACTTCTAATGTATGGACAAAGAAATCGTCTCGGGTTACGTATGTAACACTCGTTCCCTGAGTAGGGAACGAGACGCTGCATCGATACTCGATACTTTGGAGAATGCCTTCGGCATGAAACGTCTGAAGTCAACTATGGAACTATTCCAATCTTGATTGGTGCAACGTCACCCGTGACGTCGCATGTGACGGTGATCCGGAAGCTACAAAAGGGTCACAGGAACCAGGAAATGTTAGCTTCTAATTGGTCAAAGCAAGTCGTTCTCAGGGACGCGAAAAGTGTGGCCGAGGGATGCAGCGTCTCGTTCCCTACTCAGGGAACGAGGGTTACATACGTAACCCGAGAACTCCCGCTGCATCGATACTCGATACTTTGGGGAACGAATACCCACGCCGCCACACTGAGAGAAAAAACGCCCTGGTTTAAAGCATCTGGTACACTCACGGACGATAGAATGAGTAGAGGGCAGATCCAAACTAGCTTGTCATAAGATTTGGTGCAAGAAGGGGAGATCTGGAGCCGGAGGCTCGACTGACCTCATGGATGGGAGCCCCAGACAGTAAAAAATATTAGATGAGAGGTGAAGGCAAAAGCGCACCTTGTACTTCAAATATGAGTGGTTTTAGATAACCAACTGTACTCTTAATAAAGGGAATAGCTCCTAACCCTTAATGTATAACTAGATGGACTGACTCCTCTCAGCCTGAGGCCTAATGTAGGAACCTCAAAGGCTACGACCTTGACCATCCGACACATGCAATGGAGGATGGAATACCCGAAGAATCTTAACATTGCCTACAGGTACCTCAGTACCGGGCAAAAATAACATTGAGTGGCTCCCACGCTAGCAAGTAAGAGGGGGCAGCACCACCACTCTTCCAGGGAGTAAGATGAGCAGGAAGCAGACTCAATAGATTCTCCTATATATACTTATATATCTCAAATATATATTTGTATACCTCATCCACAGGACATGATGGGTGCCAGGGATAACTCATCAGCCTGATGCCAATAGGCTGGATGAAAAGGAGTCATCCTCCAATCTACAGGAACATGGAGTTTCAGTGGGAATGTCCTTTCGAGAACACCCTTAGAGGCTTGCGGAGGGCACTGAGGCCGCCACAGAGGCCCTAAGCATGAACAGGAGATCCCGTTAGAGAGCGGGATGGAACACCAGTACTGAAGCCAGTGGGCAGTAATAAACTGGGTTCAATGCCCTCCCTAACTTAATTGTTTAGTTCCTAGTAGAGTGGGGTTCTAGTATGGATGTCCTGACCACCTCGGTGGAAAGGGAAACCTAATTATGGGTGGGACCCCCTCAGGGGCCAGACCCATAGTCTCCATAACTCTGGTCGGGGATGAAATAATGTACCATCAGCCTGAGACAGAAGACCTCTCCTAATAGGAATTTTCCATGGAGGACTCTCCAAGAGACTAATAAGGTCCGAAAACCAAATTCGGGCCGGCCAGTACGGAGCTACAAGGAGTAGTCTCACTCCGTACCTCCTGACCCTTTCTAGAACCCCAGGGAGCAGAGCGATCGGGGGAAAAGCGTACAGATGTGACCTCGGCCACATCTGTACCATGGCATCCAAGCCCAAAGGAGCTGGATGTGAGAGAGTACCAGAGCGGGCAATGAGAGTTCTCATGAGAAGCGAACAGGTCAACCTCCGCCTGGCCAAACTCTCTCCATATAAGCTCAACCACTTCAGGGTGGAGCCGCCATTCCCCGGGCCTCAGCCCCTGCCTCGACAGGATGTCTGCTCCCATATTTTCAACCCCAGGAATATAAATAGATCTGACAGAGAGAAATTTGTCCTGGGACCAAAGAAGAATTTGATGCGCCAGTCTACAAAGAGGGTGAGATCTTAACCTGTTAACCGTTGCCAGTGCGCCCGCGCACTGAAGCGTTTTTTATTTATTTAATTCAAAATTACTATCAGATTTAACCCCCTGAGGTCGGCTATCGCGCCGGCGCGATAGGCTCGTTTTTTTTCCTTATCAGTGCAAACAAAATCAAAATTCTAATATAAATTTTTAGGTAACACTTTATATTACGACCCGCAAACAACTGCGTAAGTAAACCGAAATTACGATGTACGTTTCTGTAATTATAGTGTACTTACGTGTAGGTATAAGGGAACAATATGTTAAGTTTTGGGTAATAAAGGGGTAACAAGCAGATATACAACCTGCAAAGAACTTTGTAAGTAAACCGAAATTACGGTGTACGTTTCTGTAATTATAGTGTACTTCCGTGTAGGTATAAGGGAACAATATGTTAAGTTTGGGGTAATAAAGGGGTACAACCAGATATACAAGCAAATTATTTATAATGTAATTATTTTAAAACTAACAGGTACCTATTCTGTTAATATATTCCAGGCAAAAATTGTACGTCTGTTGTATATAAAAGTTTTTATCACATTTCTGGCAAAATATGTTCTTGTACAATGTAGTTACAGGGTAATTTTGACATCTGTGGGTTGTAAATTAAACTTATATATGGCTGTATGTAAGCACAGAATGATAAAGAATTAAAATTTATTGGCTTTTCTTACTAAACTACTTAACGTTAAGCCAAAAAAAAAATGTTTCTGCTATGATTTTAATTTAGAACGTACCATGTACTTACCTCATCACATTGTATTGCAATGACACTTAAATGTCAGGGGATACTGTGTAATTAAAAGTTTTCTTGTTTTGTTTTCTTAATAAGAGTACCTTTCTCTGTAATTACTGTGCAAATAGTGTTGTTTCGTATTGTTACATATTAAGTAGTGTTTGTTTCCCCCTTGTTCTGTGTAGTTACAGGGTAAGTGTAACTCCTGCGGGCTGTAAATTAAAGTGGCGCTTGTTACCCCCTTGTTCTGTGTAGTTACAGGGTAAGTGTAACTCCTGCGGGCTGTAAATTAAAGTGGTGCTTGTTACCCCCTTGTTCTGTGTAGTTACAGGGTAAGTGTAACTCCTGCGGGCTGTAAATTAAAGTGGCGCTTGTTTCCCCCTTGTTCTGTGTAGTTACAGGGTAAGTGTAACTCCTGCGGGCTGTAAATTAAAGTGGCGCTTGTTACCCCCTTGTTCTGTGTAGTTACAGGGTAAGTGTAACTCCTGCGGGCTGTAAATTAAAGTGGCGCTTGTTACCCCCTTGTTCTGTGTAGTTACAGGGTAAGTGTAACTCCTGCGGGCTGTAAATTAAAGTGGCGCTTGTTACCCCCTTGTTCTGTGTAGTTACAGGGTAAGTGTAACTCCTGCGGGCTGTAAATTAAAGTGGCGCTTGTTACCCCCATGTTCTGTGTAGTTACAGGGTAAGTGTAACTCTTGCGGGCTGTAAATTAAAGTGGCGCTTGTTACCCCCTTGTTCTGCGTAGTTACAGGGTAAGTGCAGTAAATATACAATAAAGGATCCCATTTAATTTCTGACTTTTATTTTACAAAAAAAATTCAAAACAGTTTTTCATCTTAATAAAACATTGTCTTTTCTAAAGTATATTCAAACAACAAAGTAACACATTATATCCCCCCCCCCCCCCTTTTATTTGCTTCTCTTGCTTTTCTTCTTCTTGCTTTTCTTGCTCTTCTTTTCCTGAACTTCCACTGGGGACTCTGAAGTTGAGGAGTTGATGGAGTCCCATTGGTTTTGCTGCACTGCAAAAATATGAATATATATACATGCTCTTAGCAAGCTACACCTTCAATTTTAAGTTGTCGAACAATCCTCCACTCTAAAACATTTTGTGCCACCTGATATTACTGTAGTAACTGTAAATTTGAAGAAAACACATTTTGGTGAAGTTTGAGGCAGATCATGGGGGGGTTGTGATATTTTATAGTGATAATGAATGTAGTGCAGCAGAAAATGTTTTTTAAAAAAGCATAGTTGTTCTGACAGCAACAAAAAACAAAAAAGCATGACACAAACCTGAGGGCTGTGGCATTACAGTATATCTTTGTGCCATTGCAGATGGGGCAGCAGACTTCATCTTTTCGATTTCTTTTTTCAAAAAATCACACTCATCTTTCAGCAAAGTGATCTCTGCTTTAAGAGTGATAATTTTATCTTTGAAAGAAAGAAAGAAAGAAAGAAAGGTTAGACGTTTAAATCTTACTCCTGCTCTACTCCAGGGCTTATACTTGTGACCACTTTCCTATTTTTTAAAACATCAAATTGAAGAACTAAACATCTATGGAGGGATTATTGGGTCAGATTGAAAACTAAAAGTCTAAAACTAAAAGTCTAAATTTGAAACTAAAAGTCTAAATTTGAAACTAAAAGTCTAAGTCGAAAACTAAAAATCCCCAAATTCCAAATCCTAAATCCTAAATGATTAAATGCCCAATCCTAAATCCTCAAATTCCCAATCCTAAATCCTAAATGACCAAATGCCCAATCCTAAATACAAAATGCCCTATCCTAAATACCAAATGCCCAATCCTAAATACCAAATTCATTTTCGACTTAGACTTTTAGTTTTCAATTTAGACTTTTAGTTTTAAATCTGACCCAATAATCCCTCCATAGTACCTAATTTATAAACAAACTTATTGCATTACAAATTAATGTTGGAATGATAATATACATAATAAATATTAAGCTGTGGCTACATAGCATCATAGACTTCATAAAAATAAATATTGCACATCGTAATATAATAAGAAGATATATTTAATCATTTAGTGTTGTTGCTCGGGGGTGACGGGTATTCAATGCGCAATTATAATAGCATACCAATATCTTTACAATGGGAAAGTTTGTGGTGAAAATATTAAATTTGGAAAGATTGTGATGCTGCAATATTGTGAAAGGTAACGTTACTCCCCAATCTTACACTTAAATGCGTCATCATGTTTTCCCGACACAGTGGTGGTCATGCTGCTCCCACACGCGACTTCAGTGGATGTGGCGTTTTCACCCACCGTCCTGTACTTCGACGGCTTCATAATCTTTCTTTTTGGACGGTTCATCTTTGATTAAAGACGAAAAAGGAACATCTGATAATATATTACCGGAAGGACGGACACTCAACTCACTATCTCCAAGCTCTGCTATCTCTCACTCTCTTGCTATTGGCGGGTCGCAAGCAAGGTGCATACCGCCACCCACTGTTCGGAATATGCAACCTCATGGCTTCACGTACTTATAAAAGGTAAATAAATTAATTTAATAAAAAAAAAAAAAAAAACGTTATTCTATTATATATCCTACCTGACTGTCATGGGAATCGAGTCCAAAAATAAACAGGCTTCAGCGTGTTTGCAAACAGAGAGGACGTATTTTGTGGGCGGAGCCCAACTGGTGGCAATAGGTTATAATCAATTATAACTATAAAAATGATGGCCTTTTTTTTTTGTTTTTTTTTGCATTCCTATTCTATGACACTCAAGCTTGCAGTGACGTGACTGTGACGTCTACTCGCAAAAGGTCACTATCAGTGACATCAAGTATCGCGAAAACGATTAGAAAGCAAACGGCTCCCTGTGCTTTTTCGCGGTACTTACCACGTCAAGCCTATCGATTCTCCGATTCAGAAATCAAAAAACCTATCTAAAGATCGAAGTCAAGTTTTACTTTGGATTCATCCATCACCATACGAAATGTTTGGGTAAAGTTTTTTTTTTTCCCTGTAAATGCAGGCTACTGTAACGATTAAAAGTGTAAACAATATAATATCTATTTGTTTATTTATTCGCTAACATGTTTTGTTAACATGTTTTTTTTTTTTTTTCATGTCCGAATCTACAGCAAACTTCCAGTCGCAAATGTTTAACTAATGTTTACCTACTGTCTAATTCTATTACATCTTTTAATTGTATTAACTTACGTATCTTTCATCTTCGGATTTTATGCCCTACAGCATGTAAGTTAAGTTACGAAATCTTCGGAATTTACTGTACTTTACACTCGTGGACACATTATCAGGTAAGTTTCGTTCGCCTTTCGATTGTTTGCCTTTCGATTCAGGTTTCATCACTAAATGAGTTTTTATGTATTTATAATTAATCCTAAAAAAAAAATTTGAGTAAGAAATCAATAGTTATTTGGTAATGCTTTTAGTTGTGTGGTGTACTTCCCTGCTGGAAAAAACAGCAAGACCAGCATATGTTGTGTTATGGTGCTGGTTTGCTGGTGACCAGGGGGTGCGTTTCCCGAAAGCATCGTTGGCCAACTATGGTCGCAAGTTCCGTCGTTACCAATAGAGTTCAATGGACATTGCGATGAACTTGCGACCATAGTTGGCCAACGATGCTTTCGGGAAACGCACCCCAGCATGGGAATTATGCTAGTCTATGCTGTTGTTGTTTTTTTAGCAGGGTAATGCTTCACATACCTTAATGTAAAGGTATATTGAATTTACAAGGAGGAAAATGTCATGTGAATTCGAAATAACTTGACCGCGTATTTGGTAAGCTGCTGCGATACGTCAGTGGTGCGCCATATTAGCGGTGTAGCCTGCAAAGAAATGAGAGTAAATGGGAAAGCTGCAACTTTTTTATAACTTTTACATCTCTCCATCGATTTCAATGATTTTTATCTGTGTGGAGTACATAAATGTCTTAGATTTGCTTACAATTGCTTAGAATCTGTACCGTTAAAGCGTAAAAAGGTATAAGGAATTATGATTGTATACGATTAACGTTAATTTGGATAGCGGAGGCATCCATAATGTAATATAGGCTACAGCTTAATGTACATGAAGTGAAATCAATTATTTTGGCTTGATGGTTTGTATACCCTCATACTGCACACGACGGACGCATTTTTACCTCCAGTTGCTATGAGAGTAATGGAGAAGTTTCCACCACTAATTGGTGGCGCCGTTGACCTACGATCCAGCAGCCAACGCGCGGTCCAATTATTTCTCGTTGTATCTAAATAATGGGTTGTGGTGTTTAATTATAAAAATGAAGTTAACCATTATTTGCCTTTGTTTGTCTTTATCTTCGACAGTCATGGGTACGTTCATGAGAGAACTACAATACATGACATGGAAAGGGGGAAGAAAGTTGATTAAGTGGTTGCAGAAACATAGGCTGCTTGCACCAAAGATGAAGTGCCCTGTTTGTAGGACCCATATGAAAATGTCAAGAACAGGCTCTACAAAAATTGGTTATAGGTGGTAAGTGTAAATGTATCTGTGTAAATATTTTGCTTAGTTGCTAATTATTGTTAGTCCTTTTTCGTGTACATCTTTTTGAATGGTTCATTCTGTGGCAAGTCTGAATTAGTTCACCCAAAAATGAAAATGCTGTCATCATTTACTCTTCCTCAAGTTGTTCCAAACCTGTATGACTTTCTTTCTTCTGCTGAACACAAAAGAAGATATTTTAGAGAAAGTCGGTAACCAAATGACTGATGGACCCCATTGACTTCCATAGTGGAAAAAAAATACTATGGAAGTCAATGGGGACCAGCAACTGTTTAATTACCAACCTTCTTTAAAATATCTTCTTTTGTGTTCAGCAGAAGAAAGAAAGTCATACAGGTTTGGAACAACTTGAGAAAGAGTAAATGATGACAGCATTTTCATTTTTGGGTGAACTATCCCTTTAAGATGAAAGCCAAAATAAGCAAATCATAATAGTAACCCAGTGTTTTTGAAAAGTATACAGATCAGACATAACAAGGATGAATTGGTTACACCGGGTAAAGTATGAGCAGTGTGAAGGATAAAATAAGATAACCCAGGACCCCTGGGTTTAGAATTGACCAGGGTAAACTTTCAACTATGTATGATAGCTAAGTTTGCAAAGAATATGAATTTAAAATCACATTGAGATATCTTTAATACTTCTTAAGCTACAAACACACAAACTTGGGGAAATTTCTTTGTGACACTCATACAGGAATGTGCTGTGCAGTTATTTTTTTTAAGGGAACAAGATGCATTTCCAGTTTAAACATTTTTAGTAGACTTCACAGATGTAGATTTTAGTTACATACTAGATAATTTACTGGATGACGTGCACATAATTTAAAACAAGGATTATTTGCATGATATTTCAAATAAACATTCTTTAATGCAATTAGTGTGTCATTTCTATTGTTGTTTCTTTTAATCATTAAGAAATTTCATGTTTTAGTTGACAATTTGTTTAATCTTTCCACAGGAGATGTAGAAGAAGATGCCATAAGGAAATTTCCAAATCTATTAGGACAGGATCCATCTTCGAGGGTTCACACATGGAAATTTCAGAATGGCTCAAGATAATGCAAAAGTAAGTTTGTTTGTTTGTATAAATAATTATATATTGTGTGCAACAGTGAATATATTGAGTGTATTATCTATCAGTGGTTTCTTATTTTAATTTAAGTTCATTTCAGTTATTGTATCTCAGAAACATAAGACACACAACTAGGGGTGGCACAGTGGGTAGCACTGTTGCCTCACAGCAAGAAGATCCCATAGGTCAGGTTGCCTTTCTGTGTAAAGTTTGCATGTTCTCCCTGTGTCAGGGTTTACTCCGCCCTTGTGAAAAAAAAGTGCACTTAAGTGTACTTTTATAAAGTGTACTTATTACATAAATAATATACTTTAAATATATACACTTAAGTGTGAATTAAATGCCATCTTTTCGGCGCACTTAATGCACATTAAGTGTAATTAATTTCAAATATATCATATATTAAGTTGAAATAAAATGTAATAAGTTGCCATTAAGAGTGATTTTTTGGAACAACTTAATTGGTACTTTATTACAACTTTATATATACTTTCATAATTGCTTCTAGTGCTTTTAAAATATACTTAAAGTGCACTACAAAATGTAATGACACGCAATTAATGTGATTTAAAATATACTTTAATGTCAGTTAACAATACACTTAAGTGTGAATTAAATGCAATGTTTTCGACACACTGAATGCACATTAAGTGCAATTAATTTATAATATATCACATATTAAGTTGAAATAAAATGTAATAAGTTGCCATTAAGAGCGATTTTTTGGAACAACTTAATTGGTACTTTATTACAACTTTATATCTACTTTCATAATTGCTTCTAGTGTTTTTAAAATATACTTAAACTGCACTACACAATATAATGACACGCAATTAATGTGATTTAAAATATACTTTAATGTCAGTTAACAATACACTTAAGTGTGAATTAAATGCAATGTTTTCGACACACTGAATGCACATTAAGTGCAATTAATTTAAAATATATCACATATTAAGTTGAAATAAAATGCAATAAGTTGCCATTAAGAGTGATTTTTTGGAACAAATTAATTGGTACTTTAATACAACTTTATATCTACTTTCATAATTGCTTCTAATATCTTCAAAATATAGTTAAAGTGCACTACACAATATAATGACACGCAATTAATGTGATTTAAAATATACTTTAATGTCAGTTAACAATACACTTAAGTGTGAATTAAATGCAATGTTACAATCAACAAAGCTAAATGTAAAACCCTCTAAATTTACTGACAAAATAATCTCTAAAAGAAGTACATAAAAACCTTTCTGTTGATGCACAAGAAAACCCCAAGAAACACTATGCATAAACACAAACAGTTTTGGAAAGAGACCTTTGGGTAATGCTTTACAAAAATATATTAGTTACCTACTTCAGTTAACATGAACTAAGAATGAATAATACTTTAAGCATTTATTAGTCTAAGTAAGATAATATTAGTCTTGGTTAGATCATGTTGGCTAAAAAATAAACTAATATTAACAAATGAGACCTAATTAAAAGTTACCGAACCTTGTTTTTTAGCTCTTAAAGGGATGTTCAGCAGAAGAAAGAAATTCATACAGGTTTGAAACAACATGAGGGTGAGTATATGATGACAGAATTTTCATTTTAAAGTGGAGTATCCCTTTAAACCTTTACCAGCACCAACAGTAAACAGGACCAAATGCTTACTCCAGCATTACAGTGAATCCAAGTTTGTCTAAAAAAAAAACCCACTAAAAAAAAAAAAAAAATTTGACTCCAAAAGCACAAAAACCAAAATTATTTGTCACCCAATTTTTTAAGTTGTTGGAAAGTGCTGTTTATGTCAATGTCCCAGATGCTCTCCAGAGTATATGTGAATGGAAATGTTTCAAAGATGCAGGAAAGTCAGAAAAAATGCCTTGAGGAAAAAAACAAAAAAACAGAAAATTTGTTTATAATACAGATCCAGTCCATTATTATATTTGGCTCAATTGAATGAAAGAGATAGATATACAGTTGCGCTTCAAAGTTGATATACACCTTGCAGTATCTGCAAAATGTTAACAATTTTATCAATAATAGGGATCACAAAAATGTATACGTTTTATCTTTATTTAGTACTACCCTGATGAAGCAGTTTATTCTGCAAGGTGTATGTAAACTTTTGACTGTTAACTGTTGATAAATTGTGTGATGTGATTGATTACCTCAGTCACCAGGGCCACATCGTAGTAGAAAGCTGGGCAAGGTTCCTTCTATTTCCCACAAACACCAGGATTCCACTGACTACGCCATCTTTACTGACACTGGGCTTAAAGTGATTCAAAATAGAGAACCTTTTTATTGCTACTTTACAGGGAATTAAGCATAACTTTATCAATTACACAAATATAGATATATGACCCATGCAAACCCAGGACCAATGCAAATTAAGAAAGGTATTCTTACATTTTAAGCTTGCCCCACATAGCTATCTTCATGAAGGATGTTCCTGTTCCTGTATTTACCACGGTTGACACAGCAATGCTGCAAGCCTTCTTCCTTTGGTTTGTTACCTATAAAATATATGATGATTATAGGGCAGGTGTAAATGCACAGGTGGGAATTTATTACTTGCACATGCAAAAGATTCAAAGCATTTAAAAGCTATAGGGATAACGTTAGTTAGTGACTTGAAAGTAGTGTTTTAGCTTGATCAGGATGTGCTGTCATGATAAATCTTGTAACATCACCTCATCAATACAGGTCTGTGATTCCACACCGCTTGCACTGTATCTCCAATAACAAATATGAACTGATCCTGCAAAATGAATGTTTAAATCCAGATAAACACAAAAATATTACATATTCCAAAACAAATAGTAATTGAACAACTCTTTAAATACAAAATGAAATTGAACACATTACAAACATTTTTTCTAGAGGTGGGTAATATATTAAATATTTATGGTGGTTATAAGATTGATTATTTGTATTAAATGTAGGCTATATAAACGTCTTCGAGTGTTACAATATTGGATCAGCATTCAGCAAATGTTTAGTAGCTTGTTTAAAATAATTTAAAAAGTCGGTTTAGTTGTTTTTTTTTAAATCAGCAACCAAATTCCTCGAACACGACCACACACGCCTTCCTCACATTACAATGTAAGACATTATTAGAATGCAATCATATATAAATTATTGAAAACATGATTAATTCACCTCCCGAGTCTATTGAGTTTATAATATCTGCGATTAAAATGAACTCAGCAACTGACATGTTACGGTGAAAAAAAAATTAACTAAAGAAAGCATCAATATATACTTACTTGACTGATTATTTGCAGCATAACGTCTCATCTGCAAGCAAACATCCAAACGTGGTGCTGCTTTTGTTCTCTTGTTTGGCTAGCTTCAGTATGATCACGCATCGCAAACGGATCGCAAAACATAGCGCATTTTTCAAACTCTAGTGAAGTAGAGCGTCATAATGACGTAGTATTTTTCGCGCATGCGCATTAAACAACATATTCATATATCATGCATGGTTAAATGTTATTTCAGCTTTTCTGTTTAAGTTGTTCTAACTCATTGTGTTGTTAAACTCTGTAAGTTCACAAAACTTTACTCATTAACCTAACTAAAAGTTAATCTTTTTTTCAATGTAGTCTAGTGTGATTAAAATTAAATGTATTTTAACTGAATTTAAATGCAAATTCATTTTGTTTACATTTGTTTAACTTTTGCTCGCAATTAATACAATTTTAAATGTGTGTTTAATTGACTTAGAACAACATAATGATATTGAAAGTATTATGTTCACAGATGTAAAGTAGCTACAACACATTACTATTAGACTCCTCTCATATATTACATTTTATTTTCAAATATTATGTAGAAAGCTGACACTAGTTGAGTTCATAGAGCAAGGGCTGGTGATAAAAATGTCAACAATAAGTTGTACTGGATTATACTGTATAAGCAGATGTATTGGAAAAATACATTTCAACTGTATTTTAATGCACACAGTATATGTTATAGACAAAACACATTTACAATACATTAACAAATTAATTTTGGACAACACACTTGAGTTGGAATTAAAATCAATTATTTTCCATGTTTTCCATTAAAACTGTTATTTTATATATTAGTCAATACATCCAAATAAATTCCCTTTAATAACTTATAACTTTAACTTTAATAAATGTAAAACACTATAAATCATAATTATTTAAAATGTATGTTTAAGTAAAACTTAGCAGACATTACAAAGTGCATTTTTTAAAACATGCACTTAAGTGTGTTTATAAATATTGTCATGAAAGTGTTCTTTCTTTAAGTAACATTTAATTAGACATTATTAAAAAGTGCATTTGTAAAAAGTGCACCTAAGTGTGTTTATAAAAATTATGATGAAAGTGTACTTTCTTTAAGTTAAGCTTAATTAGACATTATTACAAAGTGCATTTTTAAAAAGTGTATTTAAGTGTGTTAAGAAATATTGTGATGAAAGTGTACTTACTTTAAATTAGACTTAATTAGATATTATTACAAAGTGCATTTGTAAAAATTGTACTTAAGTGTGTTTATAAATATTGTGATGAAAGTGTACTTACTTTAAATTAAACTTAATTAGATATTATTACAAAGTGCATTTGTAAAAAGTGCACTTAAGTGTGTTTATAAATATTGTGATGAAAGTGTACTTACTTTAAGTTAAACTTAATTAGATATTATTACAAAGTGCATTCGTAAAAAGTGCACTTAAGTGTGTTTATAAATATTGTGATGAAAGTGTACTTACTTTAAATTAGACTTAATTAGATATTATTACAAAGTGCATTTGTAAAAAGTGCACTTAAGTGTGTTAATAAATATTGTCATTAAAGTGTATTCCCTTTAAGTACACTTAAGTGGTCTTTAATTTTAATTTTATTATATTATCTGCAAGTGCACTTTTCAAAAAGTATACTTTGATTATTTTAAGCACACAAAAAGTACGCTTTCAATACAATTAAGCACACTTCTTTTTCACAAGGGCGGGTACTCCGGTTTTCTCACACAGGAAAAAAACAGGCAGGTTAGGTAAATTAGAGATGCCAAATTGCCCCTCCCCCAACGTTTGTATCAATCAACTTGTGTGGATTACTTGTGTATGGATTAACCAGTTCTCGCCATGCATATAAGCCATAGATGCTGGAATAACATTAAAAATAAACAAACACGAAACTACAATCACTGGATATATTGTGTAATGTAACATCATATTGTTTGTGTTTCATTATATTTTATGGAGTCAAAGGTAAATTACACCCAAAAAAAGAAAATTGTCATTATTTACTCATCTTGTTTCAAACCTGTATACATTTCTTTATTCTGCTAAACACAAAGAAGATATTTGGAGTAATTTCAGTAACCAAACAGATCCAATCCCACATTTACAGAAATAGTAGGGAAAATAAATACTATGGGAATCAACATGAAATGAGATCTGTTTTGTTACTGACCTTCTTCAAAATATATTCCTTTGTATTCAGCAGAATTAAGAAACTTAAGACAGGTTTAGAACCACATCAGGGTGCTGCTTATATATCTCGTACATGGTTTAACACTATTTTGAATTGTCAGTTTTGCTCAAGGTCTCAGGAAAAGACATATCGACTTGATTGAGGAAGGGGCTGCTAGAAGTAGTACATCAATCACAAGAGTATATAATACTCTTCGCCAATGCTGTGTCACTGCAATTAAAAGACTTCAGAGAAGAAAGAAGATGAGGATTGGTGGAAGACATGCTTTTGTTGTCATTGACGAAAGTAAATTCCGCCACAAAAGAAAGGTACAACATTGAATGGTAGATGCTGTTGAGATTACTATCAAGATAAAAAATATTTAAGATATTCAAGTAAAAATAATAACATGGCTGTATCATTTTGATTTTACTATGTGTAGTACAACCGTGGACGCTTCGGAAGAACATGGCGAAGGAAACATTCATGGGTCTTTGGAATGCTGGAGGTGCAAGGAACATCTAGAAAACCAATATTGAAGTTGGTCAAACATCGCCGAAGAAATAATCTGCTACCCATCATACGAAAGTATGTAGTACCTGGGAGTGAAATTCTAAGTGATTGCTGGAGGGCATACAACACCTTGCCGCAGCATGGATACATACACTATCAGGTTAACCACCGACGATACTTCGTCCATCCACAATCAGGTGCCCACACCCAGCACATGGAGCGTGCATGGCGCACATATAAAGAAAACATATATAGATTCAGGGGAAACCTCACCAAACAGTCACTGAAAACAAATCTTTGTTTAGTTGAGTGGAACTACTGGCTTGGTAAGAACCACAGACATGGACCCATTGGTCGCCTAATTCATGATATTAAAAAAGTATATAGATTTTAAAGAAAATTAAAAAAGAGAGAGTGGTCATAACAGTTATTTTTGTAATGTTGGATGTTATTACACATTTATATAATTTAAAATTTTGATTCTGTTAAAAGTGTGAACAAGTTTTAAACTTAAATTTTTGAAGTAATTTTGTCCTTGATTACAATACTGATTTTTTGGTTGTAATTAACTATTATTAAACAGACACTGTTCAATTGTTATCGTTGTGGTTGTGCTTTTTTAATTATTTTTTAATATTTTAATGTTTTTATTATAGTTCTTATTTTTAATAACAGAAATAACGGTAAAATTTTCTCGTATTTGTTAACAATTAGTTAATTGATTAGATTACATGAGGTATCAATAAATAATACAGCATTTATTAATCTTAGTTCATGTTAAATTCTGCATTTACTAATACATTTATAAAATCAAGTGGTATAACATCATGCACTATGAACTAACATAAACAGTAACTTACATTAACAAAGATTAAATAAATGTTGAAAAATTATATTGTTTGCTCATGTTATTTAATGCATTTGCTAATGTTTACTAATACATCCCCATTGTAAAGTGTTACCAAAATAACTAATTAATTATATAGTAACAATGCATAAAAGAACTGGAGAAAAAGGTGCATCGAGATTCTCAATTCGAGAATCGTTTGACACTTGAAACAAATCGTTTTCACTCGACAGCAGTGAAACTCTTTGCCCCCTGCTGACATGGCATTTCTACCATGGAAATGCAAAGAAACATAATTTCATTGCTGAGAGAGTCACAGATCCGTGGGGTAGCTTTACAAGTTGTGGGTGAGCGTGTGTGGGAAAACAACGAGGAAGGAAAAGTCGTAAGTTTGAACTTAATAGTGAGTATTCCGGGAGACGGTGGTAAGGCCGTGATCCCCGTTCTCGGTCAGAAAGACATCGAAGATTTAAAAACAGGTAAGACGTTTTCTAAAATGTGTATTGCTTGTAACTCGTAGTTAGAGCACTAAAATGTCAATATATGTCCTAAAATGTGTAAACCTAGTCATAGAAAGTAAATACAAGTTTGTTAATAACTGTCCTTGCAGCAGAATCACGTGACCCACTGCACGAGGACGACGATCGGCAAGTAAAACACGTTATATATATATATATATATATATATATATATATTATTAAATACTGTTGTGTTCATAAGATATTTGTTGTTGGACAATCATATGTTAATGGGTAAGCAGGCTTACTAGCAAATTTTAACATACCTAATATAGTTACCGTCATTAGATAAGGCTACGTGATTAACTTAGTGATTAAATTGACTTTCACTAATTTTTTTAGAGATAACGCCATGGAAGACAGTGATTCGGAAGACATCCCCATACCACCCCTCCCTCAACCAGCTCTTGCATCTGATCACGGAGGAAACCTAGCTCCTACTGCCTCCATTACCCTCGAAAAACTGCGTGAAGAGAAGAGTGCCTTAGTGGACCAGAGGGATCAGCTGAGAACAGAACTGGATCGGCTGTTGGACTCAGTTGCTGCCCCTGCACCTGCTCCATCGACTGTGCCTGCCACTCATAGCTACAGTAAGTTACATTGCAGTGTTTTTAACTGGTACTTTTTAATGCAGAGACACTAAACCAATTTGATCCAAATCCCTCTGAAATAATCAATATAATGATTAAAAAATATAGACATGTATGTGAAAAGTTGAGTTTTAAGGTTGCTCACAATTGTGAGCGGTGGAATAATGTGATACTGAATTAATGGTAGGCTATACCTTTTTGTTTAGTGCAATATTCACAGTAACTTTGTCATTGTTAAACTTTAATTCATCTTTTGCTAATAACTGCCATTTTAAAGTACAGTAAATTCAAAAAATGTTTTCCCAGTGGTCACAATTGTTGTCATCAACATGTTAACTTATTCCATGACCACACTTAACAAAACTGAATAAATGTGAACTTATATATTGATACTAGACACTTTGAAGTCAATGTGTAAAAAAAAAATCTTTATCATATCTTTATGTTAACATAATTTTTTTATTACCTTTTGTTTTTGGGCTTTGATGCAGCTACTCATGGTACAAACAAGGATGTAAATTGCTCTGGTCATTGTGACCAATTGAGCTATACAAGAGAAAATGCACATATTAAATTCATACCCTTTATTAGTTCCATATTTGCAGGAAATGGACTAAAAAAAACATTCAGTAACATTTTAAAGCTTTATAAATATTTTTATAATTTATAAATATTTTTATGGTCACAATTGTGATTGGTGGGATAGGGAAACACTTAATAATAACTGCACACTATACATCTTTATTTAAGCATTAGTAAATTATTAATTCATAATAGAGCATTGTTCCTACATTAATAGAGATTATTAAGCAGTTTATTAATAACAGGTTATGAATGTAATAGTATAACATGACAAATTGACCATTTATAAAGTATGAATACAGTTATTAAACACATTATAGACATGCTTATAAATCAAGAGCAAAGCATTTCTAGCTGTATTTATAAACTGCTTACTAATCTCTATCAATGTAGAAACAATGCTTTATAAATGATTAATTAATTATTTACAAATGCTTAACTGATAATTTATAGTGTGCAGTTATTATAAATGTTACCGATTTATGTTCTTTAGAGAAACCTGAAAAGAAGAGGAGAAGAATGACATCCTCCTCATCCTCCTCAACATCTTCAACCTCCACTTCATCTTCATCCTCCTCCTCATCTTCCTCATGTTCCAGTGACAAGGAAAGGAAGAAGAAGAAGAAGAAGAAAAAGAAAAAAGCAAATCCAAGATCATTTGGGAGAAGAAGTAAGTTGTAAATATAAAATATGTAAACATTACACTTTCTGCATGTTTTATTTGTCACTTTGAATACTTTCTCACTGTATATTTTTCCCTTGACCCTAAAGAGGACAAGCCATTTGGAAAATGAATGTCATAATTGGCATTACACATTTATGTCACTATATGTTCAGAGTTCTAGTAATGAGGAAAAAAGAAAAAATCTTCACTGTTATAACATATTTCGGCAATATGGTCAAAGTTTTTTGAGATTTCATATTGTGTGGTAGAACTTACACATAACAATAAAAATCTCAACAGAGACATACTCTAAGTTGTGAAGACATATGTTACACCTCAAAAAATGAATGTCTTGGATATTTTTACTGGAAAACATGACAAAAATACTTAGAATTCTTAAATTGAGATACATTTACGGGTACTTGTTAAGTAAAATGGCTTAAGATTTTAAGTCTTTTTTACTGAAATACATTCTGAAATTTAAGAGGTTAAGGCTTAAAACAATTAAAAAATATCTGCCTGTGGGGTAAAAAAATAAACTTAAATTGAGTTTATTGAATTAAGTTGAAACTGGAATTAAGTTAATTTTTCTTACCCCACTGACAGATATTTTTTACTTTAATAATAATAATAAGTTTATTTTTTATAGCGCCTTTCAAGAACCCAAGGTCGCTTCACAATGTAGGCCTAATACAAATAGTAAACAGACAGATATACAGGCCAACTGCTTATTATAACAGACAAACAAGCAGAAAGCAGATGGAAACAAGCAAACACTGATTAACATAAATCAAAGAAAACATATAGACCTATTTGTCAAAACATACATTTTGACAAATTATAAAAAATAAAATAAAGATGAGAAAATACTTGTTTTAAGCCTTTACCTATTACATTTCAGAATTTACCAAGTAAATGTATCTCAATTTAAGAATTTTCAGATGTTTATACTAGAAAACAAGACAAAAATACGTTCATTTTTTTGCAGTGTATAATCAGTGTAAAAGGTCAAATGGATTTATATGGTGTATAGATGTCCTATGCCTGTGTACGGCTTCAGCTAATATTATATTTTTTTATTGTGACCTCTACTCTGCCATAGTAAACAAACAAAACACTAACAATTTTGATAATAGTGCACTGCAAAAATGACTTTCTTAGTATTTTTTGTCTTGTTTTCAGTATATCTAAAAATTCCTAAATCAAGATGAATTTTCTTAATGAGCAAAATGACCCAAGAAAAGTCTAGGATGTTGACAAAAAATATCAAATGTAAGTGAATTTGTGCTTAAAACAAGCAAAAAAAAAATCTGCCTGTGGTCTTAGATTTTTTTTGGAAGTGTTTAAGAATACAGAAAACTTGTATACATTTTTTTACATTTTTTATATATGGATATGTTTTATGCCTAAAAATCCTAAGATTAATATATCAAGTGTTTACTTGAGGTTACCTTTGATGAAGTGGTCAGTGTAAATACGAGTGTATGTTGATGGCTCCCATTGTTCCCCCTCACTGGGGACAGGGGCACATACGTTTATGACACAAAATTCACAAATACCTCTTTTCTGGGTTTTCGTCTCTGACTGCATTCTGTAGAAGCATAGCCCAGGATTGCCTCCTTATTAGTTAGTGCATTTTATTGAACAACAACTATTAAGTATTTATTCTAAACTAAAGAAATCACTTACTTCTTAAATCACTTCTTAGCACTCTCTTTCCTACTGTGTCTGATGACAAACTACATCCATTTTTTTCCATAATGCTAAGTTTCCCTCCCAAACAACAACACACTTCTGTGATGACATTAATTTTGTGTCATCTCTTGGTTGGTGTGTGCGTGCACTATTCCGATTGATGCTTACACAACATATTCAATAGTAGAAAACACTTTCTGGAACTTGTACCAACCCTGAAAAAGTGTATTCGAAACAGAGATATTATGTCGTATGTCCAAATGGTTCATTGAACCTTTGCACATGTTTAGCATGAGGAATACAATTCTTTAACTGTGTTGATAAGTTAGAATGCATGAAATACCATTAGACCCTCCTTTACACTGTAAGATTAGAAAGGAGCTAGCACCAATTAGGTGGTGAAATGCACTATACATTTAAATCACTAGTGTACAGAATAAGAAATATGACACCCTTCTCACTCATGGATTCAGTGTTCTGTGAGAATTTCTTGTGTTTTTTCCTTTAACATACCATACTCTGCATCGACTTAACTTACAGCAGTGACGAGCCCAGACATTTTAAACTGAGTGGACCTTGGTGAAATAGGGTGAACTTCAATGCCTACTCTTAAATTACATAATTTTACAATATAGTGGTTAAACGAATTACAACATAAAAGCAAAAAATGTAAATAAGGAAAATAAAATAAGAACAAATCAAGACATTATAAGCATATGGAAATAGAAAAAATAAAGTTACAAATAAAGTAAATTATAACAGTAGTAATTAGATACAGAAATACAATAAAATAAATAACACTGTCGTCTTCATTCTATAAATGAAATGTAATTAATCATTTTAAAGCTGCAGAAGTTATTTTCCTTTTGTCTTCTGTTGTTTGATTAACATAACGACACCAACATAAGCAGATTTCTTAAACGTACTGCCAATTTACCATAGAATAAACACTGACACACACATACTGACTCACACATGATCTGATTTCTTTCTGAGCTGTTTGCGGTCACTTTATGACATAGCTGATTGGTTTTATGAGAATAATTGCCAAGACTTTGTTATTTCGAGATTTGCGCAATTCGAATTTTGCGCGTGTGTTTCCTGTAAAGTGCAGAAAGATTCTGTGTTTGCATGCTTTTTGAAATGCGCGTCTCCGTGCATAAGAGTGTGTGTCCATTTGAGTATGTGTGTGAATGTGTGCACAGAAAACAGCTGACTTTAACAACATCTTGTGCTCAAATTGATTACAATTGCTTGAATGTTAACATTTGCAAGGTTTAGTAACACATGCAAATATACGTTCTATATTATTTCTTTATAAATGATGCATGTTTAAGTGATTATTATGAAAGAGATTATTATAATTTGTGTGTGATTTCTTTTGATTTATTTTGTGTCTCTTCTGACTGTGTCAGCCAGCCGTCAATCTGAGTGGGCCAATGCCACCCTGGCACTTATGTAGCCTAGCAACTGAGTCACAGTCAGTTTTGCAACTGACATTCCTTGAATAAGCAAGGTTTGGGACCATCAACCTTGAGTTCAGGGTATATATGAAGATTTTGGTTCCAAAAATGTTTGTTATGATGTTTTTATTGTGCTACTAAGCTGTATTGTTTTATTTATGAAGGCAAAACATACCAAATGCAGTTTGATTGATATTAATTGGAATGCACACTCAAAAAACTAGATTTTTGTAAAATGTATCTTATGAAACCAAACTCTTCATATGATGGTAAGTTAATCTTGCTTTCTGGTATACCCCTTTTGTAACACTGACCCAAATTTTATTTTCAATTTTTTCTAGTGTGTACCCCGGAACAAGTTACCCATAGATACAAGCTTCTTCTGAAAACATTCAAAAAAATTCGGAGTGTTCCTGAGTGCTTGAAAAGGCACAACATAGACAAAGCCACCTTGGCCTTGTCTAATATCATCGCAGAGGTAGGTATGAGTACAGACTTATTTATAATTTCAGTGATGTTGTTAAACAGCTTGCAGTAAGTATAAATTATTCACCACTACCTACTATTACACTACAATATTGATGTTAATTTCCTTATTAAAAATGCAGTCAAATCTAAAAGTCCTGCAATAAGTCATCCTTCATGAAGGTGATAATTTTAAGAATATTTAGTGATTTAAAAGTATAATCATTTTTGCAATGTGCACAAAGTTAATGGTGCTGTTATACTAAGAGGGTTTTCTATTATTTTTATCCATCCTCTATATCACTGAGCCTAGGCAAAATAACAGAAACACACTTCTTTATTGCTGTACAGTCCAACAGCAGTATAAAATATAGCCTCTAGTAAATTACTACCTATTAAAGGGCAGGTTTAATGGTATTTGATGCATTCTGATGTATTAGCACAGTTGAAGAGTTGGATTACTCATGCTAAACATTGGCAAAGTTTAACAAAAGAAGTTAGAGTATTTCTAGGCCAAACTCACACCTCCTCTTTGCTTAATTTTTTTTAATCACTTTTAACAGAAAACATGATGTACTTTATAAAACAAGTTGATAGTCAAATTCAGGTACATGTCTTGACTGAGCAGTGTTTACTGCTTTTGTTAATAAATTTAGAGTTTTTTTCTAGGTTTTTGTTTTTATTTTCCAAGTAGTCTTATAGACCCTTGATGCACCACTTTTATTATATTCATTAGAAGCTACTGTATTTATACCTTAGCTTTCTAAACTGCATGTTTTCATGCAGCTTATTTATGATATGATCTGTACTGTTATAAAATGTATATACCCGCTGATATATGTATAGTCTTAATTTGGGTGGTCAATCTGTACATAAAACTAGCTAAATCAAGTAGAATTACTCTAAAAGTCATAAATACAAAAAACATATGCAATTATTAGTGAACGAGACTCAGGGCCTTATTTTAATGATCTAAACGCGCTGTCTAAAGTGCACGTTCTAAACGGCGTGTCAGATTCCACTTTTGATAATTTAAAGACGGGAAATTTGTTTATGCGCTAAGCGCACGGTCTAAAAGTGTTGTTTCTATTATCCTTATGAGTAATGGGTGTGTTTTGGGCGTAACGTGCAATAAACCAATGAGAGTCTCATCTCTCATCCCCTTTAAAAGCCAGTTGCGCTGGCGCCATGCCTAATCCCTATTTAGATGGCGGAATTTGTAAACTGAAAAAATAAATGGAGGAACAAGACCACCAGTTAAAGATTAATGTTAAAAATTATGTTGTTTTTATTTGTATTGAAATTGTTTTTTTATTTTTTTTATTAAAACCTTTAAAAGCCGTTTTCTTTCAGTCGTGGAAGTAAAAATAGCAGGCTTTTAATTGCTGTTAATGTATGGATAGCCTACATAATCGCTAATAAAATAATTTGCAAATATGCAAGAAAAGGTTTGTACTCTAAAAATACTTTATTTTTAACAACAGGAGATAAAGAATTTACAAATGTGTGGAGAGCCGAAACATTTCAGCACGCAGACAGCACCGTGAGTGTTTTAAAAGCATTACCGGTACTTAAAAATGTTTCTCATCTCATCATATCCAGAGGTACAAAGTCATCATATACAATAAATCCGTGGGGTAGCATTTAAAAAAACATTTAAAAATAGATGCAATATTTGCATTTGTTTAAAGCAAAACATTTAATTACTTACCAGGCTACAGGTGAAGCAGCTCTTTACGCCTTCTAACGTCTCGTAATCGGTCCTCATTTATGTCCAAGAGACTCAACAATAATCTTTTACATTTTAATCCTTTAATTTTTCATATTATAAAAAGGGTTGTGTGCTACTGTGAATCCATGTGTGATAAGCAGACGCGCATTGTTGTCCCATATTAGCCTACTAATGCACTCATTAAATAACAAAAACAATATTGCGCCATTGACTTTAGACTTAAGAGTAGGTTTTAGTTGGTCAATGGCGTAGTCTATTTTAGTTGCCTCAAAATAGCAATGCGCCAACAATGTGCCTGAACACACCTCATTTTCAGATCAGAACGCCCATGGGCGCAAAATTGGCGCAAATGCATTTGCTGTTCAAACAACATGGTGCTAAACGTGAAAATGAACATTGCGCCGGGTTGAAACTAGCAAAAGACACTTGTGTCCGGGTGTATGATAGGGCCGTCAATGTTTATGTCATACCCAAAACATTATTGGTGAACTAGTGCAACCTATTTTGATATTCTACTAACTACATTTCTGTTCTTGTAATTACAGGTGACAATAGCATCAGATGGGGAACAGTTTTCGGTTCCTACATATACCCCAGGGACAACTCTGCAGTCCTATGCCAAGGACTTGCAGCAATTTGTGGCCTCCTGTCCCCAACTTCAGGAAAAAATTGAGGACATGAAAAAGCAAAATAAGCTGCTTCCTATTAAAAATAAGTTTCGCCATTGATTTTTTTTTGTGTGTGTGTGTGTGTTCAATTTGTTTAAACCAATTGTTTGTTTTCTCTGTTCAACTGTTGCCGATTATTGTTTCTGTTATAGTTTCTGTTCTGTTTACAGTTTGTACAGTGTTGATGTCATTTCAACATTGTGATTGTTTATTGTTAAACTTGTTTTAATAAATGTTTTTGGTTTAATTGTGCTACTGTTCTTTTACAAGTACTAATTTAGAAATTTGATGATAATGCTAATGGTGAAGCTAGGTTTGTCGGTTTCAGCATACTGGTTTAATGTTGTATTTACCCTGTAACTACACAGAACAAGGGGGTAACAAGCTCCACTTTAATTTACAGCCCGCAAGAGTTACACTTACCCTGTAACTACACAGAACAAGGGGGTAACAAGCGCCACTTTAATTTACAGCCCGCAGGAGTTACACTTACCCTGTAACTACACAGAACAAGGGGGTAACAAGCGCCACTTTAATTTACAGCCCGCAGGAGTTACACTTACCCTGTAACTACACAGAACAAGGGGGTAACAAGCTCCACTTTAATTTACAGCCCGCAGGAGTTACACTTACCCTGTAAATACACAGAACAAGGGGGTAACAAGCGCCACTTTAATTTACAGCCCGCAAGAGTTACACTTACCCTGTAACTACACAGAACAAGGGGGTAACAAGCGCCACTTTAATTTACAGCCCGCAGGAGTTACACTTACCCTGTAAATACACAGAACAAGGGGGTAACAAGCGCCACTTTAATTTACAGCCCGCAGGAGTTACACTTACCCTGTAAATACACAGAACAAGGGGGTAACAAGCGCCACTTTAATTTACAGCCCGCAGGAGTTACACTTACCCTGTAAATACACAGAACAAGGGGGTAACAAGCGCCACTTTAATTTACAGCCCGCAGGAGTTACACTTACCCTGTAACTACACAGAACAAGGGGGTAACAAGCGCCACTTTAATTTACAGCCCGCAGGAGTTACACTTACCCTGTAACTACACAGAACAAGGGGGTAACAAGCGCCACTTTAATTTACAGCCCGCAGGTGTTACACTTACCCTGTAACTACACAGAACAAGGGGGAAACAAACACTACTTAATATGTAACAATACGAAACAACACTATTTGCACAGTAATTACAGAGAAAGGTACTCTTATTAAGAAAACAAAACAAGAAAACTTTAAATTACACAGTATCCCCTGACATTTAAGTGTCATTGCAATACAATGTGATGAGGTAAGTACATGGTACGTTCTAAATTAAAATCATAGCAGAAACTTTTTTTTTTTTTTGGCTTAACGTTAAGTAGTTTAGTAAGAAAAGCCAATAAATTTTAATTCTTTATCATTCTGTGCTTACATACAGCCATATATAAGTTTAATTTACAACCCACAGATGTCAAAATTACCCTGTAACTACATTGTACAAGAACATATTTTGCCAGAAATGTGATAAAAACTTTTATATACAGCAGACGTACAATTTTTGCCTGGAATATATTAACAGAATAGGTACCTGTTAGTTTTAAAATAATTACATTATAAATAATTTGCTTGTATATCTGCTTGTTACCCCTTTATTACCCCAAACTTAACATATTGTTCCCTTATACCTACACGGAAGTACACTATAATTACAGAAACGTACACCGTAATTTCGGTTTACTTACGCAGTTGTTTGCGGGTCGTAATATAAAGTGTTACCTAAAAACAAAGTGTTGTGCTTTTCGCCAAATAAAGAAAAATAAACATGATGCGCGTTCTGCCGTCTCTCTCAATGTGAAACTCATTCTGAAACGCGACAGAAAATGACCTGTAACTCAGCGAATGTTTGTCACACAGACTTAAAACACATGTCTATACAACGCTTGGAGTCTCTATTTTTAAAATATGTAAATTATATAAAAAACAAATATTCTCTGTTTAAGTAATCCGTAAGAAAGCAGCGGCATGTACAGTTTCTCAAACACATCCTAATTAACTATAATGTGACCACACCCACGCGCGCACGAGCGATTGACATGCAAATGATCCACGCGGCAGAACACAGACCTGTAAACGCCCTCATCACCTCAAAACAAAGAACCAGAGACTTCGGTAACTTACTCCTCTGCTTTTCATCGAGTTTGAAGATGTGCTGTGCTGTTTACCTTGTGCTGTGCTGTGCTGTTTACCTTGGATTTACCTCAGAAGAACGCGATTTGAAGATGAGAAGATTTTTAAGGTAAGACAAAACTGGTCGTGCCAGATTAAAATGTATGTTATGAAATGAGTTTGGAGTAAAAACATGAACTAAGCCTAATATCGTACATGTATATATAAATAGACAGAAACATGTTAAAATGTGAACTAGACTGGTAGGCAACCTTTCAGTGCTAAATTTATATACTTCATATATATTTCACTCAGTTTTGATTAGCTTATGACACTGATTATAATGCTAAAATACTTCTTTATGCGTAATGTAGCTTGTTTGCGAATATCTGCTAATGTGATTTAGTGCAAATATGTTTCAGCCTCCGGTAAAATATGTGATATAGCCTACTGTCTACATTATATTTTTATAAATGCTCGATTTTGGTTAGCCTAAGACACGCTTCAATACTGCCTTATGCACAGATGTTTGTGAATACAGGTGTAAATGTTTGAAATGTAGTGATGTGTGTCGTTCGCGAACGATCCGTTCATTGCGTGTGTCACTAAATGCGTGCGGATACCCATCAACAGATACTCGCGGTGACGCGGTCTATGGCCCATAAATAGATATTTCTCCGTTCTATGGCCCATCAACTATACATTGTTTGTCCATAACCATCACTTGCTCAGCAGTTTACTTTGTATAATGTATGCTAAAAGTTTTATTTTGATGTTGTTTTTTAGGAATGTGAACCTTCAGTTCTCAGTGCGATCGAGAAATCATACCGAGTAAGTGCATAGACGTAATATTTTACAGATGAAATGTAGCCTAATTGTGTTTACATCGTCATAATATAAAAGTAACCTACCTATTCTTGTGTGAAATGACAAAAAAACATCCATTCTGCTTATACAGGAGACACTGCTGAGAGACGCAGATGAGGGTGAAAACACAAGATACATGGAGGACAAAGACATTTCCATGTCCTGCACCTGTGACTGCCTACAACAAACACATGAGGGGTGTTGACCTGTCTGATCAGCTATTACAGTACTACACAACACAGCACATAACCATGAAGTGGTACAGTAAGATTTTTCTACACTTCTTGGACATTGCTTCCACCAACTCTTTCATTGTGCACAAAGAGCTACATGGTAACTTGTCCCATAAAGAGTTTATGGAGCAACTTATAACAGAGCTCTGTGGTGTGTCACAGAAAACGGCAATGAGTTTTAAATCAGTGTTGGAAACCGTTGTGCTGCTTAATATATATTTTTTTATAACCTGTAATAGTTTTTTCAGGATTCTTTGAATAAAAATATTTTTTTATAAAAAAACAAAAGTTTGGTCTTTTTTTCTTTCTTTTTTGGAAAGGATGTATTAAAGCTCCAGTATGCGACTTTGGTATTTGACCACAAGAGGGCGCAGTTTCCAACAATAACAAAGGCGAAGCTTGATGACGCTATGAAGGAGGTGACGATGGGAGATGTCGTTTTTAATGCGTTTTCACCATCTAGCGATGTATCTACATGGAATTAATGAATCATGATCACGGATGAGGTAATTTATTCGTTTTTGTATTACCTGTATGTCTGATCGTATTATTTTATGTCATCATAATTAATGAACTGCAAGGAACGTGAAATGTTATGCTATATTATCCCGTTACAACATACAGCTATTTGTCAAATGATTTGTTTGGTTAATGTTGTGCAGTTTTATGTTTTTATGGTTAATGCCGTGTTGTTTAACGTGTTCAAACCAATATCTAAAAGTAAATTTGAACGAACATTTGCAAGTAATGACTAAATATATTTTTTTAACATCATATCCGATTGTATTTAATTGTACTGCCATAATCTCGGTCACCACACGTGATAAAAAGCCTTACCAAAGTACAAAGAGCAATATAACTTTGTTTATAAGTGCTACTATTGACAGTTGCATGTCTTACCTGTCTCAATACACTCGCGAGATGTAATGTATCCATTATTTATTAATAGCCTACAAGTCTGCTGTCTGAATGATGATCAAACATATACTGATGAGTTTAATAAAGTTTATTGTACATCACACAAAAAGCGTCAGTTTTACTTCAGAAAATCACCGTAAGAGCTGAGTAAACACAGTAAGTTATTAGAAGTGCGCAAGTACATAAACGAATTTCGGTAGAGTTGAGGGAGCATTCCTGTGGGCGGAGGTTAGTCAAAAAACTGTTCTAGTGACATCACTAAAGAAGGAAGTAGAGGGATGTAGTCCAAACGGGCCGTTCACTGTAGTCGACTTCTGTTAAATAAAATATCTCGCTTGGCATTGAACTTTGAGCTTTATAATTTTACAGATATTATTTATACTCTAACAACAACATTACACACTAACTAAAGTTTGAAACATGGGATCACGAAGAACGGGACCTTTCATTTTTACCTTCAATATTATAGTAGGCTACAACTGACTCCCATAGTTTGCAGCATTATTTAAGATAATTATTATTCATTATTATTCACTTTAAAGGTTTGGTAAGTAAAGTCTTTATAATCAAATATTTAAGGATTTTTAAAAATAAATTGCTGTTGTCTAAAAAGTCAGGGTTTATATCTAATAATAATTCCCTTTCTTAGATTGAGCAAGACTTTGTTCTGATGTTTGGTGAAGGAGTGTCAGGCAAGCTACTGGAGAAGTGGACGACTGCGTTCAAGAAAAAAGTGATTCAGCAGTGCAAAAAGCTTCCAAACACCAGTGATGTTGGAGAACTCCTGCTAGCAGCTGAATCTCCTTCTGATGACTCCGAAGAGGGTGTTAATTTTGGTAACATGTTTAAGATTCATTTAATAATTAATTTAGTAATATTAGTTTAACACACTGCCTCGCCAAAAAAACAGTCGCTGTTTGGATTTAAATTGGCAAATGCTTAAAGAGTATATGATTGGATCATCATTGCAGTGATTATTATGTTTCTATCATGTTATGTTTGGGAACAGTTCTCTTAATCCTAATTGATGGAGTGTGAAGCTTTTCTGAGAGGTGCAGACATTTTTGGTCAAGATCTTGTATTGACAATGCACAATTTGAGGCTATTCTTTCACAGTTTGAGCCTGATGAATCTTCACATTGTCAATCCTGGAATATGACCATGCTGTGTCTTCCTACATAGTTGTTTAAGAAATGAAAAGCTTCACACTCCATCAATTAGGATTAAAAGAACTGTTCCCAAACATATAACATGAAACATAATCACTGCAATGATGATCCAATCATATACTCTTTAAGCATTTGCCTATTTAAATCCAAACAGCGACTTTTTTTTTTTTTTTTTGGGACATGCAGTGTATTTTAAGGAACAATAGGGTGATGTATTTAGTCCCTATACATTTTTTTAATATTTATTCTTTAGTATCAGTTTTCATTATTGATGAAGTTTTGCTAACATAATTAATATTGTCTAAACAGTTTGGGACACTGACCTCTCTTCTATACTACTGCTGTTGCATCTGATCCCACCTTCTGCCCAAGGCCGGAAGAGACCAGGAAAGGTGTCTGCTTCTCAAGCAGAGAAACATCTTGTTGTCTTCAAGAAGGTTTGTTGTTGTTTTTTTGTTTTTTGTTTTTTCAATCATAGTTTTCTTTTAACACATCAGTGATGGTTCTTCAATTTGCTTGGTGTTCTCAGAGTGGAACAAACATTGAGGAGCATCTTCGAAACATCACTGCTAGTGCTCAGCCCTATCTCCTGGCTGTGGGACCTCAGAAGAAATCGGTTCACCAGTACGTCATCATTCTCGATTAGCATGCCATTCCATGCAAGTCAACCTCTTCTCTTGGTGCCTTTGACGAACTGTTTAAGGCACACTTTGTTTTTGGTACCTCTTACAACACTATGCTACACAACATGTACACTTTCATTCAGACCACTGTGTACAACATAGATGTTGGCAAAGTGAAAGAGAGTCCTCGTGTTGCTGAGGTCAGAGCAAGGCTGCTTAGTTAGGTCCCTTAAGTTTTTCTGCCCCCATGAAGTGTTTTGTTTGTCAAGCTGATTTAAATGGTTCTAAAATACTTCTTAGGCACTTCAGATTAGTTCATGGTTTTGTTCCTGGAAAGAATCTTCGCCTTAAATGCATAGAAGCAGGTTGTGGTTCTGTGTTTGGTACGTTTTCAGGTTTTAGGAAACATCTGCATTCAAAACATGTTGAGCAAAGTGACAGTGAGCAGAATTTTCACACCACTGATAGCCATGAGACTGCCAAGGCAGATGGACAAAGTAGTGCTGAAATATTTGATCAGATTGGCAGTGCCGGAGAGGTGGCCACAACATCTGAATTGTTAAAGTCAAATAAGAGCACTTTCAATATGTGTGCGTCTGCTATTGCACAACTAAAAGTTGCTGGATTAAGTCAATCTGCTATAAATGGTTTTGTTTCATCTATGGAGGAAATGGTTTCTGAGATTCATAGTCAGGCCTATTGCTGTGAAAGTGTGCTGTTGTGTGGAACACTGATGGAAACTATATGTTTTGATGACCATTACCATGCATTTACAGTCAGACTGCATCCAGACAGAGTTTTTAAGGTAGTGAATGTTAATGAGCTGTGTTCTTTCAAACCATTTGATCTTCAGATGAAATATGGTACAACAGATTCTGCACTGCATGTAGTGCCGTATTGCCATTTAATGCAGATGTGATGTGTTTTTGTTCATGAATGAGTGTGTCCTGAGCCTGATTGTTGTTTTAATAAATGTTTTAAATGTGACATTGTTAAAGTTGTTTTCTTTGTTTTGAAAACTTGTTTTAAGAGTTAATTTGACATTGTAGAAGAGTAATTGTTTTACTGTACTTGCACCACAAAGAGAAATACTGACACTTATTAACCGGTTGCACCACAAATGGGTTTTAAGAATTTTACTTTTGAGTGATAATTTTTCACTATAAAAAAATTAAATAAACTCTACATTAGTGAAATATTAACACCAAACAGAGTTAATTTCCCCCAGTGTTAAACTGCGGTAACACCAAACAGAGTTAATTTCCCCCCAGTGTTAAACTGCGGTAACACCAAACAGAGTTAATTTCCCCCAGTGTTAAACTGCGGTAACACCAAACAGAGTTAATTTCCCCCAGTGTTAAACTGCGGTAACACCAAACAGAGTTAATTTCCCCCAGTGTTAAACTGTGGTAACACTATTCAGTGTAGAGCAGTGTTGAATTTTTACTCAAAATAGAGTTAATTTTACTCTGAAAATTGAACACCATGACTAGAGTCAATTTATCACCAATTCTGAGTGGGACCAAATACACTCGGACCAAGTGTTAAATTTAACTCTTATAGAGTTAATTTAACACTGCAAAATTTACTGTGTATATACAGCGTGTTAGCCTAGAAAACCCAGCTGTATTCTAACATCGATTTAGCTCTCCTCATTAGCTAGGCTCCTTACATGCTTACTAATTATTTTTTTTGAGTTGGGTTTACGACATTGACAGCATTGTGTTGGACAGATGTGTGTAGCTGTGTTCATGATGGAGTGGAAGAGAGAGCGAGAGAGAGAGGGACAAGCGAGAAGATGTGCTGCGCAAATGCAGTTATTTAAATACGATTTTTAAAAAAAGATAATCAATATGTGGTGGTCAGTGTTGATATCGCGGCGGGCCGCCACAAATAAATGAACATTTGGGAAACACTGACATGCATTTTGATCTATTTTGTGATTTCCATTATTTATCCATAGCCGCTTATCAGACTGTGAAGCTTGAAAGTTGAAATGGGCAGATTTGTCCAACTTGACCAAAACAGCACTATTTAAAACTTTATTAATGATCACACCAGCCATTGTTGCATTGTAACATCTGGAACCAGTCCAGCAAGCATTCCTTTCGGATATTTCTACAGTCCAATGATTTGAACATATCTGAGTATGATATTAATTTAGCTTTCAATCAATTTAGAATATGCATATGTGAAAATAACATGAAGGCAAGAAATACAGTTTGATGTATAGACGGTTTCATCAGACACGTTGCCATGGTGATGCGCCGGCCCAGACTAAGGCTGGAATCAGGTTGTTGTGCTGGGTCTGCCGATTGCTGTCTGCCGATTGCTGTCTGCCGATCGATTGCTCCTGTCTGCCTCGCTGCCTGCTGTGAGTGTGTTTGTGTGCTTCGGTGCTGTAAGCTCCGTCTTAGCCTTATATTTCTTTGTTTTGAACCATCATTTTACTACCATTTCTAGTTGTTTATACTACTACATTTTACCCAACATCTCAGATTAACCTGACATCGCTAGCTTTTGTTATTAGTACTACTAGCACAAAACGCTAGTAATTCGCTAGCCTGTTAACGCGTCACCCGTGCGCTCAGCTATTTTTATTTATTTATTTTTCTCTCGCGCGTCCGCGCCTTTGAGTTCATAAAAAGCTCAGGTGAGTAAGAATCAGTCAACAAACACGGTGAGTAATGTCTTGTCCTGTTATTGTCACTTGCACTTCATGTCACATGTTTAGTATAGCCTTCTCTGTCGACAATATAGGATTTATATGTGATAAATGTAAGGAGACAGTTAGGTTGACAGAGAAGATTTCAGAATTAGAAACACGCATCCAAACTTTAATTGAGGATAGTAAGAGTGCTAGTGCTTTAGATGTTTTGGATGCGCATAGAATAGTAAACACTTTACATGGCGTGGTTCCGGCTGAAGTAGAGCCTGCGCAGCCGGGCAAATGGGTGACAGTGAGGGATCGCTCTAGTCGCGGATCTAAAAACCACTCTTCCGTTCCGATTACCATAACAAATCGATTTGCCCCGCTCAGTGAAACACCCACTGAGAATGATTGTGCCCTAGTTATTGGCGATTCTATCACACGGAACGTGAAAATAGAGACACCAACCACCATAGTCACATGTTTGCCGGGAGCCAGAGCGCCTGACATCAAAGCAAATTTAAAAGTGCTGTGCTAATGCTAATCGTAAATTCTCTAAGATCATTATTCATGTCGGCACTAATGATGTTCGACTCCGCCAGTCGGAGATCACCAAAATTAATATTAAAGAGGTGTGTGAACTTGCAAGTACGATGTCAAGGACTGTAATTTGCTCTGGCCCCCTTCCTGTTCGCAGGAGTGATGAGATAGTTAGTAGATTGTGTTCGCTTAACGGTTGGCTGTCTAGGTGGTGTCCGCTTAATAATATAGAATTCATAGACAATTGGAAAAGTTTTTGGGGCAAACCTGACCTGTTGAAAAGAGATGGTATTCATCCCTCCTGGGATGGTGCTGCTCTTCTCTCTAGTAATATGGCTCATAGTCTTAGAGCTCAAACATGACAATCTGGGGCTCAGGTCAGGAAGCAGACAGACTGGCTAAACCGACCGTCTGCTAGCGGCCTCGCGTCACCAAGGTCAGATAAATCCTATCACATAGAGCCTCTTTCACCTAGCTATCATCATATAGAGACTGTGTCTGTTCCCCGAATTTGGAAATCCAAAAAACGTTTAAACCCATCTAAGGTTAAAAATTTAATTGATGTTCAACAAATAAAAAACAGCTATATTACAGATGAGCAAATGCTAAAGCTTGGGTTGCTGAATATTCGATCGCTTACTTCAAAAGCACTCGTTGTTAACGATATGATTTCAGATAATAACCTAGATGTGCTGTGTTTGACAGAAACCTGGCTAAAACCAAACGATTACATTACTTTAAATGAATCAACCCCGCAAGATTACTGTTATAAACATGAGCCTCGTCCGAAACGCAAAGGGGGTGGTGTTGCTGTAATTTATAGTAATAGTTTCAAAACCACTAAGAAATCAAGTTTTAAATATAATTCTTTTGAAGCATTGGTGCTTAATGTAAAAATATATAGTGTAAACGATAAATCACGTTTGAGATTTGTGCTGGCTACTGTATACAGGCCACCAGGGCACCATACAGACTTTATCAAAGAATTTGCGGACTTTCTATCAGAATTAATATTGACTGCAGATAAAGTACTAATTGTTGGTGATTTTAATATACACATCGATAATGAAAAAGATGCATTGGGATTGGCATTTAAAGACATTGTAAATTCAATTGGAGTTAGACAACACGTGTCAGGACCTACTCATCGTCGTAATCATACTCTAGATCTAATATTATCACACGGAATAGATGTTGATGCCGTTGAAATTCTGCAGCAGAGCGATGACATCTCAGATCATTACCTAGTCTCGTGTAATTTGCATTTAGCCAAGGCTGCAAAGCCGACTCCGTGTTTCAAATATGTGAGACCTATCACTTCTGCTACTAAAGATTGCTTTATTAATAATCTTCCTAATCAGTTTCATCATCTCAGCATCTCAGATAGCTTAGAAGAACTAGATATTACAACAGAAACGTTTAACTCTCTCTTTTCCAGCACTTTAGACACAGTTGCTCCGTTGCGCTTAAAGAAGATTAAAGAAAATAGTCCAACGCCGTGGTACAATGAGCACACTCGGGCCCTTAAGAGAGCAGCTAGAAAAATGGAGCGCAACTGGAAGAAAACAAAACTAGAGGTATTTCGCATTTCATGGAAGGAGAGCTCTATTGCTTACAGAGAGGCTTTAAAAGCTGCTAGATCTGCTTATTTTTCAACCCTATTAGAAGAAAATAAACATAATCCTAGGTATTTATTTGAAACGGTGGCTAAACTAACGAAAAATAAAGCTTCAAGCCCAGAAGTTTCCAAGCAACACAGCAGTAATGACTTTATGAACTTCTTCAATTATAAGATTGATAATATCAGGGACAAAATTATAACTATGCAACCGTCTACTACAGTATCGCATCAGGCAGTGCATTGTAGTCTCCCTGAGGAAAAATTTGATTCATTCGTTGCTATAGGAGAGGAAGAATTTACTAAACTCATTAAATCATCTAAATCTACAACATGTATGTTAGACCCTATACCGACTAAGCTACTGAAAGAGATACTTCCAGAGGTCATAGATCCTCTTCTTAATATCATTAATTCATCTTTGTCTCTAGGATACGTACCAAAAAACTTTAAGCTGGCTATGATTAAACCGCTTGTTAAAAAAACGCAACTTGATCCTACAGAATTAGTCAATTACAGGCCGATCTCGAATCTACCTTTTCTGTCAAAGATATTAGAAAAGGCAGTATCCTCACAACTGTGTTCCTTTCTTGAAAGAAATGATATCTGCGAGGATTTCCAGTCAGGATTTAGACCGTACCATAGTACCGAGACAGCTCTCGTTAGAGTCACAAATGATTTGCTCTTATCATCCGATCGTGGTTGTATCTCTCTATTAGTGTTACTCGATCTTAGTGCTGCATTTGACACCATTGACCACAACGTTCTTTTAAATAGATTAGAACATTATGTTGGCATTACGGGAATTGCACTAGCATGGTTTAAATCATACTTATCTGACCGTTATCAGTTTGTAGCAGTAAATGATGAGATGTCTCATCGATCACAAGTTCAGTATGGCGTACCACAAGGCTCAGTACTAGGACCGTTGCTGTTCACTCTGTACATGCTACCCTTAGGAGATATCATTAGGAAACATGGCATTAGCTTTCACTGCTATGCCGATGATACTCAGCTCTATATTTCTTCAAAACCTAACGAAACTTATCAATTCACAAAATTAACGGAATGCATAGCGGATATAAAAAATTGGATGACTTGTAATTTCCTACTTCTAAATTCTGAAAAAACAGAGTTTCTAATTATTGGACAAAAAACTTCCTCACGTAATAATCTAGAATACTGTCTAACACTCGATGGCTGCTCTGTTAAGTCTTCGTCGTCGGTTAGGAACCTGGGTGTGCTCTTTGATACCAATCTTTCATTTGAAAGTCACGTGTCTAGTATCTGTAAAACTGCATTTTTCCATCTTAAAAATATATCTAAATTACGCCATATGCTCTCATTGACAAATGCGGAACAATTAGTTCATGCGTTCATGACCTCAAGGCTAGATTATTGTAATGCTCTACTGGGTGGTTGTCCTGCACGCTTAATAAACAAATTACAGCTGGTTCAAAACGCAGCAGCTCGAGTTCTTACCAGAACCAGGAAGTATGACCATATTAGCCCGGTTCTGTCAAAACTGCATTGGCTCCCTATTAAACATCGCATCAATTTTAAAATATTGCTGATCACTTACAAAGCACTAAATGGTTTAGCTCCGCAGTACTTGAGCGAGCTCTTAACGCATTATAGTCCGTCACGTCTATTGCGATCTCAAAATTCCGGCCAGTTGATAATACCTAGAATATCAAAATCGACTGCTGGCGGCAGATCCTTTTCCTATTTAGCACCAAAACTCTGGAACAGTCTTCCTACCATTGTCCGGGAAGCAGACACACTCTGTCAGTTCAAAGCCAGATTAAAGACACATCTCTTTGACCTAGCTTTCACATAATACATTATAGACTTCTATAATTTAATGTTAGGCTGCATAGATTAGGTCAGCCGGAACCGGGAACACTTCCCAAAAATCCTGATGTACTCGTTACATCATGAGAAGAATGGCATCTACGCTAATTTTAGTGTCTGTGTTTATCCCGAGGTTTTCCTGCAGCCTGCCGGATCCAGGCCGTATCCAGATCTGACGAAGGACCTTCGCCTGGACCGATGACAACGCAGTGCTGAAGTGCCAACTAGTCTCTCCCTATGGAGGATCCCACTACCACTCTACAGATAAGGCGTTGTCGGGAAAATCCGTTTCGCGTTCCTACCCCAAAGCAACAAAATAAAATAAAATTCTTTATCAAAATTTATAGGGAAAGACAAGTACTTTGTTTAGGCTTGGCTTGTAGGGAATTCCAAACCTGCATATATTCAAACGCACATAACTATAGAACTCATTCTAAATGCTCATGTGAACGCCACAACGTTTCTCACAGATTCGCGTTTAAAGTCTGTGTAGAGGGATTGGTGTCGTCTTAGCGGCCCCTAATTTAATAACAAATGATCATTGCGACGGAAGCAAATCAATCAAAACTAACTTCAGATGGAAATAACTTAACTCTGCTGTAAAGCCGAAACAATCTCTGTTACCTTAAATTATACGCTTATCTCTGTAAAGCTGCTTTGAAACAATCTACATTGTTAAAAGCGCTATATAAATGAAGATGACTTGACTTGACTTGACTTGACTGTAGGGTGCAACCTGACCTCGGGAGCAAACGCAATTTTGTAAATAAAAATGTTAAGGTTTCCTAACGAAGAGGGAGACAGCGGTATTCAAATATGTGTAGACTATCTGAGTGATATCCGGTACAGTGTTTCCCATACATTTATTTGTGGCGGCCCACCACATTATCAGCGCTGACCACCACATATCGATTTCTGTGTTTTTTACTATTTAAGATGGGAAAATCTGTATTTGACTGCAGAGCTGCATGCAGCGCACATTCGCTCGCTCGATCGCTCTCTCTCTCCCGCAAACACATTGACAGCGGACCAGTCTGTGTATTGAATGGTTAGTATCATGAACAACGCTACACAGATCCATCCAACACGCTGTCAGTGTCGGAGACCCACCTTGAAAAAAGTAATTAGCAAGCATGTAAGGAGCCTAGCTAAAAAGGAGAGCTATGTTAACCTTATAAAACCCCGCCGCCGCCACAGTTTCATTCTGTGGGAAACACAGCGGTAAATCAGACACGTCGGTAGAAAAACATTCTTGTCTCAAATTTTTGTTCAACAGGTCTGGTAGTGTGACCTTATCACATTTCAGTTTGGCCAAGTAACGTTTCTTTTCTTCGACTGGCAAGAAATACTAGCTAATACTAAGGTTATTAACTTGTTATGGATTGTTTGGGGAAGTCTGCCGGAAGTTAAGTTTGGGCCAGAGTAATGCACATGCGCAGTAACATTGAAAGCGTCTATAGAAAGAAAAACACATACCTTTGTTGACTGTGTTTGTAAATATGGTGGCCTATCTTGGTCCAATCTGCACCCAGACAGCTTGTCTTGTACAAAGAGAGACAAGAGGAACTCTTTACCATGGTCGACTCTGACTTGATCCCATAGTCCATAGTTGAGAACTGCAGACCTATTTAAATATGTAAATAAAATTATATATATATATATATATATATATATGTGTTTAGCAAGTTCCACATTCTAGTAAGTAAGAGAAATTATCATTTGCATGTTTCAACATTCATGGATTATGTCAGGCTGGTAACATTGGTAGGTCATTCTAATAACAGTTCATTAAAATGCATAAACAGGAGAAGGGGTAAAAATGCTAACATTATATCTTACAGTTATAGATGTCTGTTAATGCTGAAGTACACATTACTGAAGATTATGGCACATACTCACTTGTAAACTTCATCATAAATGGTGAGGTTATTTTTAATTGGCATGGTGGAGTGGCCAACCAATTTACCACTGTAGCCACCTATGGCTATGACGTATGTCACGCCAAACATGACCATCTTCTCATTCTGGTCAATATGCAGTTTTTGACCCATGTATGCTGCATGGTAGGGCACGGGATTCATGTTTCTTAATCCCTAAAAAGGATAATACAGATGGATGAACACTGATAAGAAGCGTAAGGTTGTTTGACATTAAACAAGCAGTTCACATAAAACCCAATTCAGCCTGTTTTTTACTTACATGAGATGTTATATAGCCATCAAAATACTTTCTGCAGGGTTTGATGAGGTTGCTAAATATTTCTGCTCACTCTGATACAATTTACAATGGGATACTTAAAAGTCATATACACAAAACATGACTGCAAACCTGATTCCAAATATATTTGGACCCATTTTATAAATATATTTTGACCCAATATCCATTTTAATGTGATTTTCAGAAGCAAAAATATATATAATATAATTTTAGGCTAAATTGCATTCTGGGTAACCTAAAACCTTTTGTGCCCCTTAAAATAGAAATTAATTAAATTGATATTTAGTATACAAACTACAAATTATATAATGGACATTGCTTTGAAGAAGTCCTGGATTACTAACACATTTCTGCTTTACTGTCTATCACAAACATACACAGAAATTATGTGAGTGAGAGAGAAAGAAATGTGATCAAGGATAAAATTTAAAATAAACCACAGGATTTCACAATTAAGAGCAAAGTGTAAGGCATGAGGAATTTCTGTGAAAACATACTTGACTGCGTGCCCTGTGGTATGGCGGCTGGACAACACGTAGTGCAGCTGCAACACGTTGTTGAGAGGCATGTACGCCTTTGCTGGCTAGATACCCAGCCATCATCCGCCGACCATACATTGGTCCTGTCTGATAACATCAAAATACAAGTTGTTGTTAAGCTCATTAGTTCATGCCAATATTTATAAATTTAGTAGTATCAGCCACAGGAAAATACTTAGTAACTAGGCTACTGAACAGACAGTGTCAAAAGCTCTTAATGGGTCATGGTAGATAAATACTAACATACCCTGCATGACAAGTAAATGTAGGTACATTTTGCGTGTTATATATACCCTTTATCTTAAAGGAGAACTCCGGTCAATTTTAACATTGAGCTCATTTTTTTGTACATTTGGAGTGCTGTCAATACAGAGAACAACGACAAAAATCGGTGTTGCCTACGGCGAGTTATCCTCTTTTTAAAATGTGCACCCTGTTGACTTCAATGGGGCAATATTTAAACCTGCTTTTAGCCTCTTAACATCCTTGATGTGTCATTACAAGTGCACAGGTCATGTGAGTTATTCCTTCAGAGTGAACACGGGTGAATCTGACTGCAGTAGATGTGAAAGATATGAATAAAAGTGATGTTATTTCAGCCAGCGCTCATACCTGTATTTACATCCTGTTTTCGGTCGAAGTCCAAAGTAGTCGATTGTCGAGTTCGGGCGCATGATCGTACGTACTAAACTTATGCGCGTGAACTCGACAATCGACTACTGTGGACTTCAGCCGAAAACAGGATGTAAACACAGGTATGTGCGCTGGCTGAATTAACATCACTTTTATTAATATCTTCGCTCTGTCTATGGCAACATTGCCGTTACTGTCTGTACCTCTGTGTGTATATTGTGTAGGCTGCCCTTCCCCATCCCTCCCCTCCTTCCTCCGCTCTCTCTCCATGTCTCTCTCTCTCTCTGGCTCTCTCTTCTCTGTCTTTCTCTCTGTCTGTCTCTTTCTCTGTCTCTGTCTCTCTCTCTCACCCCCAACCGGTCGAGGCAGATGGCCGCCCACCCTGAGCCATGGTTCTGCTCGAGGTTTCTGCCTCTTAAAAGGAAGTTTTTTCTTGCCTGTGTCGCCTAGTGCTTGCTCTTGGTGGGAATTGTTGGGTTTCTGTAAATAACATCACAGAGTACGGTCTAGACCTGCTCTTTTGTGAAAAGCGCTGTGAGATAACTGTTGTTGTGATTTGGCGCTATATAAATAAAATTGAATTGAATTGAAAAAAATTGAATTGCATCATGAGTCAATGATAAACTCTTGGGGTACCCACTTTTGTTCTGGAAAACTCAGACAGTTTATGTAGGCTTTTAGGGGGTATAATGGGAACGTGGGATAGAGAAAGAAAGAGGAGCGACAGGAAACTCACACAAAGCAAGGATGAGTCTCCGTGCCTGATGCACTGTGCCTTAAAAAGCTGAAGACCCTTCGGTAAGTCACGCCCCCTAAGTTACAGTTGCTAAGGCCGACAAACTGTCCAATGTGTGGGAGTTTTATCATGGCTTGCCACAATCTATTAAGTTACTGCACTCCCTGATTTAACTTCACTTTTATTTTACTTTACACAAGTACCAAAAGTACAGAGCACTGCCTTTCCCTGGTGGTTCATCAAACAGAATTAAACCCAAAAAAGCACTAAAAGATCTGAAAGTCCCAGAGCTAGAGATCATTTTTGACTGAGTAAGGCTAGGTTTCACACACAAGTAGGTCTACATAACTAATGAGAACTACAAGCTGCATACAAAATATTTCATCTACTTTACTAACATAATAAGTATATTACACTGGAGAAAAATGCAAAGGAAAATAAAAAGTATACAACTTTATAGATTTGTTTTGGAAGAGTTTTGTTTTGACACAGAAGGGGTAACAGTAGATGGTGGAAGCTGAGAGTTTTTAGCAGCTATAGTGCCATAGAAAGAGGAGCTGGAAGGCAGGTGAAGTTCTGCACACCCTTCAAACTCAGTGATTAGCTTCTGTTGGTAGCAGTGCTTGCCTTCTCTTTGATATAAACACAAGTCAAAAGGTCAAACCCTTGTTGCCTGTTGTCGCCACAGAAAGAGTCGGTGCACAGAAGGGGGTAGACTAGAGTGACCTCTGCTGGTTGAGCTTCCACATAGCAAGAAGGGCTATAAATGTGTTACAAAACTAAAATTAATTAAATAATAGAAACTTATAAATAAATAGGCTACCTGCTATCCTAAGCTACATATAAAATGAGTTCACTTGTCTTAATCTGAAGTTACAGGTCACCAATGGTCTTACAAATGTTTAATTCTCCCTAACAGCCAGAGTTATTATTTTATTAGTTTTAATTTTTATTTCAGTTAACTAAAGTGTTTTTTTCACACCCAGTGCTACTTTAGTTGTACTAAAAAACGTTATATTAGTTCAGTTTTAGTCTACAATCACCTCGCTAACTATAGTTACTTTTATTTTGAAAGTGTTACCGATTACTTTCGCTTCCAAAAAAGGAATAGACCACGTGACTTCCGTTTTTGGTTTATAAACGAAAAACGAATTGACTGAAGTTCAAAGACTCTCTTCATTCTTTGTTCAAAAAGGAATAACGGGCTTCCGGTTATGGCCGCCATAGAGTAAGACGCGAGAAGCATCGCTCCCACACAAAATCCTTTTTTATTGCACTATTTTGAGCAAAGCGCGGATTTACTTGTATTTTTCTTTTTCCGAACTGGACTGACATATTTGGGCAACTTTTGAGGATGCCTCCTAAGAAAATATTCGAGAATAAGAAGGAAACGGCTACCGAAGATTCCTCGGCGTTAGCCTTAGGGGCTAGCCCGACATCGCCGCCTCAATGGTTCCAGACAGAACTGGAGAAAGGGCTTGCGAAGCTTCAAGTCATGATCGACGGACGTATGTGTGAAATCCGCGACTCTGTTGACAAAGTACACAGTGACCTTCAGGAAACGAGACTAAAGCTGAGCGAGTTGGAATCGCGTCAGGATGGATTTGAAGAAGCCATTGTTAATGTGCGTGAGGACATTGCTGAGGGTAAAAAGCACGTGGAGTACGAAATACTCACTCTGAAAGATAAGGTCGATGATCTTGAAAATCGCTCCAGACGCAACAATTTGCGCCTTGTTGGTTTTCCTGAAGGAGTTGAGGGGAGAGATGCAGTGTCATTTGTGGAGGAATGGCTCCCTAAAATCATCGGTATGGATCAAGAACGGCCCTTTGAAATTGAACGAGCCCATCGTACCCTTCAGCGCCGGCCGTCGGAACACGAAAGACCGCGAGCCATTGTAATTAGACTCCTTCGTTTTAGAGATACAGTCACGATATTGAATGTTGCACGGGAGAAAAAAGACCTGACATATGGAAACTCAAAAATAATGATCTTCCGAGATATGTCAACAATTCTCTACAAGAAGAAACAGGCGTTTGCTTCTGTTCGAGGGCGGCTCCGGGACCACAACATCTCCTACAGTATGCAGTACCCAGCTACTCTGAGAGTGGTTCTTCCTGAGGGTGTACGATCCTTCGGTTCAAAAGATGCCGCGGAGGCTTACTTAAAAGCCCACCATCCAAAACTTTTGTTGCCAGCGGGTTCGGAGTGAGACTGTAGGTAGGCTACATTATGAATAGTGACTGCATTTACGAAGGACTCTGAGTAGCTACCGAACGGTCGCTGCTGAAACCTAATAAATACCAAGTAGTCCGAGATTGTTTTGATATTGAGTCACAAGTGCCTTTATGCCTATGGCAACTTTGGTGATTTGTTTGCAAAGTTTTACCTGTAATGTTCGGTAGATGGCGTTATCTGCGCTAATTATTTCCTGGTTAAAGTTGGGATGCCTTAGCTTGAAGTTGTGCACGTTCTGTATGCAACGTTACGCGAATGTGTTAGATATAGTAGTTGTTTACGGGGAAAGTGTTATGTATGTGGGTGGGTGGGAGGCTGGGAGGGGGGTTTGTGCCACTTTTTTTTCTTCTTTTTTTTCCTTCTTTTTTGTGTGTTTTCTTTTCAATTTGACTGATAACTGATAGAGATAAGTATAAATATCTGTCCTGGAATGTTAATGGGATTAATAATAATTTAAAGAGGAAAAAAATTATGTTGTTCTTAAGAAAAAATAAGATAGACATTGCTCTCCTACAAGAGACGCATTTGACTGAAGAAGATCACTGTAAGTTATTACGTCAGTGGTCTGGACAAATATTTTTTTCATCATATAGCTCTCATTCAAGAGTGCCTTTTGTTTTTGAAAGCATGGTTAAAGATAATTATGGAAGATATATTATTCTTAAAGGATATATTGCTTCTGAGAATGTTACAATAGCAAATGTATATGCCCCCAATCAAGATGACCCTCAGTTTTTTTCATAATTTTCATTTTAAACTGTTTTTGCCCTGTACAATCATTGGAGGTGATTTTAATTTGGTTTTAGATTCAGCAGACAGATCACCTAACAAAGGTTTTGTCTTAACTCCATCAGCAAGAGTTGTGAAACATATAATGGCTGAACTAGAACTGTTAGATATTTGGAGAGCTTTGCATAATAAGCAAAATGATTTTTCTTTTTATTCTCGACCCCATAAGAGTTTCTCTAGAATTTACCTTTTTCTTTTACATAAAAGACAAGAACACTTAGTTGAATCATGTGAATACCTTCCACGAACTTTGTCTGACCATTCCCCTTTAGTTCTTACAATTTATACCCCTACTACTAAATCACATATTAGAAGATGGCGGTTCAGTAATTATCTCCTTAACGACCTTGATTTTATAGACCTTCTAAATAACAATATAGAAAATTTCTTGAATTTCAATGCTGGTTCTGCCGCTTCAGGTATGATTTGGGAATCACTTAAAGCTTATCTGAGGGGAATAATCATAGCATACTCATCCGGAAAAAAGAAAAAATATCAAAGTCAACTGAATGAACTTTCTAAAGATATTAAAAAGCTGGAACAGGACTATTCTATATGTGGAGATGAAAGTATTATACATAGACTAAATTCATTGCAGCTTGAGTATGATATGCTGTCCACTAAGGAAGCAGAGTGTATCCTCCTCAGAACCAAACAACGATATTACGAGCATGGGGACAAAATTGGCAGATTATTGGCCTGGCAAATAAGAAAAGACGATGCAGTGAGGTCTATAAATGCAATTCGTCAAGTAGATAACACTATCATCAGAGACCCTAATCTTATTAATCAGGAATTTATGCAGTTTTATAAGCTGTTATATACCTCACAGCATACAGATATGGCGAAAATACACTCTTTCCTAGATAGCCTTGATATACCTTCACTTACCGAGGAATGCAGGGACTGTCTGGAGAAGGACATAACGGAAATTGAAATACAAGAAGCGATATCTTGCTTAGCTGTTGGCAAATCACCTGGTATGGATGGTTTCTCCATGGATTTTTTTAAGGCTTTTCTACCTAAATTAATCAAACCACTAAATGATATGTATTTGCAGGCTATAGAGACTCAGCGTTTACCTGACACTCTTGAACAGGCTATAATAACTCTTTTACTTAAGCCTGGTAAAGACCCTCGTTTATGTGGCTCCTATAGGCCGATTTCATTACCTAACTCAGACTACAAGATTTTTGCCAAAATTATTGCTTTAAGATTGGAAAAAGTTATCTCACAATTGGTACACATGGATCAAACAGGATTTATTCAAAATCGATGTCTCTTTGACAATGTTCGGAGACTTTTGAATGTAATTTTTTCTGCTTCTCAAGTTGATTCTCCTGTTATTGCTATATCTTTAGATGCCGAAAAGGCTTTTGATCGTGTTGAGTGGCCCTACTTGTTTACAGTCCTTCAAAAGATGAACTTTGGTTCTAAATTTCTTAATATGGTCAAAATGCTTTATAACCATCCAACAGCAGTCATTCAGACCAATAACGAGATCTCGGCACAGTTTTCTTTGGAGCGGGGTACAAGGCAGGGCTGCCCACTATCTCCCCTTTTATTTTCTCTTGCAATAGAGCCTTTAGCTATTGCAATTCGCTCACATGACACTATCAGTGGTTTTACAACCCTTCAATCTAAACATGTAATCTCTTTATATGCGGACGATATTATGTTGTATTTGACAAATGTAGATTCTTCCATACCAGCCTTGTCAACTCTATTACAAGAGTACGGGATTATATCTGGTTATAAAATAAATGTGAATAAGAGTGTCTCTATGCCTCTTAATAGAGCCGCTTCGCAATTGTCCCTTAAAAATGTCCCTTTTGTCTGGAACACAGATAAATTTCTATATTTGGGATTACAAATACCTAGAGATTTGTCTCAGTTATATAATTTGAACTATGCTCCCCTGCTTAGAAGTGTAGAAAGAGAATTAGATAGATGGAAATCTCTTCCTATTTCATTAATTGGTCGGATAAATTCTATTAAAATGACTGTGTTGCCAAAATTTTTATATTTGTTTCAGGCACTCCCCTCTGTGTTACCAAAGTCTTTTTTTAAGGATCTCCATAGAGGTATTTCTAGGTTCTTATGGAAAGGGAAAGTTCCTCGGGTAAAATTAAATTCACTGTTTATGCCTTTTCAGAATGGTGGACTCAAACTGCCTGACTTTTATTTATATTATTGTGCAGCTCAGCTGCGCATTGTTTGGATCTGGCAATCAAAATGTATTTCCCCTCCTGCTTGGCGACAATTAGAAGAGGCCCAAGTACAGGGTATAACCCTTGCTGCAATACCTTTTGTCTCTATAAACTATTTGAAGAAATTGACCTCTAACCCACTAATTGTTGGTACTTCTAAAATTGTTGCAGACCTCATGAAAAAGATGAAATGCAAGCAGACTATTTTCAGATCCACTGCTTTTTATTACAATCCTTTTCTACCCCCTGTCCTCAAAGATGGCATAGCCAAACAGTGGTATGATCAAGGCATCCAAACCTTTGACAAATTTTATGAGGTGGATACACTCATGTCGTTTGAGCAATTACAACAGAAATTTACCCTTCCCTCTAATTTTTTCTTTAAATACCTGCAAATTAGACACTACATTCAGACCCAACAAGGTGGTCGTTTATCTAAGCTTCCTCTTTCACCTCTTGAGGCTATCTTGGCTGAGAAAAAAGGTCCTAAGGGTCTCATCTCTTTTATCTATGCCAAGTTGTTACAACTGATGGCGGGTAGCATTCGTGACGTAAAATCTAAGTGGGAAAAAGACTTGGAGTGCTCATTCACAGATGACGAATGGAAAGCAATATGTGAGAAAGCTCAGACTTTTTCTATCAATAGTCGTCATAAGCTCATCCAATTTAATGTGATACATAGAGTTTACTATACTCCAGTTAGATTGCACTCTTTTAAAAGCTCCTACTCAGAGATCTGTCCTAGATGTAAAGCAGATAGAGGGACTCTTCTACATATGCTGTGGTCTTGCCCTGACTTGGAAGAATATTGGAAAGGGGTCTTAGAGATTATTGCTATAGTTGTAGGTACTAATGTGCCTAGACTTACCCTCTTAGGGGATACTACACTACTTGATCAACAAAGAATTAATCTGAGATTTGTCAGACTAGCTCTACTAGCAGCCATAAAATGTATAACTTTGAGATGGAAGGATTCTAATTCACCTTCTATTTCCATGTGGATTAAAGAAGTGTCATCTTACATGCCTTTGGAAAAAATTGCATTTCGTTTGAAAAAGCGTCAAGATTTGTTTGTCAAATACTGGGGTAGCTTCATTTCTTACTTGGTATAACAGGACAGAATGCTTAGAACCTAACTTTTTATACTTTCTTGTTTCATTTTATTCATGGTTTATTTGTGGCACTATGGGTTGAGGTTTGGGGCATGTTTAGGGTAGTATGTGCGGGGATGAAAGATTTGCTTTGATTATTCTGTACTTTGTTGTACTTTGCGTTTAACTTGGAAAAACCCAATAAACATAATGTTCAAAAAAAAAAAAAAAAAAAAAAAAAAAAAAGGAATAACGATAAAATGAATCTGCGTCATCGCGCGCGCACACACACACACACACAAAGCCCTGAATGTGCAGCAACGGAGATTTGGAAAAATATTAATAAAATATACATGAAATTATGGGAGAATAAGACAATGAAATAATGATCAAAATGAGCATCTATTTGCAAGATTAAAAGACTGTAGTGTAAGGCCCGCTATATTGGTCCAATTGCCGGTTCGCCAATTCACGGGGAAGGTATCACGTGTTACTGTCCTTTTCTCATGCAAAGTATTGGTTGGTTAAATGCAATATATTAATCATATGTATTTACTCGTTTATTTCATCTGACTCCATAAATGAAAGGGTTTTAATGATATCTGTGGATCATTAATTATGAGTGAATGTTTGACTATTCCGTTTAACTCTTCAATGAAAATAATATCAAAGTCAGTTAGAATAATCAAATGTAACAATTTATTATGTCAGGTAAATGTATCATGCCAATTTCATAATCAATTCAAAGATAATCGATACAAAACATCAAATGCTCTGGAATAGAGAGAAGATGCAAACACAACTTTAAGAAATACGTGAGGCTGAGAGATCTCACTCCCAGCCTCACGGGCCGATCTGAAGTGCAGAAAAGGCCCCGATCTCCCTGCTGAATCTCATTAAATAGCCAGACCTCTTTCACATGGAAACATGTGCTAACAAAAGAATTTTGCATTCAGAGGTAGCACCTCTGGGTGTAGGGAGACCATTTGTCTGAGGGACCATCTTCCTTTGTGTGTCAGTTATCCATAAACTCTTAGAACCTTATTACCCTGTGTTTTAGTTATTCTGAAATGAGACATTTGTACCAGTCGCACTGTGACATTTTAAACGATACCAAACATGAAAATACTCTGTGATAATCATTCACATTAAACTATACATTTTTCTTAGGTGAAATCAGGCGATCATCTGAGCATGAGAGAGAGGGGGTGAGGGGAGAGGGAAAGAGATGTAGATTAGGATGACTCGGAGGTGAGACTTTCGTCTCAATGGTGCATGAGGGCTAGTTCAAATGGTAATCTCCAGAGAGGTCCTTTTATCCTCTATCGGTCTGGTCACCCCCCGAAACAGACTGTCTGGAATTTCCTAATTTATCAATTCTTACAATAGCCTATGCAATAAAAAATAATTCAATACAGGTCTACTGTAGCCTATGTAGGGTAGGCTACTGTATGTACAAATACTATTATTTAACCTTAAAGGGTACATAACATGCACAGTTTCACCTAATCTCATGTTAATCTTGAGTACCTATAGAGTAGTAGTGCATCCTTAATATCTCAAAAAAGTGTTTAGTTTTATTATATTTAGAAAAGAAAAATACAGCTTTCCGATTCTCTCCGGAAAAAGCCGAGGTCCTGGAGGCGGAGCTATAGAGTCAAGCGGTAGTTCTTGATTTCCAGCAAAAGACAGAAATCTGATCCAGTTGTACTTACATGAATGGGGTCTTTTATCACTGGGGCCGCTCCACGTTTTAATAGCAAACGATTTGCAAATCCAGCGTCGACCTGAGCCTTGTTAATAAAACATTCGTCACTGAAACGGCCAGAACACACAACCGCACTTCCTACACTCCGTTGCTGCCCCGGAAAAACAAACTGCATCCACTGTTCCTGTAACACTGGGTTCTTTGGAAAGCTGAACACAGTAAGCTTTCCCTCACATCCAAAAACACACTTTTTTGGAGACATTCTTGAACAAATCCTATGCAGCGCTGCCGATGATTTCCTGTTGAAGCGCGTTGATGTGCGCGGTCTCGCTCTCCTCTGGTCGACGTGCTCGCGGGCGAGCTTTTCCGGGAGAAATGCTCATATAAGGAGTTGCACTCTGATCTACGTCATTAGATCCACGATCTAAAAAAAAACAGCCGAAACTTGTACCAACCCGGAAGTAAGATTTTCAGCATAGAAATTCTCCGTTATTCGTCCAAAATATTTTTTTTAAACTTTGCCCATGTTTAGCATGAGAATCCATCTCTTTAACACTGTAAACAACTCTGAATACATGAAACACCATTGTACCCCCCCTTTAAATTGAGCGTCAGCGTCAGTTCTGGCAGGCCAGGTAGTCAAGACGCTGCTAATGCTATTGCTTCAACACTGTCCCGCCAGCTGATCTGCTTCAGCTGAGCTGCATTAGCTGGGTAACTCCCCTCGCTGCTCAATGGCCAAGCTCAAACAAGGCGCCCTATTTAAAGCACATTCAGTTTGCTCATACATGCTTGCTGCTCGCTACTGCTGATTTGTACGTACGCTGGTAAAATCACTCATGTTGTTAAACGTAAAAGTACTGATTCTACTCACCCTATTGTCTATGACTTCCGCCGCTGTCGAGGAAGAATGGCAAGACTCTTCTGAGGAAACCCGGCCATCACCACGCTACCGTTCGTAGGAGTTCTCGGCGGTTGGCGAATAAATCCTCGTCCCAACCATGCATCGGCGATTGGCCCGTGGCAAAAATACTGGAAACCCTATTTACAAATGACATTCAGCCTCCGCGTGGCGCCTCTCACGAGGACCTATTTGTCCTCCTCTGCGATTCTCTAAATATCCCAGTTGAATCTCCGCCGGTGCCTCCTCCCCAGTCCTCCGGAAAAAAGCACACCTCGAAGCGCAAAAATCCCGAGATTGCCAGCAAAGCCCCAGCACAAAAACGGGCCAGCTGCTCTGTTCGTCCGGGTCCAAGTGCTTTTTCATCAGATGATCCAGTGCTTATGGCACTTTCTGATATTCAATCTTCTCTCCTCGACATGTCCGCTAGGATATCAACACTGGAAGACGGCTCCCTTTCCAGACCTTCCTCGACCCCCGTCTCTGCTCAATCGACATCCACCACGGCTTCAACCACCGCTGCTGTCTCCGTTCCGCGCCAGCCTCAAGTTGATGACGTCACCACGGAATTTGTACCTAAAAGGACCCTAGCAACCGCCGTACCTCTTTCCACTGGCTCGCCTTTTTTCCCACCAGCTGCTGCTATCTCTCATCAGCTGAGGGGTCAGATATAAGATATAAGATTTCTTCCATGTCTCATCCCGGCCCGAGCCATAAATCTGGCCCCCAGGTGAATAACTTTGGTACTCCTATTTGCTTTAATTTCAATGAGAATATTTGTAGGATGCATAATTGTAAATATTTTCATGTTTGTAGCTACTGTGGGAACGCCCACCCAAAGTCTGTGTGCCCGAGGAGAACCCGCTTCATAAAAATGGAGCGAAAGAAATAAAACCATCAACTCCCATTAACGTCCCCAAGCTGGGACAGGCGTTGAGAAAGCATCCTGACCGCTGTTTTGTGGATTATTTACTGACTGGTCTTGTTCAGGGTTTTTTTTGCTGGCCTGCTGCATTTTCCTGCTGTATCTTTTCATTGCCATAACCTATTGTCCGCGTCTCAGGAGCCGGAAACTGTGGATGTCTTGCTCGAGAAAGAGGTTAAGAAAGGATTCATGATAGGCCCATTTGATAATTCTCCTTTCCCGATTTTTAGGGTAAGTCCTATAGGGGTAGCCACTCGAAAATATTCGGGTAAAAAACGTTTAATTATCGACCTTTCTGCTCCCCACAATGGTTTGGCTGACAGCATCAATAGCCTTATTCCTTTAGCCCCATTTTCTCTGTTTTACAACACTGTCGATGATGCCATCAGTAGTGATAACCCTATACCACCTGTCAAAATGATTGATGACTTCCGGTCCCGCCCACAGATAAGACATCTGGTCACCGCCCTTCCGGTTGTCCGTTGAGCTGTCCCGCCCTTTCTGTCGTGTACAGATAAGAATATGAATTGTCATATTGACCGTTCGATCATGCGTTTTGACAGTTTTATCTACCGCATATGTTGTTTTTATCTACCGGTGTCTTTCCGGCATATGTTGTTATGGTTTGCCCTATCGTCCTAGCTAGTCGTAGATCATTTGGTTTTGACAGAAAGTTTTTGACCCTATTTGACCCTTTTTATCCTTAGATCATGTGGTTTTGACAGAAAGTTTGAAGACTGTGTCACACAACCATTATCTCTTGTGGACACAAGCTGGGTGTATTTTCTGTGTTTGTGTACTGGTCATTTTAGCAGTCCGTTTGACTTTACGATCTGTATTCGCTGAATCGGACATAAACACTGATATCTCTGCTACACAGACGTCCACCCTCACATTCCTGAGGTAACAGCAAAAGTGAGAAAAAAGAGAGTTGTCCCTAATCATGTTTTATATTTCACACAAATGATATACAATAATATCTTAGCAAAAATCTACTGAAACCATTTAATTCAGTTTTAGATAAACAAAAGAATAAAAAATCATATTACATAAACATTCCGTTCTTTAGGCCTATAAGTGTATAAAATAAAATAGCTATCTTGTTAATTTAACTAAAGTTGAAAACCATTCAGTTCTTTATAAAAGTATATAATGAAATGCTTATAAAATAAATATCTTATTGATCCAATTGTTTTTGATAAACAAAAGAATAAAAATCATATTACATAAAACATTCCGTTCTTTATATACATTAAAATGGTTATCTTGCTAATTTAACTAAAGTTGAAAAACATTCTGTTCTTTAAAAGTATATAAAAAAATAATAAATAAAAAAAATCTACTGAAATTTCAGTTTTAGATAAAAAATAAAATTCATCTAAGTCTGCTGACTGAAGATTTCATGAAGCACCAGACAAATGGTATGTGTGTGTGTGTGTGTGTGTGTGTGTGTGTGTGTGTACGTGTGTCTGTGACAGGTTCCGGTAAATTAGTGTGCCGTCATCTTTCTGAATTTATTTCAAAACATAATCGTAAAAGTTTAAATATGATCTTTTAAAATTAAAAGACTGTTTAAATAAAATCTTTGAAGTTTGAATACATTCATATCTTCTATTTATCTTTTAGAAGATTACTGTAGTGATTTTGTTTAACGGTGACCTAAAGTATAATTGTTATTAAACAATGTCTGTCTGTTCAAAAACTTTAGATTGTAGAAAAACTGTACTTTTTAGTCGTCTTAAATCTCATTTATATGAAAAGATTCAATCAGCATTTTTTTGTCCATGCGGGGTTTCAATTTTTATGGTGGGGGCTTTCCATAGCTATAATGAATTTTGTACCGTACACCTAAACACAGAAAACTACATTTGTACATTTTCAAAATGAAATAAATAAACAAATCATTTAATATAATTTTGTGCACACACACGGTTCTAAAAAATGAACTAATCTCTATTTTAAATTAAATTATTATTAATAACATATGTTACTAAAATGTAAACAAAGTTTTAGCTAAATAAATATATAAACAAAAACACCTTACAGCCCCAGATCCTTCAGAGATAAACCACAGTGTGAACTGAAGCTTCAAGAAACAGGGTATCAGACCAGATGAGTCTAGGGGGACAATGTCACAGTAAATCTAGTCTGCTAACGCCTTTCCAGAGTACATCCAGAGTTTATACTAAATTCATTTAAAAGCATAACCTTAAAAGTTTAAATCAAATCTTTAAAGTTTTATTAAAATCATATCTTATATTTATCTTCTAAGAAGACGTATGTATTATTTTTAATAAACAACGTCTGTTCAAAAACATTAGATTGTTGAAAAACTGTGCTTGGGCATCTTAGATCTTTTGTCCATACAACATGTTGTCAAAGTTTTGTTGTTGTGTTGTTTTTAAGAAATCCGAGGACTCCACATTGCTCTTATTTAGACTAAGTTGTATCATTTGCAAAATCACTGACACGGCATAAGTAAAGTTGGTCTTGAGCGAATATTTAATTTTACTCGTCTTAATTCAAAGTAAAAGATCATATCATTTTTACTTGCATCTCCCGAACTATCCTTAATCAGTGTGGAAACACACAGGGTGAAACCCTTTTCTGAGAATATCGGTTATCTACTCAAAATATATGTAGAAGTGTAAATCTGGTGTTTAAAATCTGTCTGCTGGCCGCATGAATAGACTTTGGGGAGAGCTGATGATACTATCTATAGCAGGAAGCATGCCCTTTGACCTCCTCGATTGTGGAGGCTTTTTTGTTTGTTTGTTTTTTTTTTGTTAAAGACCCAACTACAAGTTAGTTCTCCCAAAAGAATTTCTCCCATCTAGTGGTTCTCCCATCTACTCGCTTTTTCAAATGCGTGTTGCAACTGCGGTAGCCGTAATGTGTCAAGAAGCTATGACAACATGGCTTCCAATAGCACATCATTGAGTTTAACGATACATGTTCTACTGTTATGGCAGCTATATAATGATTTACACAACCAAGCAATGAAAAAAGCTTGTAATTTAGACCATACCTTTGACTTACCTGTCGAGAAGAAATCAGGCAACTTCCCTTTCAAAGTCTTTCTCCTTCATTAGCTCTTTCCACATGGGGAAAAGCTATCCCGATATTTATTTACATACCGATAAATTAAGTTTTAGCTTTTAGGCGATGAGGATTCCTTCTCCTGCATAACTATGATCCAGAATTATAATGTACTGTGCAGCCTTTTCAAATTTGTCTGGGGCAGTATCAACGTCTCTCATATGGTCTAGCGGTTAGGATTCCTGGTTTTCATCCAGGTGGCCCGGGTTTCGACTCCCGGTATGGGAAGACAATTTTTTTTACATTGTCAACAAAATTCAAGTTCATCAATAATCATTTTTAGTTATCCATAGTCTTGGAGGCCTACACGAACTGCAGAAACAAGCAGAAGATATGTAAAAACTCATAAATGCTGTTTCAGTACTGAATCATTTTCACAAATACAATTATATAGAATTCAGAAAATTTCACTATGGAATATTTACTTTATCATTTAGTACATCATCATTTAAACTTTTCATCTCATAATTATGACGCATAGTCATAATTTTAATTTAAACTTTTTGTCATAATTATTACTTAATTCAGAATTACAATTTTTGTCAATTACGCCTTTTTAACGTAACACTATTTTGATGGTCCTTTTGAATGTGCTGTTGACTATAGTAGTGTTGATGATGAAACGTCTTGAGTTAGGCTAGCGCTTTTTGTCCCTCTCTGTTATTATAGTGTTTCAAGATGGCGGAACGGCACGGAAGCCTCCTTGGACTTACCCGCCCCATGTAAATAAAGATAAGAAATGTTTCGCTTACGAGGATAAGTCAGATCATTGGCAGAGGTCATTTTACACCCATGAGGACATATTTTATGAATACAGACAATGATTTTAGCTAATAAAATACCATTTTTTTCAACGAGCGAATCTACACATGAGAGGCCTTCAGAAGTCATAACTTCAGGGGTCAACAGCTTAGGCCCGTTGGTTTAGGTATTTGTAAAAATCAAATACTGTATTACACTTTTCAAAGTTACAATAAAAAGACCTGTTGTGTTCTGACACAAGGCCATTAACTTGTTTTTATAAATGTATTTTGCTTATTTCTACAAATATCGGCCTGAAAATTGAAAAATCAGAAAAAGAAGAAAAAAACAGTGTTTTAAAATACAACTAAACCATGATAATGTTTAGTTTAGATGTTGATGACTAAGCTTCTGGCATATAGTGCAACCACGCAACAAGAAATCTAATATTGGTGTAATCTTTGCTAGGTCTCACTCACGACACACAACTTTGTAAATAAAATAAAATAAAATAAAATATCATTGTAGTCATTGTACTGTAATTTAACCATATTTTATTGATTAATATTATGGCTTCATGTTGATTTAAAGTTTTTAATTGTTATTAACTAATACCTTTATCTTTTAACATCCGGCACAAAATGAAAGAGATGTATTATTTGAAAAAAAAAAAAAAAAAAAAAAAATGGAATGTTCACAATCACTATGTGTCAAAAACAGTATGCGTGTAAATAGTTGTGCTAAGTTCCACACCCTATGGACTAACTTTAAAAAACAAAACAAAAATACACATACATATATATATATATATAACATACACAAATCATTTCTTAACTAAGCAACTGCTTCTTAAATTATCAGACACTCACCGCACTGATGTTAACATCACCATATATTGTGTTTTCTACCATGATTGTAGTAACTATTGTCCCACCATTCTTCTGGGCAATTGTTAAGTTAAGCTGATTAGGGTTCTGAATTAATGGCTGTCCCAATGATGTAGAAATATTATGCTTTCGTCGTTGTGGAAGGTTGTTAGGCTGTTGAACGTCACCATCTGTTAAAAAATGAACAATTAAATACACAACCAAAAACCATGTAAACATTATAGTAAAGCTTATTGAAGATTGAGAAACATATTGATTACTAACAAAGTAAATTATACAACTTTTCCTACGTTTGATATTCTTTTTTCTGATTTTTTTCACTATGGACTTGATCCTTTTTAATGCTGTTTTCTCTCCATATTTATTCTGTAGTTCCTCTACTGTGTCTTCCAACCTCCCTGTTGTTCTTCTCCAGCTGTGTTAACCAAAGACAAACAGTTAGAAGAATAAAATGTATGTACAATAGCAAAAATAAAGTTGGTCATTAGTTGTTAGGGTTAGATACACCTGTAGACACATTCATACACCCGTCCGCCTGTTTTCATTTAGCATACACCAGAGTTCAAACATTCACTTTTTCACTTTTTATTTATTACATCGAGAAAACATGAATACGACACACTGCACTTGGATGAATACATTTATTAGATTTATTTAATAATATTACCAGTTCCATATTATCTTTATTAAAAAATAAGGCAATAAATGATTTTATTTTTTAAATTTGACTGCATTCTTTACTTTTTGATTTATGAATTATAACAGACTGATGGGAAAAACATTATTTTGCAGTTACCTTTTTAAAATTTGTTTTATTATTCAACTATCTCTTTCTTTTTGTTAGATTTTATTAGTTGTAATTTTATATATAAACATTTAACTTTTAAAATAAATGTTTTACAACAACATCACCATCTTCCGCTATATTTGGGCCTCCATGCTCATCTATTTACAGTATATGATATTGGTGAAGGGGGCCAGCATGAATATATTTTTTAGGGGGCCCCCGAATTCTCTACGGCCCCGTTCACATCGCATCGTAAGCGCATAATATCACCTGCTCAAGTACGTCTTGACGAGTTTCTTCTGTATTAAACAGCGAATCTTCTCAGTCAGATCGTCGCAAGATCTCAGGAATCCTCTCACACTGCTTGTGTTCACGCGCTCCATCGCTAACGATTCAAACTTCCATAAAGCGCGCCAAAACAGCAGCGCGGAGATGTGACGTCATGTGTCGAGCGGGCGCTCGTAAAAAGCACATCTTTGCATTTCTTCTGAAACAACAATTTTTAACATCACTATCGCAACACTTATCGTATTGCCGGCTGGGATTGTAATGTTTTGTATGCCGTTTTCTTTACACTCACCCCGGATATCTGTTTCCTGCAGTTAGCTGTAATGTTAGTGAACTCTAGGTCTTCTCTTTGTTCATATACGACAGTATTCGCATGAATTGGCTTGATTTGATAAAATTATGTTTTAAACCATCATCTTCACTTGAGACATTTACATTATACCGTCCTAGTTTTTAAATAGCGCTAAAATGTATATTTTAACCCTTTATGCGGATATGCCGCACAAGGTTCTCTGTTCTCTGGTTCTGTGTTTTTAAAAATAAAGACAAGGATACCTCTTTCTATAAGCGACCCTTAAAATCTGTGCATACAACAAAACACGTGTAGGTGTACGATGATTTATCAGAAAATTACTTTTGTTTGAAGAAAAACTTAAATCAGCTGGTGCTTGATAACTATTGAAGTTATGATGATGCGATATTTATCACGTTTTCATTTTAACTCAATACTCTATGAACTTTAACATCTTGTTGGTCAAATTAACTTAAAGCCTGCGCATCCTAGCTACTTTCTAAATGTGTGTAACAGAACTTATGGTGAACAATTTAGCCATATGTTTTAAACGTGTAATGTTTAAACAAATTTTGTTACTGGACTGAGTGAAAATAATAAACTTCTCCTTTGTTTTTATTATTTATTAAGTTAAATGCAAATGATAGGAAAACTTTAGGATAGGAAAGTACGGACAGCGCCTTTGACCAATCCTCTACATATGGGGCACTTGCGCAGAGAAGGTGCACATTCTTTGCACACAACTAGGTGACCACAGGGGATGAAGACAATGTTCACTTCCTTATCCATGCAAACTTTGCATGTGCGCTCCTCTTGAAGTCTTTTTAACTGTTCCTCCATAGGCAAGTCTGAAAGATCTTGACTAGGGGATGCAGCTTCATTTGTCTGGGGCGTCGGGCCACACTCAAATTCCATCTCTAAAGCAGACTTCACCACAGGAATTTTCTCTTGTTCTCTCACAAATTCTCTTGAGTCGCTGTCTCCATTAGTCAATAGCTGCTCAAATAGTCTTGGCAATCTTGCTTGAATCTGATGAACAAACTCTTGGCCCTTTTCTTGCAAGAGGTATTCACATCTTGGAAACCACTTGGCATGTTCTACCCATGGATCATCACCAGACTCCCAACATCCGAGTACACCATCGCAACAAAAGCACTTCACGTCAACATTACGACCAACATAGTAAAAACCAGCCTTAGCCAATTGTTCTGGTCGAACAGTTATTCTTGAGGGCCAGTAGACAAATGTGAGCAACCTTTCTTCACACCGTTGCATTGCCGATACATTGAAAGGGCTAGATAAAGGTACATTATCTGCACAGTCACCTCGAACGAAACGGCAGCTGGGGTAATGCCTCTGGTGTTCTGATACTGCACGATCTCCCGGTTCCCAGTTGCTAAGCTGGCCTCCACAACTGAAGCAAGCCACTCTGTCGCCCTGGCCAAGGTAGTAGAAACCAGCTTTGGCAAGCTCGGCCGGAGATAATGCAGCAGGAGTCCATTTCTTAAAGGTGTCAAGGCGTTCCTGTTCCCGACACATGCCAAGATTGTGACAAGCCGGAGGGCGCTGGTGAGACATATCCATGTAACCGGGTCTCATTCTGATACTTCGGTGATGGCTGGTGTTGTACCCCTGCATAATGTCTTGTAAAACATCTATGTATCGTCGGGAATTTGTAGCCGTTAAAAATTTCCACATACGACTCTTTAACGTTCTATTAAATCGTTCTACGACGCTGGCTTTCAAATCGGTAGCGGTAGCGAAATGATTAATGTCGTACCTTTTCATTACATCTTGAAATTGTTTGTTAAAAAATTCTTTCCCCTGATCCGTCTGCAATTTCTGTGGCACACGACCCTCTTCGAGTATAGACTCGAACGCTCTAGCGACCTCGCGAGTCCACGCGTACTTGCTAAATACGTCTATGCACGTCAGTAGATATTTATTACCGTCGTTATCCTAGGTGTAGGCGATCATGTCGACTAGATCGGCCTGGAACTGCGTATTGACCCCGTACACAACCACTCTATTTCGCTTGTATTTTATAGGGGCTGTTTTGTGTAATGTGTAAGCATCCTCACCAGCCAGCCATTCTGAAACCTTTTTATCGCTTAAACGGACCCCACTTTCTTTTAAGACGGCGTCCTTTAATCGTTTTTTACCCCCTAAAGAGCCGGGGTTGGAGGGTGTATAATAAGCCTTTTTCATGAGCTCCGACATGCTGCCGTTTCAACCGCTGCAAAAGAATAACGCGTACATGTGGTTTGAATCAATCTTTTATTAAAAAAGTTACAGGATACATGATATAAGTAAACATGGATAAATGATGTTAATATAACACAAGTAAAAATGGATATAATAGAAGATAGTAAAAATAATTATAATACAATATACATGGATATAATAGAAGATAGTAAAAATGATTATAATACAATATACATGGATATAATAATAATAATGTTAGTACAACAAAATCTAAGTAAAATTGAATATAATGATGTTAGTACAAAATGGTTATACCATAAAATATAATACAATTGGATATAACAATGTTACATGCATAGTCTAAGTAAAATGAAGTCAACGGTAATCTAACCAGAAAAGAAAGTCACGGCAGGCCATCATGTTACGATCTAGGATGTAATCGACATACATTTCGATAATTTTTTCAACGTTTTTAATCACTTCGACAATTTGAACAGCATCATCCTCATCATCGGAGTCATATTCTTTTGAATTCTTTACCAGCTCGGTACAGACATCCGCCACATACGTACAAGTACACAGCACATCGGTGATCCCTAGTAGGGATTGTGATTCACACATCATATCTAGAACCTGTTTTATCATTACATCAGGCGGATCGGTACCATAAGCGCATTTGTCCGTCAAATCGTCCCATGAATTAGCCAGTCCTCTTATATGTATCATATTTTTCTTGAGATTTGCCTCACGCACAGTTTCATAACACGGTGTATCAGGGTGGGATGCATCCGCAATAATCTTATTCATCAGTTCGGTCATCTGGTGTCTGTAATGGTCTTTAAACATGAATTCCATACAGCTCTTTAGGCTACAGGCAGCACCCATACTGGTGGGGTCTTGGTCACTCTCCATTCACGATCGAGAGACCTTCCCAGAGATCAACGACGTCGTGCACTATTTCCTCGCAGGGTTTGTCCAGAAGTCTCGCGCTGATTTCTTCTAGCTTAGCGGCAATGAATGGTTTGTCTTTTAATTCGTGCAGAATAGTCCCGACTGTTCCTTGAATCTCCTGAGTCCTTGCGGCACAATTATCCAAGCCTTGTGTTTTTGGGTCGGAAGTTTGCGTCAGGTTCAGGCAAACAGGACTTTCAACTTTTGTTGCAGTAGCACAGCAGTCTGTGGCTAGTAGAGCTAGATCGTGCGATGTCCTGAAATATTTATCATGACAACGACTGGGGTCCGCCTCTCGCCTCAGCATAGGTGAATTGTTCGCAACAAACATTTTGCGCAGGCTTTAGTTAATTTGACCAACAAGATGTTAAAGTTCATAGAGTATTGAGTTAAAATGAAAACGTGATAAATATCGCATCATCATAACTTCAATAGTTATCAAGCACCAGCTGATTTAAGTTTTTCTTCAAACAAAAGTAATTTTCTGATAAATCATCGTACACCTACACGTGTTTTGTTGTATGCACAGATTTTAAGGGTCGCTTATAGAAAGAGGTATCCTTGTCTTTATTTTTAAAAACACAGAACCAGAGAACAGAGAACCTTGTGCGGCATATCCGCATAAAGGGTTAAAATATACATTTTAGCGCTATTTAAAAACTAGGACGGTATAATGTAAATGTCTCAAGTGAAGATGATGGTTTAAAACATAATTTTATCAAATCAAGCCAATTCATGCGAATACTGTCGTATATGAACAAAGAGAAGACCTAGAGTTCACTAACATTACAGCTAACTGCAGGAAACAGATATCCGGGGTGAGTGTAAAGAAAACGGCATACAAAACATTACAATCCCAGCCGGCAATACGATAAGTGTTGCGATAGTGATGTTAAAAATTGTTGTTTCAGAAGAAATGCAAAGATGTGCTTTTTACGAGCGCCCGCTCGACACATGACGTCACATCTCCGCGCTGCTGTTTTGGCGCGCTTTATGGAAGTTTGAATCGTTAGCGATGGAGCGCGTGAACACAAGCAGTGTGAGAGGATTCCTGAGATCTTGCGACGATCTGACTGAGAAGATTCGCTGTTTAATACAGAAGAAACTCGTCAAGACGTACTTGAGCAGGTGATATTATGCGCTTACGATGCGATGTGAACGGGGCCGTAGAGAATTCGGGGGCCCCCTAAAAAATATATTCATGCTGGCCCCCTTCACCAATATCATATACTGTAAATAGATGAGCATGGAGGCCCAAATATAGCGGAAGATGGTGATGTTGTTGTAAAACATTTATTTTAAAAGTTAAATGTTTATATATAAAATTACAACTAATAAAATCTAACAAAAAGAAAGAGATAGTTGAATAATAAAACAAATTTTAAAAAGGTAACTGCAAAATAATGTTTTTCCCATCAGTCTGTTATAATTCATAAATCAAAAAGTAAAGAATGCAGTCAAATTTAAAAAATAAAATCATTTATTGCCTTATTTTTTAATAAAGATAATATGGAACTGGTAATATTATTAAATAAATCTAATAAATGTATTCATCCAAGTGCAGTGTGTCGTATTCATGTTTTCTCGATGTAATAAATAAAAAGTGAAAAAGTGAATGTTTGAACTCTGGTGTATGCTAAATGAAAACAGGCGGACGGGTGTATGAATGTGTCTACAGGTGTATCTAACCCTAACAACTAATGACCAACTTTATTTTTGCTATTGTACATACATTTTATTCTTCTAACTGTTTGTCTTTGGTTAACACAGCTGGAGAAGAACAACAGGGAGGTTGGAAGACACAGTAGAGGAACTACAGAATAAATATGGAGAGAAAACAGCATTAAAAAGGATCAAGTCCATAGTGAAAAAAATCAGAAAAAAGAATATCAAACGTAGGAAAAGTTGTATAATTTACTTTGTTAGTAATCAATATGTTTCTCAATCTTCAATAAGCTTTACTATAATGTTTACATGGTTTTTGGTTGTGTATTTAATTGTTCATTTTTTAACAGATGGTGACGTTCAACAGCCTAACAACCTTCCACAACGACGAAAGCATAATATTTCTACATCATTGGGACAGCCATTAATTCAGAACCCTAATCAGCTTAACTTAACAATTGCCCAGAAGAATGGTGGGACAATAGTTACTACAATCATGGTAGAAAACACAATATATGGTGATGTTAACATCAGTGCGGTGAGTGTCTGATAATTTAAGAAGCAGTTGCTTAGTTAAGAAATGATTTGTGTATGTTATATATATATATATATGTATGTGTATTTTTGTTTTGTTTTTTAAAGTTAGTCCATAGGGTGTGGAACTTAGCACAACTATTTACACGCATACTGTTTTTGACACATAGTGATTGTGAACATTCCATTTTTTTTTTTTTTTTTTTTTTTTCAAATAATACATCTCTTTCATTTTGTGCCGGATGTTAAAAGATAAAGGTATTAGTTAATAACAATTAAAAACTTTAAATCAACATGAAGCCATAATATTAATCAATAAAATATGGTTAAATTACAGTACAATGACTACAATGATATTTTATTTTATTTTATTTTATTTACAAAGTTGTGTGTCGTGAGTGAGACCTAGCAAAGATTACACCAATATTAGATTTCTTGTTGCGTGGTTGCACTATATGCCAGAAGCTTAGTCATCAACATCTAAACTAAACATTATCATGGTTTAGTTGTATTTTAAAACACTGTTTTTTTCTTCTTTTTCTGATTTTTCAATTTTCAGGCCGATATTTGTAGAAATAAGCAAAATACATTTATAAAAACAAGTTAATGGCCTGGTGTCAGAACACAACAGGTCTTTTTATTGTAACTTTGAAAAGTGTAATACAGTATTTGATTTTTACAAATACCTAAACCAACGGGCCTAAGCTGTTGACCCCTGAAGTTATGACTTCTGAAGGCCTCTCATGTGTAGATTCGCTCGTTGAAAAAAATGGTATTTTATTAGCTAAAATCATTGTCTGTATTCATAAAATATGTCCTCATGGGTGTAAAATGACCTCTGCCAATGATCTGACTTATCCTCGTAAGCGAAACATTTCTTATCTTTATTTACATGGGGCGGGTAAGTCCAAGGAGGCTTCCGTGCCGTTCCGCCATCTTGAAACACTATAATAACAGAGAGGGACAAAAAGCGCTAGCCTAACTCAAGACGTTTCATCATCAACACTACTATAGTCAACAGCACATTCAAAAGGACCATCAAAATAGTGTTACGTTAAAAAGGCGTAATTGACAAAAATTGTAATTCTGAATTAAGTAATAATTATGACAAAAAGTTTAAATTAAAATTATGACTATGCGTCATAATTATGAGATGAAAAGTTTAAATGATGATGTACTAAATGATAAAGTAAATATTCCATAGTGAAATTTTCTGAATTCTATATAATTGTATTTGTGAAAATGATTCAGTACTGAAACAGCATTTATGAGTTTTTACATATCTTCTGCTTGTTTCTGCAGTTCGTGTAGGCCTCCAAGACTATGGATAACTAAAAATGATTATTGATGAACTTGAATTTTGTTGACAATGTAAAAAAAATTGTCTTCCCATACCGGGAGTCGAAACCCGGGCCACCTGGATGAAAACCAGGAATCCTAACCGCTAGACCATATGAGAGACGTTGATACTGCCCCAGACAAATTTGAAAAGGCTGCACAGTACATTATAATTCTGGATCATAGTTATGCAGGAGAAGGAATCCTCATCGCCTAAAAGCTAAAACTTAATTTATCGGTATGTAAATAAATATCGGGATAGCTTTTCCCCATGTGGAAAGAGCTAATGAAGGAGAAAGACTTTGAAAGGGAAGTTGCCTGATTTCTTCTCGACAGGTAAGTCAAAGGTATGGTCTAAATTACAAGCTTTTTTCATTGCTTGGTTGTGTAAATCATTATATAGCTGCCATAACAGTAGAACATGTATCGTTAAACTCAATGATGTGCTATTGGAAGCCATGTTGTCATAGCTTCTTGACACATTACGGCTACCGCAGTTGCAACACGCATTTGAAAAAGCGAGTAGATGGGAGAACCACTAGATGGGAGAAATTCTTTTGGGAGAACTAACTTGTAGTTGGGTCTTTAACAAAAAACAAACAAACAAACAAAAAAGCCTCCACAATCGAGGAGGTCAAAGGGCATGCTTCCTGCTATAGATAGTATCATCAGCTCTCCCCAAAGTCTATTCATGCGGCCAGCAGACAGATTTTAAACACCAGATTTACACTTCTACATATATTTTGAGTAGATAACCGATATTCTCAGAAAAGGGTTTCACCCTGTGTGTTTCCACACTGATTAAGGATAGTTCGGGAGATGCAAGTAAAAATGATATGATCTTTTACTTTGAATTAAGACGAGTAAAATTAAATATTCGCTCAAGACCAACTTTACTTATGCCGTGTCAGTGATTTTGCAAATGATACAACTTAGTCTAAATAAGAGCAATGTGGAGTCCTCGGATTTCTTAAAAACAACACAACAACAAAACTTTGACAACATGTTGTATGGACAAAAGATCTAAGATGCCCAAGCACAGTTTTTCAACAATCTAATGTTTTTGAACAGACGTTGTTTATTAAAAATAATACATACGTCTTCTTAGAAGATAAATATAAGATATGATTTTAATAAAACTTTAAAGATTTGATTTAAACTTTTAAGGTTATGCTTTTAAATGAATTTAGTATAAACTCTGGATGTACTCTGGAAAGGCGTTAGCAGACTAGATTTACTGTGACATTGTCCCCCTAGACTCATCTGGTCTGATACCCTGTTTCTTGAAGCTTCAGTTCACACTGTGGTTTATCTCTGAAGGATCTGGGGCTGTAAGGTGTTTTTGTTTATATATTTATTTAGCTAAAACTTTGTTTACATTTTAGTAACATATGTTATTAATAATAATTTAATTTAAAATAGAGATTAGTTAATTTTTTAGAACCGTGTGTGTGCACAAAATTATATTAAATGATTTGTTTATTTATTTCATTTTGAAAATGTACAAATGTAGTTTTCTGTGTTTAGGTGTACGGTACAAAATTCATTATAGCTATGGAAAGCCCCCACCATAAAAATTGAAACCCCGCATGGACAAAAAAATGCTGATTGAATCTTTTCATATAAATGAGATTTAAGACGACTAAAAAGTACAGTTTTTCTACAATCTAAAGTTTTTGAACAGACAGACATTGTTTAATAACAATTATACTTTAGGTCACCGTTAAACAAAATCACTACAGTAATCTTCTAAAAGATAAATAGAAGATATGAATGTATTCAAACTTCAAAGATTTTATTTAAACAGTCTTTTAATTTTAAAAGATCATATTTAAACTTTTACGATTATGTTTTGAAATAAATTCAGAAAGATGACGGCACACTAATTTACCGGAACCTGTCACAGACACACGTACACACACACACACACACACACACACACACACACACACACACACACATACCATTTGTCTGGTGCTTCATGAAATCTTCAGTCAGCAGACTTAGATGAATTTTATTTTTTATCTAAAACTGAAATTTCAGTAGATTTTTTTTATTTATTATTTTTTTATATACTTTTAAAGAACAGAATGTTTTTCAACTTTAGTTAAATTAGCAAGATAACCATTTTAATGTATATAAAGAACGGAATGTTTTATGTAATATGATTTTTATTCTTTTGTTTATCAAAAACAATTGGATCAATAAGATATTTATTTTATAAGCATTTCATTATATACTTTTATAAAGAACTGAATGGTTTTCAACTTTAGTTAAATTAACAAGATAGCTATTTTATTTTATACACTTATAGGCCTAAAGAACGGAATGTTTATGTAATATGATTTTTTATTCTTTTGTTTATCTAAAACTGAATTAAATGGTTTCAGTAGATTTTTGCTAAGATATTATTGTATATCATTTGTGTGAAATATAAAACATGATTAGGGACAACTCTCTTTTTTCTCACTTTTGCTGTTACCTCAGGAATGTGAGGGTGGACGTCTGTGTAGCAGAGATATCAGTGTTTATGTCCGATTCAGCGAATACAGATCGTAAAGTCAAACGGACTGCTAAAATGACCAGTACACAAACACAGAAAATACACCCAGCTTGTGTCCACAAGAGATAATGGTTGTGTGACACAGTCTTCAAACTTTCTGTCAAAACCACATGATCTAAGGATAAAAAGGGTCAAATAGGGTCAAAAACTTTCTGTCAAAACCAAATGATCTACGACTAGCTAGGACGATAGGGCAAACCATAACAACATATGCCGGAAAGACACCGGTAGATAAAAACAACATATGCGGTAGATAAAACTGTCAAAACGCATGATCGAATGGTCAATATGACAATTCATATTCTTATCTGTACACGACAGAAAGGGCGGGACAGCTCAACGGACAACCGGAAGGGCGGTGACCAGATGTCTTATCTGTGGGCGGGACCGGAAGTCATCAATCATTTTGACAGGTGGTATAGGGTTATCACTACTGCCATCAATTTCATAAAAAAGGCAGGACGTGGAGCTTGGCTTGCAAAGGCAGATATTTTCCGATGCTTTTAAAGTTATGCCATTGCATCCCTCACAGTGGCATTTGTTCGGCGTTCAGTGGAGGGAAAAATTGTATTTTGCGGTTAGACTCACTTTTGGCTGTCGTAGCAGTCCAAAAATATTCGATACCTTGTCTGAGGCTTTGTGCTGGATTCTTCTTAATAACGAGAAATTATCCTTCGTCCTTCATCTTTTAGATGATTTTCTCCTGGTAGATTTTCCTTCCGAAAAATCTGACTTTTCTATCTCGACTCTCAAACGCACTTTTTCTGAATTAGGCGTTCCTCTCTCGGAGGAAAAGACCGTGGGTCCAGTCAAAGTCATCGAATTCTTAGGCATTTCTCTCGATTCAAATCGCATGCAAGCTTCATTCCCCCTCGAGAAATTAGCTCGAATAAGACAAGTTATGAAAGTCGCAAAAAATTCAAAATCTTTTTCAAAAAGGGACTTGCTCTCTCTTTTGGGGCACCTTAATTTCGCGATGAGAGTAATTCCTCAAGGCAGATCTTTTATTTCCAGGCTTCTTGACCTTTCTAAATCTGCAAAAGCTCTCAGTGATATAGTTACTTTAGACGCAGGATGTAGATCTGAGCTAAAATTTTGGTCTCTGCTTCTAGATAAATGGAATGGCATTTCCTTTTTTCTTAATGATTTCATAGAATCATCTTTAGCTCTTAATCTGTATACTGATGCTGCACCTTCCATAGGGTTCGGGGGAATTTTCAAAAACGAATGGTTTGCGTCCGCCTGGCCGGAAGAATTGCGTTCCTTACCTGCCGGTGATTCCTCGACAGCCCTATTAGAATTGTATCCGATCGTCGTTGCATGCATTCTGTGGGGTAAACACTGGGCTAGGAAACAAATTATGTTTTTCTGCGATAACGAAATGGCGGTTAATATAATTAATAAGAGGCGTTCATCCGTCCCGTTTATCAACAGGTTCATGAGACGTCTTACATGGCTGTCAGTTATGGGGAACTATCATTTTCGTGCAGAACATATTCCCGGTTTGAATAACCAAGTGGCCGATTCTTTGTCTCGCTTCAATTTTCAGAAATTTCATCTCCTGTGTCCAGCTGCAGCACAATCAAGCCTGGAATGCCCGCCTTTCAGCCAAACCATTCTAGATTGAATAACCCTCTTCGATCCTATATGCATTCTGCTGCGCAGTACATGCGGGGGGGTTTGGCTAGTTCTACATTAAAATCGTATGACTCTGCATGGTCTTATTTCATCAGTTTTTGTGCTTCTTTATCTGTAGCTGCTCTGCCTGTCAATATATCATATATTAGTGCGTTTATAGTCCACTGCTTCGAGGATCGAAAACTGCAGCCTTCTTCAATCAAAAGTACGGTCGCTGGCATTCAATTCCATATGCGCTGCCTGGATCCATCTGCTTCCAGTATTTTGGAAAATCCTTCCATTCGCCTTTTGCTGAACGGGATCAAGAGACAATCTCCTCAAGGCAATGATAAACGTCTTCCTTTTACTCTACCTTTGGTTAAACAAATCATATCAAAATTACGGGATGGGTGTTTTGGGCCGTACACCGATCAGTTGTTAGAAACAGTCATTCTCACAGCCTTTTTTGGTTTTCTAAGGGGTGGTGAAATTTCTTCACGCACTTGTTCATTTGACCCAAATCTCAATCTAACAATTTCTGATGTCTCAATTCATGATCACCATTTCACATTATTTTTAAAACATTCCAAAACTGATAAAAATTCTAAAGGCGTAATCGTGTACATCTCTGAGTCTAACACTGTGTTTTGTCCTCTGATTTCCATGTTGTCCTATTTGAGGTACCGCCCCAGTGCTGATCCGCAGGAGCCGCTGTTCGTCACACAGGCAGGGAAAACAATGTCCAGAACCTGGTTTTCTTGTCACCTACGCCTCCTTTGCCAATTCTGTGGACTGCCCCCGGACTGCTATACTGCTCATTCTCTGCGCATCGGCGCAGCAACAACAGCGGCAGCATCTGCTCCGGTTTTAACCCTTAAAGCTATGGGGCGGTGGTCTTCTGCTGCTTACGAACGATACCTCCGTCCCGACGTTCGGGCTATTCTTGACGCCCAGAAAGCCATGAGCTCAAGTCTCTGATTTGTTTCACTAATAAACGCATTTGATCATTACTTTGCTCGCGCTCTGCTCAGTATAACTCCCCTGGATGCGCTACCAGCTGTTTAATTCGTTCATCTAGCTCGTTTCTCAGAAGGTGGCTTAGTCATCTCTTCATAGCGCTTACACTGTAGACCGTCAAAACAGTTCAAAGACAGATAATTCTAGGTAACAGCATGTTTTTAGCTATTGCGGTCTTGAATAGTCATTTCAGTAATTAATAATTTTTACTATAGCCTAATATAAATCGCTAAATTAGGGCGGCTCAGACGACACCGTTCGAGACACTCAATTTCTGTTTTGGGGGGATATCTAGTCAAATAACGTAATGATTATAACATATTGCAAATTATCCGTATATATTCGTAAGATTACTAAGCATATAATTGTTAAAATAAATCATCCTCTGTATCTCAGAAGATTGCCAGGTGTGGTTTTGTTTGGGGGGATATTTTAGCTCTCACAGTCCTAAACTGTGTGAACGTTCCCTAATGCTGCTGCTGCTGTCCTCTGACTCTCTGCTATTTCATGGTGCTCATGAAAGGTCAGAGGACTCCCTGAACAGAGCCATACCGCCAAATTTCAATTCAGGAACATCAACCTGTTTGCAATCTATTCAATAAAAATTCTTAATTTTTATTGTCTGTGTGTTCTTGACTTAATGGACCTGACAGAAATAAACTCACTTTAACCCCCACATGCTTAATAATCTGTAAGGACAACATATTGAATAGATGCAGATTTCTGCAGTTATACCTTCTTTTCTTTGTTTTCTAATTTCACAGAAAAAATCTGTAAAGTATTACTTTGTAAAAATACAGACAAGTTCCTTTTAAAAAACGTAAAATTGATGTAAAACCAAAATACAAGCAATTACCTGTAAATTTAATCGTGGACCTTTAAATTACAGCAAATATCTGTAAAATAACAGGCATTCACTGTAATGACAAAACGGTAAAATTCTGTAAAAAAATACAGACCATTACCTGTAAAATTATACTTTTTTTTTACAGTGTAGGCAACATAAATAAAAGCCCAAAATGTAGAAATTTACATTATTTATTTACTTAAGAACAATCAAATAGTACAAGAACAAAAATAAGACAAAAAACTGAACAGAAAAAAAAAAGAAAAAAAACTCTGTGAGCTTCGAATTGATAGATGTGCCTATCTGAGCTAGGCATCATGTATGACAGTTGCCAAAGTGAGATATGAGCTACAAAATGACCATCCTGCCATGAGCTATATAGGAGACATATCTTGTATGTACATATAGGGCTTATGTGTGGATATAAAGAAGCAATACAGGAGACCTATATGGCCTGTATATGCACATATATGCACCTCAATTTTGCCTATATGTGGCATATATACGCATATAGGTTCTTTCCATGTGGGAATACAAAGCGATTTACAAATGAGGAGAACAATAGAAGTTAAACTAACAATATTCAAGTGATGTGAATAATAGCGTGAATAGTAGTTATTTGGTAAAAGAGTATAATGTACATGCATTAGGAACACAAGCAAGACTATGACATTAAACTACTTGATGTTGTTGATCTGTCAGTCTATCGGGGGAATTAATGAGAATAAACCGTGCTTTATACAACCCTCCTCTCCATCGTATGATAAAGTCCTGCTGATACAGAACGTCAGCAGAAGCATCAACGGCACATCAATACATCTTTAATAAAACTCTGTTTACCGTATGTGTTTAATGGAGCGCAAACAGAGCAATTGAGTTTTGAGTTTTATGAGTCAAGAGTTATCTCTAATAACCCTAAATGTCACAGAAAGGAAGGGTGTGTGCAGTGAAAAGAATGACATTGACTTCATTTATTGAGTGCAGATGTTTAAACTGAACTGCAGGCGGTCTGTGAATGAGACGCAGGCTTTTGCATTGAAACACAGCAGGCAAACGCTGCACTACTGTCTCGAGAGTGTTCGTCCCGGCTGTGTGTCGAACTCTGATGTGTGTCAGTTCTACAACAGCAGTAAACAGACTTCATTAACCCTCCAACATCAGTTCTACAACAGCAGCGAACAGACTTCATTAACCCTCCAACATCAGGCCTCAAGAACATGTACAACACACAGTCAGCCAGTGGGTTCAGAAACACAAGATAATCAGAACAACGCCAAATTATATAATACAGTGAACTGTAACTGATGTAACCAGATGTATATATAAAAGTCAGGATTACGTGGGGGAGAATGAGAAAAGTGTAAGTCAGAAGCACCAGGAACAAACTGCCCAAAATTTTCTTGCGCTGTAGAGAAGTAAGTGATATTGTGCGTGAAAGACCGCGACAAGTGCCAACAAAACACAGAATGATTATCAGATAGAGGATTAAACAGGTGATCGATCCAGACACACGTCTAAACAGCCAAAGAGAGTCATTGTCTGTAAAGCGTATTACTGCAAAGATCAGAGGAACAAACCAGATGATCACAGAAATGACACAGCAGACTTTTAGTGAATGATGAGATCTGTACCAGATAGGATGAGAAACCAGAAGATATCGTTCAAAAGCAACACATGCCATAAAATACAGACCCACAATCAAACTATACCAATATGCAATTTTGGCATCCTCTGACTCTGTGATTGTGTGTGTTAATCTACAAATGATCTGAATGAGATCTGAAAGAATCAAATGAATAACAAACACTGGAGTGGAGCGATGAGATTTGATAAGAGCACACAACGCAAACAGAGTTAAGATCATGATTGGAATCTCAATGGCTGAAATGATCCTGAAAATTAATGGTTCTGCAGACTCAAGTTTACTGAGAAACTCCCACATCTGACGGCTCCTTTCATCTCCATAATCTACTCCACTTGATCCGGTGATGCTGGCGTTTTGTTCTGCCATTGTTTCATGAAATCTTGACAGGCAACACTAAATAACAAACCAGTCATTAGTTTAAAAACATGCATTCATTTACTATTTACTACTTTATTCAAAACATTAGGGAAAGATATATGACATAACTTGTTTTCTGTGTGATTGTTGAAATAAAGTTTCCTCAGTTTGCTTTACATGTTCTTTAGAGGAGATGTGTGTAATGTTAGAAAGCTTGAAATACGTGAAATGTAAGATTAAAGTTTGGAAATCCTCCATTTGAACAATATCACAGAAGCAAGAATGCTGTTGTTCTGAATAATCAGTCCAGCACAGCTGCAAGTGTACAATGGTTTATTAAACTAGGAGTAAATCTTGAAGAACTTACGTTACTGACAGGATTGTGTGTTTCGTCTGCAGGTCAAAGCAGAAGTTTGTGGAGCAACACACAGACTGACAGATGTTTCACAAGTTTCCACTGCCGTGTTTAAAGAGCTCTTCATTCACTGCACACACTGTAAAAACACACATCTTAAAGCTTGTGGATCTAATGTAGGAAATGCCTGAGATTACAGACAAACTATTTGATCCAACGTGTGCAACTGTAATTACCTTAAAGACACAATTAACTAACAATGGTGGTTTGAGTGAAAAAACAGTCTAACTTTCACAAACGGTTCGGCTCAACTACGACGACTGAAGTAATCTGAAAACGCTTTATATCTGATGCTTTCATTTTTAAAGTTCACTCAGTGTTTTTAACTCTTTCCCCGCAAGTGTTTTTGCTCATTTTCACTAAAGCTTCACGGCCCACAGAATATTTTGTTGTATGAATATCAGAACATGTAATATATTAACCCCCTGAGGTCGACGGTATCGCCGGCGATACCAGCTCGCTTTTTTTTATCAGTGTAAAAGAAACTCATAAATACTCTGTTGACTTTGATTTTCCATAGGAGTTTCATACATCAATCGATTCTGTTAAATGTGTATTATTTGTGTGTATACTCACAATAAAAACAAAGTGTTGTGCTTTTCGCCAAGTAAAGAAAAATAAACACGAAGCGAGTTCTGCCTTCTCTCTGTCCGTGTAGTCCATTCTGAAACGAGTCCGAAAATGAATCATAACTCAGCGAATACTTCTCACACAGACACGTGATATATGTCTTTATGAAGCTTGAAATCTCTTCTTTTAAATGAAGTAATTTATATAAAAAACGTCTCAGGTTACGACTGTAACCATAGTTCCCTGAGAAAGGGAACGAGACGATGCGTCGATAACGCTTTGGGAACGCCCCCGGCGTGAATGCGTCTGAAGCATCTATGTCAACTAGTCCAATGGAATGAATGAAATGCGCGTCACGGGCGGGTGACGTCATGACCAGGAAGCTATAAAAGCGCATCCGGTGAAACCGGCTTTAGCTTCGAAATTTGGCGAAGCAAGTCGATCACAGGAATGCAGGAAGTATGGCAGGGCGACGCATCGTCTCGTTCCCTTTCTCAGGGAACTATGGTTACAGTCGTAACCTGAGACGTTCCCTTTCGAGGGAACTCGCGATGCGTCGATAAAGCTTTGGGAACGAGAATACCCAAACCGCCAGAATTCCAAATGCCTGAGTGTAAGCCTGTTGTTTTTTTCTTTTTAAAAACGCACTCTAAACACTGAGCACCTGAGACCCTGGGGCAGCATCCAGGTCCAGGCTATAAAACCTGACAAATGTGAGCGGAGAGGACCAACCCGCCGCATCACAAACGTCTTGGAGGGACACTCCAGATATTAAGGCTTTAGAGGCCGCCATACTTCTAGTGGAATGAGCTCTGACCGCCAAAGGACAGGGCTGGCCAGAGGACTCATAAGCAAGAGAAATAGCCTCGACTATCCACTTACTAACTGTCTGCTTAGAAGCCGGACAACCTCTCTTAGGTGATCCAAAACAGACAAACAATTGATCGGACTTCCTCCATGGAGAAGACCGATGAACATAAGTATCCAATGCTCGCACTGGACACAACAAGTTCTTTTCCTGGCCCGGAGAAGTAAAAGGTGGAGGACAGAAAGCCTGAAGCACAATAGGCCTCGGAATAATGGTTGGCACCTTAGGGACATAACCCTGTTTAGGATACAAGAATGCCTTGACCATTCCCGGTGCGAATTCAAGGCAGGTGGGAGAAACCGAAAGGGCCTGAAGATCTCCGACTCTCTTGAGGGACGAAATGGCTAGTAGAAAAATAGTCTTGAAAGTCAGAAATTTCTCTGAGACCGACTCTAAGGGCTCAAATGGAGCCCCAGATAGGCCCTCTAGTACCAATGCCAGGTCCCAAGCCGGCATCCTAGTGCGTGTTGCAGGCCTTAGCCTCAGGGTGCCACGAAGGAAACAAGTAATCAGGGGGTCTCGACCCAACGATATACCACCCACCGGGACGTGGAAGGCCGCAATGGCTGCCACGTATACTTTTAAGGTGGATGGACATAAACCTGACGCAAAGCGATCCTGCAGAAACTCCAGTACTGTGTTTACTGAACAGTTAACCGGGTCCCACTGACGCTGGTGACACAAAGTAGTGAAGACTCTCCATTTCAAAGAGTACAATTTCCTCGTAGCGGGAGCTCTGGAGCTTAGAATGGTCTTAACAACCTCGGTTGAAAGACCACTCTCTATGAGTTGGGCCCCCTCAGAGGCCAAACCCAAAGTTTCCAAATCTCTGGTCGGGGGTGGAATATCGTGCCCCCGGCCTGAGACAGAAGGTCTCTCCTGATCGGTAACTCCAAGGGAGGACCGTCTAGGAGATGAATCAGGTCCGCAAACCAGATTCGACTCGGCCAACGTGGTGCTACTAGCAATAGGCTTATTCCGTGCTGACGAACTCTCTCCAGAACTCCTGGGAGCAGAGCAACAGGGGGAAAGGCGTACAGACGTCGCCTCGGCCACGTCTGCACCATAGCATCCAGCCCCAGGGGGGCTGGGTGGGTAAGGGAGAACCAGAGTGGACAGTGCGTCGTATGCTGAGACGCGAACAGATCCACTTCGGCCTTGCCGTAAAACTCCCATATCTTCTCCACCACCTCGGGGTGAAGTCTCCAGTCCCCTGGCCTCAGCTCCTGCCTCGACAGGACGTCTGCTCCGATATTCTGGCCCCCTGGAATATATACTGCCCTCAGAGAGAGTAATTTCCCCAGGGACCATAGGAGGATCTGGTGTGCCAGCTTGCATAGTGGGCGCGAACGCAGACCCCCCTGACGATTTATATAAGAGACCACCGATGTGTTGTCTGTCCGGACAAGCACGTGGTGATCCCTCAGGTCTGGGAGAAAATGTCTCAACGCGTTGAAAACGGCCATCATCTCCAGGCAATTTATGTGCCAAGAGAGATGATGACTTCTCCACAGACCTTGAGCTGAGCGGCCTTCCATTACCGCTCCCCAGCCTGTCGAGATAGCAACTCGATGGCAAAGAGCTCCCAACACCGGACCCTGGGACAGGAACCAATGTTTCTTCCATATAACCAAGGCGCGGAGACACCGTCGCGTGATCTTGATCATACGAAGTGGGTTTCCCCTCGGGGAGAACCCTCTGGTCCTGAGCCACCACTGCAAAGGTCTCATGTACAGCAGGCCAAAAGGTATCACGTTGGACGCCGCTGCCATGAGCCCTAACAGTCTCTCGAACTGCTTCACAGTGCGTGACTGACCTAGCTTTAGCTCTTTTACGGCTGTTAGGATAGCAGCTACACGAATGGGCGATAGATTGGCTCGCATCGTGACTGAATCCCATACCACACCCAGAAATGTGGTCCTCTGTAATGGAGATAGCACACTCTTCTTGGCGTTGAGCCTCAACCCCAATTTCTGCATATGTGCGAGGACGACATCTCGATGCCGAACCGCTAACTGTTCTGATTCCGCCAGAACCAGCCAGTCGTCTATGTAATTCAGAATACGTATGCCCTGCAGCCTGAGCGGGGCCAGAGCTGCATCTACGCACTTCGTGAATGTGCGGGGTGATAAAGCTAGACCGAATGGAAGAACCCGATACTGGTATTCTTTGCCCCCAAAAGAAAACCTCAGGAACTTCCTGTGCTGAGGGAGGATGGAGACATGGAAGTAAGCGTCTTTCATATCTATTGTGACAAACCAGTCCTCGGATCTGATTTGAGTCACGATCTGTTTGAGTGTCAGCATCTTGAACTTGAGTTTTTGAACTGTACGATTCAACAGACGAAGATCTAAAATGGGACGCAACCCCCCATCCTTTTTTGGAACGATGAAATAACGGCTGTAAAAACCCGATTCTCTGTCGGGTAGAAACACCTGCTCTATCGCTTCTTTTGCCAAAAGAGCTTTCACCTCTTGCTCCATCACCAGAGCCTGCTCGGGATGCACCAACGTGGGCAACACCCCGTTGTAACGAGGAGGACGAGAACCAAACTGGATTCTGTATCCTTTCTCTACTATATGCAGGACCCATAGAGAAATATTCGGCAGTTTCTTCCACTCTGTCAGAAAATCTACTAAGGGAACCAGCCTCTCGAGGCTGGCCTCTGGTGTAATTGAGACAGTCGGCCCGGGGGCCTGAAACATATCGGCAGGAACCACCCGAACTGAATGTTCTTGAACCCCCCTCAGAAGGTTCATATCTTCTCGCTGGGAACCACTGCGCCCCGAGACCAAGGGTGCGGGGTTGGCAGAATGACTCCCTGAGGACACCGAGGTGGAGCGGACACCGTATGCTGAGGTATGATCCGCTCCACCCCGGGTGGGGCTGCCCTCATGGGTCTGACTCCATAGGAGTCAGGACCTCTTCTTTTGAGCCGAAGCCTTCTTAGCCTGAAGGACGGTCCTCAGATCCGGCTTCTGCTTTGAAGGCTTCGGCTGAGAGTGCTGCATCTGCTTCCAGTGTTTTTGTGGCGGAGCACGAGACGCAACACTCTCTTTCTGCTGTGCTCTGTATGAGGAGCTTGACGGCTGGGACTGCTCACGCCCAGCAGCCCCAGGGGGTTGGACACGGCGAGGGAGAAATTTTTTAAATGCCTCTGACTGTTTTTTGACCTCCTGGAATCTTTCCACAACCGAATTAACAGCCTCACCAAAGAGACCAGAGGGATCAATAGGTGCATCTAACAGAAAAGCACAATCTTTTTCTTTTATCTCTGCTAGATTTAACCAAAGATGCCTCTCAGTGGCTACAAGGGCTGCCATAGACCGCCCAATTGCTCTGGCGGTCTCCTTAGTAGCCCTGAGAGACAAATCAGTGGCCCGACGAAGTTCTCGAACCTCATCGGGTCCCACCCCCTCACTTCTGTCCAAATCCCCCAGCAGATCAGCCTGATAAGCCTGGAGCACTGCCATAGTGTGTAGACATGCTCCAGCCTGACCTGCTGCCGTATATGCTTTGCCCACGAGAGATGATGTCGTTTTCAGAGGCTTTGTGGGCAAAGCTGAGGCCTTCAGGGACGATGCTGAACCAGGCGACAGATAGCTCGCGAGCGTCTGTTCAGCCTGGGGCATCGACCCATAACCATATTCTCTCAGCCCCCTAATATCTGAATAAACGTGAACATGGGGACTATAGAGACGAGAGGAATATGGTTTATTCCAAGATCTAGACAGCTCGCTGTGCAGATCTGGAAAAAATGGAAGGCCTCGTGGTGGAAGTGATTTAATAGATGGAAGGAAACGCTCATCTAGTTTGCTTTTAGGACGAGCGTCCCTTTTCTCGGCTGGCCATTCAATATGCAACTTTTCAACAGCGCGAGTAATCACATCCACCAACTCCTCATACGCTGGAGAAGAGGACTGTGAATCCTCTTCCCTTATTGTGCTTTTACTTTTTTCACTGTCAATGCTCAGCACATCTAACTCCTCGGAGCTAGAGCACTGAAGCATTGGGCTCTCTTCCCGGGCGGAAGAAGCCGCAGCGCGGGCTTCCGACACCGGGGAGAGAGCGCTGGATCCCCCAGGACAGGAAGGAGATAAGGTCCTCGGACCCGTCTCCAACCCTTCTGAGAGATCCTTTTGCGATCCCCAGGAATGCATTCTCCGCGCTGCCTCGGCAGCCGCGGGTCCCGCACCCTGAGGATCGCGAGGCTGACCACTTTCCTCAAAAAGTGACAGCCAGGAGCGGAGCGTGCGGAGAGGAAGCCGCTCGCAATGCTGGCAATCAGCCCCCTCGAAGGCTGACACCGCATGCTCCACTCCCAAACAAACGACACAAAGCTCGTGTGTATCCCCACCCGTTAAATAACGCGGGCAAGGAGGAACACAGAGTTTGAACATTTGCTTTTCCATTTCAAATACAGACAACAGTAAATAAGACAGACAGAGTTACACAGATCGCTTGCTGAGGCAACAGAAGCTAAAGCCGGTTTCACCGGATGCGCTTTTATAGCTTCCTGGTCATGACGTCACCCGCCCGTGATGCGCATTTCATTCATTCCATTGGACTAGTTGACATAGATGCTTCAGACGCATTCACGCCGGGGGCGTTCCCAAAGCGTTATCGACGCATCGCGAGTTCCCTCGAAAGGGAACAAATGTTTTCAACTCATGTAATCCGTTTGAAAGCAAGGAGAGGTACCGTTTTTCCTTCTCCCTTCATTATCTTTAAATGAGCTGAGGCCGCCCCGCCCCCGGCGCAATTCACATGTAAATAGTTAGGTGATCTAGTATGCATCGCATACGCCCCCCGATCAATGCCATAAAACACAGTTTCTTCATCAGACTTACTGATAGTTCATCGCGTTTTGAGTATGGCACGCTTCTCCAGCTTCTCCGCCCTTCAGATGATTCTGGACAGCGAGGAAGAATGCACCTTTTCCTCAGAGGAAGATGAAGACTCGGACGACGAACGGCAGCATTTTGAAGAGCGAATTGATCCCGCCGAGGACACAATTTCGGAGTAAGTTTTACTGTTATATAATTATTTTTCTGATAATTCAGACTATATCTGCTTAGTGTTGGCTAGCTTTTGGCATCTTACATGAAAGATTGCATAACAATATCCCTTAACATTCGTGTATGTGCTCAAGTGTAAACTTTTTCAATGTGATAGGCTATTACTCTCTAAACATATTTGTATATTAAATATATTTCACTCAGTTTTGACTAGCTTATAACACTGATTACCATGCTAAAATACTGCCGGATGTCTTATGTACCTTATTTGTGAATATCTGCTTAAGTGTAATGTGATTTAGTCTAAATATATTTCAGCCTCCGGTAAAATATGTGATAGCCTAAGCCTACTGTCTAAATACTAGACATTATATATATATATATATATATATATATATATATATATATATATATATATATATGGTTTATGGTTTTGGTTAAACTATCACACTGCTTATCATGCTTCAGTACTGCCTTATGCACAGATGTTTGTGAATACAGGTGTAAATGTTTGAAATGTAGTGATGTGTCGTTCGCGAACGATCCGTTCATTGCGTGCGTCACTAAATGCGTGTGGTCTAAATGGCTCATCAACAGATACTCGCGGCGACGCTGTGATATTTCTCTGTCCTATGGACCATCAACAGATATATACATAGATTGTGCGTCCATAACAATTAATTGCCCATCAGTTTACTTTGGATAATGTATGCTAAATATTTTTGTTGTTGTTGTTTTTTAGGAATGTGGCTGCAGCTAGCTCTCCTTCTCCAGCACACTCACAAAGGGGCACGCAGTTCAGTTCTCCGTATGATGGAGAATCTTCCCGAGTAAGTCCACAGACATAATATTTACAGATGAAATATAATTGTTTACATCATCATAATATAAAAGTACATAGTCTTGTGTGATATTACAAAAACTGTTGTCTTTTTTTATCCATGGCCATTAGTGATCGATAATGATAATAATACAGTGTCTTTGATTGTGTTATCAGTATGCTCACAGTGTGTTTTGTTTTGTTTTTTACAGATGTGACAATGAACTTGTCCAAGCACCTGTCCCGAAGAGAGCCAAGGCTAACCAGCAGGCAAGCAACAGGCAGTCCACTCTGGCATGGAAAACAGAGACTGATGTTGACATGGTTCCACAGACTGTCCTGCACGAGAAACTGGACCGCAACTGAGCCCTGTAGACTCACATTCGCCCATGAGTGTATATAAACAATTTTTTTCAGAAAGTGCTGTCTCAACTCTGTGCCACAACACAGGAATTTACTGTGAGATACCTGCCTTTACTTTTGTTTATCGCTCACAATTGCTTTGTTTATAGCAGACTGATTAATTTATTTTGCTCACATTTGATTTGCTTAGAGCAAATTTAGAACATTTAGTTCCTCCACATAGAGGAATTACAATAAAACAGATTGAAAAACAAAACCTTTGAATCTCCTCTTCTTTGTTCAGGCACTTGATGGCCCATAAGCCACTGGAAGAGTGTATGTCACACCCCTGGTCTGAATCTCATTAATATTGATGGGCCACCCCTCCCATGCATAAACCTCTTCTGACAAAAAAACTGTTTTAGAAAGTTCAAATCAATGTACTGTTTTATGAGAACGATAAGGCAGGATGATTTTCACATCATTTTGAAGCCAGAACTCGAAGCTACAAAATTCATTAGTTAAAAGTCTTGTGGACACATATTTAGTATGTGTTTTGTGGTCTTATTTCTGCAACTTTTATTTGTATTTTTTCCAATAACCACGCATAAACATTATTCTATTAAAAATTCAAACATATACATGCATGTTGATCAGATATTTTGGTAGCCCTGTTTGTGCTATATAGAGTGAATTTACACCTTTGCCATTAACATGTTTATAAATAACTGAAAAAAGCACAAATGTCAGAGCATGTCAAAACACCTCCAGGGCCCAGAAAACAGCTCAGACTCCAGAGGGTTAAAAGAAAGTTCTTCTTTTTTTAACAACACTTGAATGTGGGAAAGTTTAATAAAAAACAAAACAATTTTGAGCAAAAAGCTGAGTAAATCATGTTTATGTCAGACTTCATCCAGATCATATTCAGAATGATGATCAAACTCAGATGGATGGATTATTTATTGAGTGATGTAATATTCATAGTGTACTTTTCAGTAATACAGGTATAACGTCTCGGGTTACGTATGTAACCCTTGTTCCCTGAGAAAGGGAACGAGACACTGCGTCGGTGACGACACTAGGGGAACGCCCTTCAGCGTAGCGCGTCTGAATTTATGAATTAAACTAGTCCAATCCTATTGGCGTTGCGTGATGACGTAGCGTGTGACGGCACATACGGATGTATGTATAAGGTATATATATAGGTATAATTTAAATATATTAAGTATGTCCAAAAAAGCACAATATAAATACATTTCCTTTTCACCTGGGAAACAGATGATGAAGTTTATGAGCTGATCATCATCATCAAATGAATATCAAGATCCTGAAATGGAAACTGGTTCCGACAGGACCTTAAAGAAAACTCTGTGGTGAGATCTGGTATTTATCTCATCTCCTGAAGAACCCCTAGTATAGAAGTAGCTAGGTAGTCTTTTGCTGTCAGGTCAGAATAGGATTAAATCCTCACTAGCTTGTTTAGCCTATACCAGTAAATCTAGGTGTGTCCCTTCGTGCAACAATAACAATCATTGACAACTAGGCCTATTGATCAAATTCATACTTACCCTCCAGCAGAATCTCTCCTGGATCCTTCGTTGTCCTTGGTCTTGCAAGATATACTATAATGCTCTGTCTATCACTTACAGAACTGTCTTTGTAAGCTGAAGTAAAACTGAACAGTGCAGGCCCATCTGCTGACAGTATTCTGCAACATACGTCGTTGAAGGGTGATTCAGTTTGTCATGCAGTTCCTGCAAGTTCCTCTCGCTTTTATTGATAACCGCATGTATCTGAATGTATTGGTCAATTTCCTTATTTCCGACGGCTGTTTTTTGAACAATGTGACTTGACTGATGCAATACTCTCGGTTTCACAATCTTATTATTCTCACTTATGCTTCTCCATAATTCAGCTTGCGCCAACGGTTTACTTTTAGCGTTATAGAAATTATTCTGTTCCACCTGTCCAGGTGTTCTACCAAGCCCAGATACACATATTCGCTATCAGTCACTAACACACAGTCTTTATGGCTATTATTTTTCATGTGCAACAACACCTTCCTGTGTGCTTTTGTCATCTCCTAGTCTGCCTTTTTCTCTGTGGATAATTGTACCTTTCAGTTTGACCAGAAACCCCCACCAAGTTTGTCCTTTCTCTGAACTTCCATCAGTAAAATAACACAGTTGTGCTGGGTTTATTTCGGTCTTCTTATCCTTCTTCTGAGTTTTTTTCGTTTCTAAATTCTATCTAGTTATCGAAAATTAGCTTTGTCCATTTCGACCAGGTAAAAACATGAATACGCTTACGCACGATACTTATGTGCCGATACGACATGTATTCCGGGTTTTTTTTTGAAGAATTGCGATTCTATAAGTATTGCGATTCGATATTGCAATATATTGCAATTTTTTTAACACTAGACCATTGGAAAAAGTTAAATCACACACTTATACAGACTGTACATGGTGTATAAGATGAGTCATATTTACAAAAACAAATCATTTCTGACTTTTATTTCAGACGCATCATACACTACTACATTCTCTTGAATAAATGATTCAATAACAAATAAATTTTTTAACAGTCACTTGTAAACAATGTAATCGTTAAATGCGTTATTTGAAGCACCAAGTTTCTATCAAAAGCTGATTTTGATCGCTACCGTAGACATCAGTGTGTATATCTGAACTTTAATCTTTTATCCCAGTACTTCTATGATAATTTGAACTATTGTATCACAGAAATGATGATACTATTATGAGGTTTAAAAGACCTTTTGTGAAGCTGTTTCATGACAACTCTCTCTGGGTCAGCGGCAGTGCCAACACAGCTTTGAATGTTGCGATATGATTTTGTCAAAGTTTAATAGACAGTCAAATTGAAAGAAGATTGTGTGTGTGTTTGAATGGAGATCACAGTCTATTAAAGATGAATCGTGCAGCTCTACTGTCTTATCTCTCTCTCAGTATACGAGTAGCGCGAGGGCTTTTCAGTGCGTTCAGTCTCACGTCTCTTTCACGCGTCCACTTGGGATATTACGTCACTCAAATACAAGATAATATGTATTATTATCACACATAACGACACATTTCATCCTCTGTTGGCTAACTTCTGTCGACATCATCTACAAGCAAGGACAAAAATAAAGCAATTGAATTTGAATTAATATTGATTCTGGAATAAAAAAAATATTTTAGAATCGTAAACATTTTTTGCGATAGCTAGGTGAATTGATTTTTTTTCTCTCAACCCTAATCCCTAGTATGTAATTGTAAACAAGAATATAGGCACAGGCTTCCCTTGAGGAGTTCAATACGCTGATTTCACGCAGCCGTTATTTTGAAATCGAAAGCGAGGCTCCGGTGGGAAGAAAACCGGAAGTGTCTCCTTTAATCACAGGAGAGTCGTGAATGCGATGGCGTATTGTTGTGTTTAATGATGTTGTGTCAATTCTAAAACTGTACATACATTTCTTTCATACTTTAGACTATACAGTGAAATTCATTTATAAATAAAATATTTTTTTATATATAATTCAGAAAGTAAAAAAAGAAGCAGGAATGAACTATATACATATCCTATATTGGATATTACAGTTTTTACCAACTGCTTACACGCAAAATCTTTTCATGTCACACGATTTTTGAAACCTCTCACTCAAAGAGCAAAACTACATGCCAAATCTTCAAAACCATAAGCTATTTCTCAGCCTTTGACTCAGTTTTCAATTGCATAAAACACTTTTGGCAAAACACTACACACAATTCTCTACCTAAAGCACAAAAATCTATCAGGAAGTGACTTGCTTTCCTTTTCCAAACACAACCAATCAAAATGCTACACTTATTCACCAGGTCACACAGACCCCCCCCCCACACACACACGGTCACCGTGATTTTGCCAAGTAAGATGTGTTCCTGGATCAACATTTAATCAACCAATCACAAGCCTCTGATGTCATCAGTGTGTGCCGACCAAATCCAATCGGTCCATTTTGAACCTTCCCTCCTCTCTTGCCTCGGGCTGACTGACAAAAGGTAAGTTATTTTGTCTGTCCTCTTTCTTTGACCCTCTCTGCAACTAAAAATCTGACTTTGTAAATGTATTTATTCACTAAAAAATCCTGAAATAGAACACTTAAATGGCATAATGTAATGCAACCCTGAACATACATGCAACAGCCATGAGCCGTTTAGCTAATAGCTAAGCTTACTTCACTCCACAACCCCTAAAAGTCTTCTTTCTCTCATACCTTTACACACAAATACACATTTAATATTTAATAAAATGTTATAATAATGTTTAAAAATTTCAATAAATTCCAGGTCTTTAAAACAGATTACTATGATTTTAGTCTGAATGAAGTGTGCAAAAAGTATATGACATTTAAAAAAACAGTAGAATAATTTATTTTTGAATCTGATTGTAATCAATATTTTGATATTTGCTATCGTCATCATTTCAATATGGGGTAGATTCGCTAATGTTGATCCAGGACCATCATGACCATTTCAATACGGGGTAGATTCGCTAATGTTGATCCAGGACCATCATGATCATTTCAATATGGGGTAGATTCGCTAATGTTGATCCAGGACCATCATGATCATTTTAATATGGGGTAGATTCGCTAATGTTGATCCAGGACCATCATGACCATTTCAATACGGGGTAGATTCGCTAATGTTGATCTAGGACCATCATGACCATTTCAATACGGGGGAGATTCGCTAATGTTGATCCAGGACCATCATGACCATTTCAATATGGGGTAGATTCGCTAATGTTGATCCAGGACCATCATGACCATTTTAATACGGGGTAGATTCGCTAATGTTGATCCAGGACCATCATGATCATTTTAATACAGGGTAGATTCGCTAATGTTGATCCAGGACCATCATGATCATTTTAATATGGGGTAGATTCGCTAATGTTGATCTAGGACCATCATGACCATTTCAATACGGGGGAGATTCGCTAATGTTGATCCAGGACCATCATGACCATTTCAATATGGGGTAGATTCGCTAATGTTGATCTAGGACCATCATGACCATTTCAATACGGGGTAGATTCGCTAATGTTGATCCAGGACCATCATGACCATTTTAATACGGGGTAGATTCGCTAATGTTGATCCAGGACCATCATGATCATTTTAATACAGGGTAGATTCGCTAATGTTGATCCAGGACCATCATGATCATTTTAATATGGGGTAGATTCGCTAATGTTGATCTAGGACCATCATGACCATTTCAATACGGGGGAGATTCGCTAATGTTGATCCAGGACCATCATGACCATTTCAATATGGGGTAGATTCGCTAATGTTGATCTAGGACCATCATGACCATTTCAATACGGGGTAGATTCGCTAATGTTGATCCAGGACCATCATGACCATTTCAATACGGGGTAGATTCGCTAATGTTGATCCAGGACCATCATGATCATTTTAATACAGGGTAGATTCGCTAATGTTGATCCAGGACCATCATGACCATTTCAATACGGGGTAGATTCGCTAATGTTGATCCAGGACCATCATGATAATTTCAATATGGGGTAGATTCACTAATGTTGATCCAGGACCATCATGACCATTTCAATACGGGGTAGATTCGCTAATGTTGATCCAGGACCATCATGATCATTTTAATATGGGGTAGATTCGCTAATGTTGATCTAGGACCATCATGACCATTTCAATACGGGGTAGATTCGCTAATGTTGATCCAGGACCATCATGACCATTTCAATACGGGGTAGATTCGCTAATGTTGATCCAGGACCATCATGATCATTTTAATACGGGGTAGATTCGCTAATGTTGATCTAGGACCATCATGACCATTTCAATACGGGGGAGATTCGCTAATGTTGATCCAGGACCATCATGACCATTTCAATATGGGGTAGATTCGCTAATGTTGATCCAGGACCATCATGACCATTTTAATACGGGGTAGATTCGCTAATGTTGATCCAGGACCATCATGATCATTTTAATACAGGGTAGATTCGCTAATGTTGATCCAGGACCATCATGATCATTTTAATATGGGGTAGATTCGCTAATGTTGATCTAGGACCATCATGACCATTTCAATACGGGGGAGATTCGCTAATGTTGATCCAGGACCATCATGACCATTTCAATATGGGGTAGATTCGCTAATGTTGATCTAGGACCATCATGACCATTTCAATACGGGGTAGATTCGCTAATGTTGATCCAGGACCATCATGACCATTTCAATACGGGGTAGATTCGCTAATGTTGATCCAGGACCATCATGATCATTTTAATACAGGGTAGATTCGCTAATGTTGATCCAGGACCATCATGACCATTTCAATATGGGGTAGATTCGCTAATGTTGATCCAGGACCATCATGATAATTTCAATATGGGGTAGATTCACTAATGTTGATCCAGGACCATCATGACCATTTCAATACGGGGTAGATTCGCTAATGTTGATCCAGGACCATCATGACCATTTTAATACGGGGTAGATTCGCTAATGTTGATCCAGGACCATCATGACCATTTTAATACGGGGTAGATTCGCTAATGTTGATCCAGGACCATCATGATCATTTCAATATGGGGTAGATTCGCTAATGTTGATCCAGGACCATCATGATCATTTTAATACGGGGTAGATTCGCTAATGTTGATCCAGGACCATCATGACCATTTCAATATGGGGTAGATTCGCTAATGTTGATCCAGGACCATCATGATAATTTTAATACGGGGTAGATTCGCTAATGTTGATCCAGGACTATCATGACCATTTCAATATGGGGTAGATTCGCTAATGTTGATCCAGGACCATCATGATCATTTCAATATGGGGTAGATTCGCTAATGTTGATCCAGGACCATCATGACCATTTCAATATGGGGTAGATTCGCTAATGTTGATCCAGGACCATCATGATCATTTTAATACGGGGTAGATTCGCTAATGTTGATCCAGGACCATCATGATCATTTTAATACGGGGTAGATTCGCTAATGTTGATCCAGGACCATCATGACCATTTCAATATGGGGTAGATTCGCTAATGTTGATCTAGGACCAATCATGACCATTTCAATACGGGGGAGATTCGCTAATGTTGATCCAGGACCATCATGATCATTTTAATACGGAGTAGATTCGCTAATGTTGATCCAGGACCATCATGACCATTTCAATACGGGGTAGATTCGCTAATGTTGATCCAGGACCATCGTGATCATTTTAATACGGGGTAGATTCGCTAATGTTGATCCAGGACCATCATGACCATTTCAATATGGGGTAGATTCACTAATGTTGATCCAGGACCATCATGATCATTTCAATACGGGGTAGATTCGCTAATGTTGATCCAGGACCATCATGACCATTTCAATATGGGGTAGATTCGCTAATGTTGATCCAGGACCATCATGACCATTTTAATACGGGGTAGATTCGCTAATGTTGATCCAGGACCATCATGATCATTTTAATACGGGGTAGATTCGCTAATGTTGATTGAGGACCATCATGACCATTTCAATACGGGGTAGATTCGCTAATGTTGATCCAGGACCATCATGATCATTTTAATACGGGGTAGATTCGCTAATGTTGATCCAGGACCATCATGACCATTTCAATACGGGGTAGATTCGCTAATGTTGATCCAGGACCATCATGACCATTTCAATACGGGGTAGATTCGCTAATGTTGATCCAGGACCATCATGACCATTTCAATATGGGGTAGATTCGCTAATGTTGATCCAGGACCATCATGATCATTTTAATACGGGGTAGATTCGCTAATGTTGATCCAGGACCATCATGACCATTTCAATATGGGGTAGATTCGCTAATGTTGATCCAGGACCATCATGACCATTTCAATACGGGGTAGATTCGCTAATGTTGATTGAGGACCATCATGACCATTTCAATACGGGGTAGATTCGCTAATGTTGATCCAGGACCATCATGACCATTTCAATACGGGGTAGATTCGCTAATGTTGATCCAGGACCATCATGACCATTTCAATATGGGGTAGATTCGCTAATGTTGATCCAGGACCATCATGACCATTTCAATACGGGGTAGATTCGCTAATGTTGATTGAGGACCATCATGACCATTTCAATACGGGGTAGATTCGCTAATGTTGATCCAGGACCATCATGACCATTTCAATATGGGGTAGATTCGCTAATGTTGATCCAGGACCATCATGATCATTTTAATACAGGGTAGATTCGCTAATGTTGATCCAGGACCATCATGACCATTTCAATACGGGGTAGATTCGCTAATGTTGATCCAGGACCATCATGACCATTTCAATACAGGGTAGATTCGCTAATGTTGATCCAGGACCATCATTATCATTTTAATACGGGGTAGATTCGCTAATGTTGATCCAGGACCATCATGATCATTTTAATACGGGGTAGATTTGCTAATGTTGATCCAGGACCATCATGACCATTTCAATACGGGGTAGATTCGCTAATGTTGATCCAGGACCATCATGACCATTTCAATATGGGGTAGATTCGCTAATGTTGATCCAGGACCATCATGACCATTTCAATACGGGGTAGATTCGCTAATGTTGATCCAGGACCATCATGATCATTTTAATACGGAATAGATTCGCTAATGTTGATCCAGGACCATCATGACAATTTCAATATGGGGTAGATTCACTAATGTTGATCCAGGACCATCATGACCATTTCAATACGGGGTAGATTCGCTAATGTTGATCCAGGACCATCATGACGATTTCAATACGGGGTAGATTCGCTAATGTTGTTCCAGGACCATCATGACCATTTCAATATGGGGTAGATTCGCTAATGTTGATCCAGGACCATCATGACCAGTTCAATACAGGGTAGATTCGCTAATGTTGATCCAGGACCATCATGACCATTTCAATACGGGGTAGATTCACTAATGTTGATCCAGGACCATCATGATCATTTTAATACAGGGTAGATTCGCTAATGTTGATCCAGGACCATCATGACCATTTCAATACGGGGTAGATTCGCTAATGTTGATCTAGGACCATCATGATCAGTTCAATATGGGGTAGATTCGCTAATGTTTATCCAGGACCATTTCAATACGGGGTAGATTCGCTAATGTTGATCCAGGACCATCATGATCATTTTATTTTGGCGTAATAATTAAATAATAAATTGTATTAAAGAACCCAAATCTGTCATGATTCCCATAAATTAGCATGGTAAGCAAATTTTCCAACATTTCTACTGTAGTAACGGTCAAATTATAAGTTAATTGAAATCTTTGCGTTTTATTACTTATTACAGTGTTGGATTAAATCTAGATCTACTATTTTGTATTGTAGGAAGTGCTACTGTAATTGTAACTGTAAATCTAAATACTCAGTTTAAGGAAAAATAACTTAGTTATGCACTGTAGTCACATTTTACAGTGTCTAGTAAAACTTTTTTGGATACTTTTGCCTTCATTTATATAATTAATTAGCTTAACCCACATTTTTATATGTGTCTATATGTGGAATTCACTAACCCTTGTTATGCTTACACAGACAGCCTAGGAAGTCAGGGAAGGTCTCGTTTTTTAAGCATCATAGTAAACATTGGCAATAAAAAAGTGATTAATATATGAAAATTCTTACATAAATTGTTTACAGAAATGCTTCCTAATGAACTGTGACATTCTTGTTTTCCAGCTTTCAACGTATGATTCAACATGACTAGTAAGGGTGCACATTCCGTATCACATATACATACATACCCTTTTAAATTTGTGCTAATGACTTTTATACACATACCCTATATACAGATATACAACCTTGGGAGTCCTTAGTGGGCTGTGTTGGGCCAAATAGCATTTCAGCTGCCCATTTAAAAGCACTGTATGAGCCAGGCTACATACCAGATGTGGTGAGCTAAAAGTGTATTTATTAATTGCAGGTGTATTTCAGAATTTTATGATTTTTTTCAGGTTCTAACTAAAGTTATCAATAGGTAATGGATGCTCTCATGAGTATCACCTGCAAGGTATGCAATATATAATATATGTCTGTATGTATATATATGTATGTATGTATGTATTTACAGTGCTATGCATAAGTTTAGACACCCATGCTAAAGTTGACTAAAAAGAGGAATAAAAAATCATCTTTTGGAAATTGAACTTAATGCCTTAATTAAAAAAATTGGGAAAAATCCAACCTTTAAGGACACCAATTTTCTTTGTGAATGAATAATATATCATAAATAAATAAATGTTCTTCCTTAAAATACAGGGTGCATAAGTCTGGACACCCCTAAATTCCCATAGAGGCAGGCAGATTTTTATTTTTAAAGTTAAAAAAGTTTTTAAGTTATAAATTGCAACAGTTACATGGCTGATCGCTGAATCGCTGATCGATTGCTCCTGTCTGCCTCGCTGCCTGCTGTGAGTGTGTTTGTGTGCTTCGGTGCGGTAAGCTCCGTCTTAGCCTTATATTTCTTTGTTTTGAACCATCATTTTACTACTATTTCTAGTTGTTTATACTGCTACATTTTACCCAACATCTCAGATTAACCTGACATCGCTAGCTTTTGTTATTAGTACTACTAGCACAAAACGCTAGTAATTCGCTAGCCTGTCAACGCGCCACCCGTGCGCTCAGCTATTTTTATTTATTTATTTTTCTCTCGCGCGTCCGCGCCTTTGAGTTCATAAAAAGCTCAGGTGAGTAAGAATCAGTCAACAAACACGGTGAGTAATGTCTTGTCCTGTTATTGTCACTTGCACTTCATGTCACATGTTTAGTATAGCCTTCTCTGTCGACAATATAGGATTTATATGTGATAAATGTAAGGAGACAGTTAGGTTGACAGAGAAGATTTCAGAATTAGAAACACGCATCCAAACTTTAATTGAGGATAGTAAGAGTGCTAGTGCTTTAGATGTTTTGGATGCGCATCTAGTGAACACTTTACATGGCGTGGTTCCGGCTGAAGTAGTGCCTGAGCAGCCGGGCAAATGGGTGACAGTGAGGGATCGCTCTAGTCGCGGATCTAAAAACCACTCTTCCGTTCCGATTACCATAACAAATCGATTTGCCCCGCTCAGTGAAACACCCACTGAGAATGATTGTGCCCTAGTTATTGGCGATTCTATTACACGGAACGTGAAAATAGAGACACCAACCACCATAGTCACATGTTTGCCGGGAGCCAGAGCGCCTGACATCAAAGCAAATTTAAAAGTGCTGTGCTAATGCTAATCGTAAATTCTCTAAGATCATTATTCATGTCGGCACTAATGATGTTCGACTCCGCCAGTCGGAGATCACCAAAATTAATATTAAAGAGGTGTGTAAACTTGCAAGTACGATGTCAAGGACTGTAATTTGCTCTGGCCCCCTTCCTGTTCGCAGGAGTGATGAGATAGTTAGTAGATTATGTTCGCTTAACGGTTGGCTGTCTCGGTGGTGTCCGCTTAATAATATAGAATTCATAGACAATTGGAAAAGTTTTTGGGGCAAACCTGACCTGTTGAAAAGAGATGGTATTCATCCCTCCTGGGATGGTGCTGCTCTTCTCTCTAGTAATATGGCTCGTAGTCTTAGAGCTCAAACATGACAATCTGGGGCTCAGGTCAGGAAGCAGACAGACTGGCTAAACCGACCGTCTGCTAGCGGCCTCGCGTCACCAAGGTCAGATAAATCCTATCACATAGAGCCTCTTTCACCTAGCTATCATCATATAGAGACTGTGTCTGTTCCCCGAATTTGGAAATCCAAAAAACGTTTAAACCCATCTAAGGTTAAAAATTTAATTGATGTTCAACAAATAAAAAACAGCTATAATACAGATGAGCAAATGCTAAAGCTTGGGTTGCTGAATATTCGATCGCTTACTTCAAAAGCACTCGTTGTTAACGATATGATTTCAGATAATAACCTAGATGTGCTGTGTTTGACAGAAACCTGGCTAAAACCAAACGATTACATTACTTTAAATGAGTCCACCCCACAAGATTACTGTTATAAACATGAGCCTCGTCCGAAACGCAAAGGGGGTGGTGTTGCTGTAATTTATAGTAATAGTTTCAAAACCACTAAGAAATCAAGTTTTAAATATAATTCTTTTGAAGCATTGACATAACTTCTCCGCGGCCGCGCGCGCACTCGCAGACCAGAGAGAGAAGAGAGCGAAAGCAGTACGTTACCTCAAAGCGCTATGCTCGGCTTTTAGGGAAGTCAATGTCACCAAAGAAGTGGGTTTTTGGTTGGCAGGGCAAGACAACCCTGCACAGATTCCCAAAGAACCCAGCGTTAAGGGAATAGTGGATGGAGTTTGTTTTTTCGAAGCATCAACGGAGGTTGTGCACGACTCTTTGTTCCCTGCATTTCGACGATGATTGTTTTATAAACAAAGCCCAGATCGACTTATTTGCAGATCGTCTAATGCTTAAGGATCGAGCAGTCACGGTGAGTAAACTACTTCAAATGTCTCTCTGTGTTGTTGTTAGATCAGTTAGCACAGCTATAGCACACCGCCCACACGGCCCGCCCCCAGCCGCTCGTTTTTTTCCGGAAAGACTCGGTACAGCCAATCTTTAACTTATAAATATAATAAAACTAAAGACGTTTTGGAGATATGAAGGATGCAATACTACTCTATAGGTACTCAAGATTAACAGGAGATTGAGTGAAAATGAGCATTTCACCCCCCCTTTAAATGTAATATTTCAACTTATCAGCTCTTTGTTAGTGTTTCCTCATTTAAAGTTAGTAAATGTGTTTGGTGACGCTGATTGAAAATGAATTAAGTATCATTTTTTGTGTGTATACATTTCAGAAATGTTCTATGATGGAGGAGTTTATCAAAAAGTCTGTGGAAAATTAAGAAAGGAGAAAAATAAGACAGAAACACATTAAACTCAAGGTGCATGTTCTTAAACCAGATGATCAAGAAGAGAACTTTATCACAGAAATAATTAACAGAGCACACAAAATCATTCAGGACCACAAATTGCCCCAGTTTAAAAGATAAAAGAAGAGGATATTATATTTTCCATTGCAGAAGATCTGGAAATGTATATGAAAGAAGTCACAGAGCTGTTGGGTGTAAAGCATGTTTACTCTTTTAAAGTAAAAAATGATTGGAAAGGACACAAAGTTTTTGTGCAGAGAATATTTGACCAGCACAATGGACATGATGTTTCTGTAGAAGATGGTCATTTTCAGCAGATTCACCCTCAGCTGGTGGATGAGATCAAGAAGTGGATCACATTAGCGTGTTCATTGTGCAGAGAAAGTGAGAATAGATGCCAAACATTAGCAGTTCCTCTTGAACCAACAAGTGAAAAAGGTTTTATTTAAAAAAAATAAAACTTATGACATTATATTATTGCAATATGTTTTTTTTTAAAAAAAACAACTTTTTTTCATTATTCACATTCATTAGTATTTTTATGTCTCACCAATGAATAAGACATGAGGTAATCTAAAAGCGTTGCACTTTCCTCCACCAACTCGGTCTCTCCTCTTGGCTCTTTGCACCCTCTGAAGGGAGGGTGGGATCGTATGCTTTCAAAGCTAGCTTGCTATTGCTAGCCTCTGTGAAATTTCCTACCCTAGCATTAAGACTGTTTGCAATATTTATTGTTTTAATGCTTACTGTAGTGCATCATATCCTATATTCCCCATACATTTTAATTTTCTAATATTTCTTACAGAGAGTGTCCAGAGGACTTCAAAGGAGACGGAGGCAAACATTGGAGCGGTTGTCGCCTTATGTTTAAAATATGCCCCAGACAGGGTGGGCGGAGGCGGCAGGAAAAAACATTTGTACGATTTTAGAATAAGGATAATGTTAAATATAAATGGTTATTGTTGTAATCCTTCTGTTAAAATAATGTAAAAAAATAAAATAAAAGGTTATTTTATAATCCATTTAATTTCTTGGTCATTTATCTAATAAACAACATTTGTGGATTCCAGTTTCACTAAGATTTTTAAGTTACTTTTCTGTTTGCTCTTGTCTTAAGATAAATACTTTTGGGTTGTCTCGCATTGGATCTTGACCTCTGTTCGATCTTGTTGTTACATGAAGTTTCTTTGTATGTTGATTTTTATTTTACAACGAAAACCTGGCTTTGCTAAAAGTTCGATGTCATGCCAACAAAATAACCATATATTTCTTTAAGTTGGAATTTGACAGCTGATGTTGTGTTTTAACTGATATCTGGCCCAACATGTGAGTTTGATGTCTAGCTTAACATTGGGTTCTGACGTCAAACTGATTTCCATTTTCAACCAAAATGCAACGTCCAACATGGGAGGTTTACCCAACATCGAGTTGACATCATAACCCAACGTCAGACTGACGTTTACTTTCAATGTTGGACAGACATTGCATTTTAGTTGAAAATGATAATCGGGTTGACATCATAACCCAACGTTAGATTGACGTCTACATCAAACGTTGGATAGACGTTGCATTTTGGTTGAAAATGAAAATCGGGTTAACGTCATAACCCAACGTCAGTCTGATGTCAATATCCAATGTTGGAAAGACGTTGCACTTTGATTGAAAATGAAAATCGGTTTGACATCATAACCAAACGTCAGAATGACGTCAATTTCCAACGTTTGGGTCCAACGTCAATCTAACGTCATATTGACGTCCGGTGCCTGCTGGGAAGATACAGCCACTCTTCCCATGCAATGCAAAAAAACAGAAAAAAGTCTTCCAAGGTTTCCAAGAAAACCTGCATTTCTGGCACAAATTCAGGAGGGTTTAAAATAAGAAAGACAACCCAAAAAAAAGTAAGAAAATGAAAGAAAACGTGAATACAGGATTGGGTGCCGAATATCTTGTATGAATTTTGGGATCAAATTAAAATGATCATGATGGTCCTGGATCAACATTAGCGAATCTACCCCGTATTGAAATGGTCCTGGATCAACATTAGTGAATCTACCCCGTATTGAATTGATCATGATGGTCCTGGATCAACATTAGCAAATCTACCCCATATTGAAATGGTCATGATGGTCCTGGATCAACATTAGCAAATCTACCCCATATTGAAATCGTCATGATGGTCCTGGATCAGCATTAGCGAATCTATCCCGTATTGAAATGGTCCTGGATCAACATTAGGGAATCTACCCCGTATTGAATTGATCATGATGGTCCTGGATCAACATTAGCGAATCTACCCCGTATTAAAATGATCATGATGGTCCTGGATCAACATTAGCGAATCTACCCCGTATTGAAATGGTCATGATGGTCCTCAATCAACATTAGCGAATCTACCCCATATTGAAATGGTCATGATGGTCCTGGATCAACATTAGCGAATCTACCCCGTATTGAAATGATCATGATGGTCCTAGATCAACATTAGCGAATCTACCCCGTATTGAAATTATCATGATGGTCCTGGATCAACATTAGCGAATCTACCCGGTATTAAAATGATCATGATGGTCCTGGATCAACATTAGCGAATCTACCCCGTATTGAAATGGTCATGATGGTCCTAGATCAACATTAGCGAATCTACCCCGTATTGAAATGGTCATGATGGTCCTGGATCAACATTAGCGAATCTACCCCATATTGAAATGGTCATGATGGTCCTGGATCAACATTAGTGAATCTACCCCATATTGAAATGGTCATGATGGTCCTGGATCAACATTAGCGAATCTACCCCGTATTGAAATGGTCATGATGGTCCTGGATCAACATTAGCGAATCTACCCCGTATTAAAATGGTCAAGATGGTCCTGGATCAACATTAGCGAATCTACCCCGTATTGAAATGGTCCTGAATCAACATTAGTGAATCTACCCCGTATTGAATTGATCATGATGGTCCTGGATCAACATTAGCGAATCTACCCCATATTGAAATGGTCATGATGGTCCTGGATCAACATTAGCAAATCTACCCCATATTGAAATCGTCATGATGGTCCTGGATCAGCATTAGCGAATCTACCCCGTATTGAAATGGTCCTGGATCAACATTAGTGAATCTACCCCGTATTGAATTGATCATGATGGTCCTGGATCAACATTAGCAAATCTACCCCATATTGAAATGGTCATGATGGTACTGGATCAACATTAGCAAATCTACCCCATATTGAAATCGTCATGATGGTCCTGGATCAGCATTAGCGAATCTATCCCGTATTGAAATGGTCCTGGATCAACATTAGGGAATCTACCCCGTATTGAATTGATCATGATGGTCCTGGATCAACATTAGCGAATCTACCCCGTATTAAAATGATCATGATGGTCCTGGATCAACATTAGCGAATCTACCCCGTATTGAAATGGTCATGATGGTCCTCAATCAACATTAGCGAATCTACCCCATATTGAAATGGTCATGATGGTCCTGGATCAACATTAGCGAATCTACCCCGTATTGAAATGATCATGATGGTCCTGGATCAACATTAGCGAATCTACCCGGTATTAAAATGATCATGATGGTCCTGGATCAACATTAGTGAATCTACCCCATATTGAAATGGTCATGATGGTCCTGGATCAACATTAGCGAATCTACCCCGTATTGAAATGGTCATGATGGTCCTGGATCAACATTAGCGAATCTACCCTGTATTGAAATGATCATGATGGTCCTGGATCAACATTAGCGAATCTACCCCGTATTAAAATGGTCATGATGGTCCTGGATCAACATTAGCGAATCTACCCCGTATTGAAATGGTCATGATGGTCCTGGATCAACATTAGCGAATCTACCCCGTATTAAAATGGTCATGATGGTCCTGGATCAACATTAGTGAATCTACCCCGTATTGAAATGGTCCTGAATCAACATTAGTGAATCTACCCCGTATTGAATTGATCATGATGGTCCTGGATCAACATTAGCGAATCTACCCCATATTGAAATGGTCATGATGGTCCTGGATCAACATTAGCAAATCTACCCCATATTGAAATCGTCATGATGGTCCTGGATCAGCATTAGCGAATCTACCCCGTATTGAAATGATCATGATGGTCCTGGATCAACATTAGCGAATCTACCCCGTATTGAAATGGTCATGATGGTCCTGGATCAACATTAGCGAATCTACCCCGTATTAAAATGATCATGATGGTCCTGGATCAACATTAGCGAATCTACCCCGTATTGAAATGGTCATGATGGTCCTGGATCAACATTAGCAAATCTACCCCGTATTGAAATGGTCATGATGGTCCTGGATCAACATTAGCGAATCTACCCCATATTGAAATGGTCATGATGGTCCTGGATCAACATTAGCGAATCTACCCCATATTGAAATGGTCATGATGGTCCTGGATCAACATTAGCGAATCTACCCCGTATTGAAATGGTCATGATGGTCCTGGATCAACATTAGCGAATCTACCCCGTATTGAAATGATCATGATGGTCCTGGATCAACATTAGCGAATCTACCCCGTATTAAAATGATCATGATGGTCCTGGATCAACATTAGCGAATCTACCCCGTATTGAAATGGTCATGATGGTCCTGGATCAACATTAGCGAATCTACCCCGTATTGAAATGATCATGAAGGTCCTGGATCAACATTAGCGAATCTACCCCGTATTGAAATGGTCCTGAATCAACATTAGTGAATCTACCCCGTATTGAAATGGTCCTGAATCAACATTAGCGAATCTACCCCATATTGAAATCGTCATGATGGTCCTGGATCAGCATTAGCGAATCTACCCCGTATTGAAATGATCATGATGGTCCTGGATCAACATTAGCGAATCTACCCCATATTGAAATCGTCATGATGGTCCTGGATCAGCATTAGCGAATCTACCCCGTATTGAAATGGTCCTGGATCAACATTAGGGAATCTACCCCGTATTGAAATGATCATGAAGGTCCTGGATCAACATTAGCGAATCTACCTCGTATTGAAATGGTCCTGAATCAACATTAGTGAATCTACCCCGTATTGAAATGGTCCTGAATCAACATTAGCGAATCTACCCCGTATTGAAATGATCATGATGGTCCTGGATCAACATTAGCGAATCTACCCCATATTGAAATCGTCATGATGGTCCTGGATCAGCATTAGCGAATCTACCCCGTATTGAAATGGTCCTGGATCAACATTAGCGAATCTACCCCGTATTGAAATGGTCATGATGGTCCTGGATCAACATTAGCGAATCTACCCCGTATTGAAATGGTCCTGAATCAACATTAGTGAATCTACCCCGTATTGAAATGGTCCTGAATCAACATTAGCGAATCTACCCCATATTGAAATGGTCATGATGGTCCTGGATCAGCATTAGCGAATCTACCCCGTATTGAAATGATCATGATGGTCCTGGATCAACATTAGCGAATCTACCCCATATTGAAATCGTCATGATGGTCCTGGATCAGCATTAGCGAATCTACCCCGTATTGAAATGGTCCTGGATCAACATTAGGGAATCTACCCCGTATTGAATTGATCATGATGGTCCTGGATCAACATTAGCAAATCTACCCCGTATTAAAATGATCATGATGGTCCTGGATCAACATTAGCGAATCTACCCCGTATTGAAATGGTCATGATGGTCCTGGATCAACATTAGCGAATCTACCCCGTATTAAAATGATCATGATGGTCCTGGATCAACATTAGCGAATCTACCCCGTATTGAAATGATCATGATGGTCCTGGATCAACATTAGCGAATCTACCCCGTATTGAAATGGTCATGATGGTCCTGGATCAACATTAGCGAATCTACCCCGTATTGAAATGGTCATGATGGTCCTGGATCAACATTAGCGAATCTACCCGGTATTAAAATGATCATGATGGTCCTGGATCAACATTAGCGAATCTACCCCGTATTGAAATGGTCATGATGGTCCTGGATCAACATTAGCGAATCTACCCCGTATTGAAATGATCATGATGGTCCTGGATCAACATTAGCGAATCTACCCCATATTGAAATTATCATGATGGTCCTGGATCAACATTAGTGAATCTACCCCGTATTGAAATGGTCATGATGGTCCTGGATCAACATTAGCGAATCTACCCCATATTGAAATGATGACGATAGCAAATATCAAAATATTGATTACAATCAGATTCAAAAATAAATTATTCTACTGTTTTTTTAAATGTCATATACTTTTTGCACACTTCATTCAGACTAAAATCATAGTAATCTGTTTTAAAGACCTGGAATTTATTGAAATTTTTAAACATTATTATAACATTTTATTAAATATTAAATGTGTATTTGTGTGTAAAGGTATGAGAGAAAGAAGACTTTTAGGGGTTGTGGAGTGAAGTAAGCTTAGCTATTAGCTAAACGGCTCATGGCTGTTGCATGTATGTTCAGGGTTGCATTACATTATGCCATTTAAGTGTTCTATTTCAGGATTTTTTAGTGAATAAATACATTTACAAAGTCAGATTTTTAGTTGCAGAGAGGGTCAAAGAAAGAGGACAGACAAAATAACTTACCTTTTGTCAGTCAGCCCGAGGCAAGAGAGGAGGGAAGGTTCAAAATGGACCGATTGGATTTGGTCGGCACACACTGATGACATCAGAGGCTTGTGATTGGTTGATTAAATGATGATCCAGGATCAACAAAATTTGTTGATCCAGGAACACATCTTACTTGGCAAAATCACGGTGACCTTGTTGATAATGTGACTGCAGGTTGCACAACATACATTAAACAGTGAACAATGTCTACATTGAGGTGAATCTAGAATCTGTTTCTCAGCTGCGCACCGAATACCTGACACGACTCCCAAGTTGCTTTTTGTAGAAATTAAGTTTTATTCACGGCCGGGAGATCACCGGTCACAAGAACCAAGTGAGTCTCCTGAATAGAAAGATACATTTATATCATACAGTTGAGTAAAAATCACTCAAGTCTTCTTCACTGTGATTTGTTCTGGTGAGTGGTTTGTAATGATCTGAGCTAGACATATGACTGTTAGTTCTACTGTGTTAAGCACTTTTTGGTTAAGTATATATGGCTTTTGACCTGAGCATCCTTAGTCTGCGTTTCTCTGTACATTTAATGTTGAAAATACCCATTACATAAAATATTTCTATCACACTCTATAAATGAAAAGGTTTTAATGATATCTGTGGATCATTGATTGTGATCGAATGTTTGACTATTCCTTTTAACTCTTTAATGAAATTAATGTCAAAGTCAGTTAGAATAATCAAATGTAACAATTTATTATGTCAGGTAAATATATCATGCCAATTTCATAATCAATTCAAAGATAATCGATACAAAACATCAAATGCTCTGGAATAAAGAGAAGAGATGCGAACCCAACATTAAGAAATACATGAGGCTGAGACTTAAACTCTCAAGGTAGTAGCAGCTGCTCCAGACACAAACTTATCCTGCAGGAATTCCAGCGCTGAACCGACCGGGCAGCTGACTGGGTCCACTGCATGAGCCGAACACCAAGACTCAAAGACCTTCCACTTAGAAAAATATAGCCGCCTAGTAGAAGGCGCACAAGCGTTATCAATGGTCTCACTCTCAGCCTCACGGGCGAATCTGAGGTACAGAAAGACCCGAACCCTTTGCTACATTCCATTATATAGACCAGTGGTGTCCAAACTCAGTCCTGGAGGGCTACTGTCCTGCAGAGTTTAGCTCTAGCCTGCCTCAACACACCTACCTGGAAGTTTCTAGAATGCCTAGTAAGACCTTGATTAACTGGTTCAGGTGTGTTTAATTGGGGTTGGAGCTAAACTCTGCAGGACAGTGGCCCTCCAGGAGCAGGATTGGACATCCCTGATATAGACAGACCTCTTTCACTTGGAAACATGTACTAACAAAAGAAATTTGCATTCAGAGGTTGCACCTTTTGGGGGTGAGTGACCATTTGCCAGGAGATCATCTTCCTTTGTGTGCCAGTTATCTTTAAACTCTTAAAAACCTTATTACCTTTTGTTTTACTTGTTTGGAAATGAGACATTTGTACCAGTCGCAATGAGACATTTCAAATTACACTAAATATGTTCAATACTCGATGTCAATCATTCACATCAAACTATACATTTTCTTGGGTGAATTCAGGTGATCTGAGCATGAGAGAGAGAGAGAGGGGGTGAGGGAAGAGGGAAGAGGGAAAGAGATGTAGATTAGGATGACTCGGGGGTGAGACTTTCGTCTCTAGTGCACAAGGGCTAGTTCAGATGTTAATTTCCAGAGAGGGCCTTTTGTCCTCTCAGGGTCTGGTCGCTCTTCAACCAGACTGTCCAGCATCTCCTAATTTCTCAATTCTTATACTGTGCTCTGCTGGTTTTGGTCCTAGTTTGGATCAAATCTTCACTGCAGCTTTTCAGTGTGACTAGATGCAGATATAGATCAGCAAAGTGTTCTAACCACACCAGTCATGATGATTCACATGCACTCATATCACACTCTCACACGCACACACACTTATAGATGTTCTCATCTGCTTCTATCAAAGCATCAAATATAAAAATAAACATCTTTTCTGAAATTATTCATGATTTCTCTTTCACTAGCTTATGTGAATATCTGTTTTAAGCATTGTGTGTGTCTAGGATGGTCATGTTTGTGCATGAGTGTGTACAACTTATGTCCGTAAGTGACTGTGTGTTTGTGGGCAAGTTTTTAGATGATATTTAAACACTGTTCACTAAAGTTCTGATTGCTTGTTAATCCTTGATTATAAAGTCCTGTGGAGGAAATCGTAGGGTTCTCTTCTTCATTGTAAGGTTGTGTGTGCCTATGTTTGTGTATGAGTGTGTACATGTGGCCGTGTGCGGGGTGAGTGAGTTTTCAATATCTCTGTGAATAATCAGATGTGTGTGCAATCACCATTTCAACACTCAACAGGTTAAAGTTGTGGCCCATCTCTTAAAGGGGAAGTTCTGATATTCAGTTTGTCTTAAAGGAGAAGTTGACTTTGTTTCTTCAGCATACGTGTTTTCATCAGCCTCTTCTGCAGGACTTTATTAGTACAAAGTTGTGCTATATAATACTGCAAGGAAGGTACTGTAAAAAGAGGAATGAATTTGAATCTAAATTTGAACTTTTTGAAAGTTGAGTGCTTTTGACTCTGTGTGGGATCAGGTGAAAGAGTTTTTAACTTTAGCTCTGGTAATTCTTCCTGCTGTGTACCAAGCCCTTGCACATTTACAAAGACTTTACGCTTTACAAAGATGCCTACACACACACACACACACACACACACTCATGTGTATATATATATATATATATATATATATATATATATATATATATATACATACACACTTATACTTACACACACTTATATATATATATATATATATATATATATATATATATATTATTTTTTTGATGTGTGATAGTTATCAGTGCATTGCACTTGTAAAAACACACTTAATTACCTTTTTAAACCAAAAATTGTAAAAAGAAAAGGTCGAGCCTTATTTGTTGGCAGATGCCACTTGATTTGATATACTGTGTCGAATGCAATGAAATGTACACATTTTAAAGTGTCATTTAAGTGCTGTTTTCAACTCAAATGCAGTGACAAATTATAAATGATGTCTTTATAAATGATGTCTTCAAAATCACACAAGGCAAATCAGTTAGAGCCAAGTACTTAATAAAAACAAAAACAGTTAAATAAATATAGACATTGAAAATAGTATATTTTGGCTCCGTCCGTCCATGCACATATGCAGATACAGAGCTGTATCTTGTGAGGGAAGAAGTGAGAAGATGGAGGCGACCTGATAACAGCCTCTTGTGTGACTCTTGGTCAGGCAGCTCTGTGGCATCAGTGGGCTGAGTTTCATCTGCAGGCCACGTTTACTCTAACTTTAAAATTAAGTAATTAATGATCTAAAATGAATTGCTGCTTGACAGAATCCAGTTAAAAAAGCTGGCTAATTTAGCTGCTGTTTGGTGGGATTAGTTCATTAACATCCATATTTAGAGTGGAAGAATGTGACTAATAAACTTAGGCCTACTAACACTATGCATTATGTTTTGAAAAAGAAGTAGATTATCTTAATATCAAAACCTTAAATTTTCTCTGGACTCAATGATAAATACATGTCTGACCGTGTCGGACATAAATAGGTTACATGTCCGACATCTAGTGTATATATCTATGACTTCGCACGACGGTGTAATTTACTTCTGGGTAAAGATAGGATCAGTCAAATGAAATACAATAAACGTACAAATAAATATTACAAATTAAAAAATGATCGGAAATGTCGTCCAATTTTCTAATACTATTATTTGATGACAACAATACATTTGGAAAACAAAATACAGCCATTTCTGCTTCTTTTCTTTTAAACAAAAAACAAAGCTGCACCCTTTTTTAAATTCCATCTTTCATTCCGAAATAGAATAATGAATGAACGAAAAAGTACACGGACCGGTGTGCATTTTCTTCTCTCAATGAACAGATAATAGTTACCAAATTATTTTATAGCATATTTCTTTTAGTTTTCTCTTCATTTATTAGTACTTTTGTTGCTGCTGCCGATGATGATTTTGACCTTTTTTTGTTTTTGCAGTGTGTATATGTAATTGGTGTGCAATTGTGTTTGCTTTTATTTGTAGATGATGAAGTCCACAATTCCAAGAAGAAAAACCGCTGTTATTAAAGCTTTCAGCAAAACCAGACAAAGGCATGTATAGACAAGCAAATACACACATACAAACATACTCTTTTTTTGATGTGGAATGTAAATGTAATATTCTTTTAATTTCTCATGTCTCATTTTCACTTCCCCCTCACACACATACAAACATGCTCTCATTATTCTTTCCCTGTGCCACTGGCTTCTCCTCCTTTACCCTTTAATTGACTCCAAACAGAAAATCAAAATACCTCTTTTTACCCTCTGTTCCTGACTGACTGATCTATGTGTGCCTACTTACCTACTTAACCATATTTTGGGGACACATTTGTACCCAGAAGTCAGCTACCCTGCGGGTGCCTCCTCAGCGGCGCTACATCACTCACTCTTATACAGTGAACACGCCATTTGCTCCTCAGATTTTCCACCGATGGTGGGGACACTAATAGGTGCAGGCCTCAAGCATCTAACTCCACGCATAAATGAGGAGACCAGACGGTGTCTATCTAGGAGGACCTCATCTGACTCCTGACAGGCGGCGACTTAAACTCTCAAGGTAGTAGCAGCTGCTCCAGACACAAACTTATCCTGCAGGAATTCCAGCACTGAACCGACCGGGCAGCTGACTGGGTCCACTGCATGAGCCGAACACCAAGACTCAAAGACCTTCCACTTAGAAAAATATAGCCGCCTAGTAGAAGGAACACAAGCGTTATCAATGGTCTCCTGAACATTAGCGGGAAGACCAGACGCCACTGTCGCTAGTGAATCCCTTTTATCGGCCACACCCACAGCCTCCATATCTCGGGTCGAGGACGCCAAATCCTGCCCTGGAGCTGAGACAACAGATCTCTCCTGATAGGAATCTGCCAAGGGGACCCTCCACCAGGGAACTCAGCTCCGAGAACCACGTCTGGGATGGTCAGAATGGGGCTACCAGAAGGAGGCGGATTCCACACTCCCTTACTCTGCAAAGGACTGCAGGGATTATCTTAACTGGAGGGAATGCATACAGTCTCAAATCCAGCCACAGATGAGCGAAGGCATCTATCCCCAGAGGCGTCGGATGAGACAGGGAAAACCACAGTATATGTTCACTGTATAAGAGTGAGTGATGTAGCATCCCTGAGGAGGCGCCCGTGCCATCAGCCAATTAATTGGCGTGGTTCTATACGGGTTCAGACTAGTGTTGTCAAAAGATCGGGTACTTCGGTACCAAGTCGGTACTAAAAAAATTAACCCCCTGAGGTCGGCAATCACGCCGGCGCGATAGGCTCGCTTTTTTTCTTATCAGTTCAAAAGAGATTCAGAATACTCTGTTGACTTTGATTTTACAAACAAGTTTCATACATCAATCGATCCTGTTAAGTGTGTATTATTTTTGTGTATACTCACAATAAAAACAAAGTGTTGTGCTTTTTGCCAAATAAAGAAAAATAAACATGATGCGAGTTCTGCCTTCTCTCTGTCAGTGAAGTCAATCCTGAAACGCGTCCGAAAATGAACAATAACTCAGCGAATACTCAGTCAAACAGGCATACAGACACACAGGGATGAAGCTTGAATTCTCTTCTTTTAAATGAAGTAATGTTTATAAAAAACAAATATTCTCAGTTTATGTAATATGTATGAAAAGAGAGAGATGTCAGTCATTCTCAGTGTTGGGCAAGTTACTTTTAAAAAGTAATTAGTTACAGTTACTAGTTACTTCTTCCAAAAAGTAACTAAATTAGTTACTCAGTTACAAATTTTAAAAGTAACTAGTTACTTAAGAAAGTAACTATTGCGTTACTTTCAAGTAAAATTAAATTTTAAATGCTCAAATGTGACCCCACCTCTACCCCTCTTTAAAGGTGAACTAAGTAACTTTTTACCTTAACTGAACAGCTTCGGAGTCATTGGAATGGTTATATTACTTATTTCGGGTTGAATGGTGGTCGTTTCGCACCCCCCTGGTGCCCGTGAGCGGAAAATACGCACTTGCAACTTTGAGCCGGCGGGTCGCCGGCCGCCGCGTCAGGAAGTCTCGCGTGATATCAGGTCTCGCGATGTAAACAATTGCTTTACGGCCAAAAGAAATCTGCTAAAATGCTGTCATTATTGCGCTCCCTCACGCTGTCCGAACCCGAATGAAGAAGACGTTTTAAATAATGTCCCATCTGCTTTGATGTCGTTGATCTACTAGCCTCTGGTGTCTAAGAATCACCAACGAGTTTTTACAACAGTGTTGTCAAATATCTATTCCGAAGCTGTGGGGGGAGCTCTAGAGAGAAACCTGCGAGCAAAAAGCGAGAATACAGCGAAGAAATCCCGAAGCTACTGAGTGCTGCTTTAATGGAACTTAAAATACATGTGCATGTTCAATTATTTATGATAAATCTGAATATTATAATGAAATGGACACTTAATGCAATACATTATTAACAGAAACATGAAACATTGTACACACATCTAAAAAAAAAAAAATGTTGCTGTGGGACAAAGTGAGACTAGCCTCCAATCAAATGCCATGTATGTAGATATTATGTTTATATAGTGGATCAATGCAAATAGCACAATAGATGTTTTGGAACTTTTGATATTTATTGCCCCTCAACAGGCCACAACTGGGCAAAATTAAATTAAGCTTGTTAAGCAATATACCAAAAAGAAATAACAAATATATACACTCTTTGTAGTGCAAATAAAACAAAAAAAATTTACTGAAAAAATACTGTACTTCAAGTAGAACAGTGTAACAATATTAGGTGCTTTCAATGTAACTGGAAAGTGCAATGTATAGCAAAACGAAGGATATAAACAGGTAGGTAATACATAAAAAATAAAAAATACATCTCCATAAAAATAAATCTTGTACTCTGGCCATTGACAATCTTACTTCAAGAGGCTGCAGCCAGCCAACAAATAAATCTAAATTAAATTATGCTCTTTAAGCAATGTACCAAAAATGTATACAACAAAAAAAAATACACTCTTTTTAGTGCAAAACTGCAAATGTAAAAAGATGCAACACAACTTTAGACATACTGTATCCAACTTTAGCTCCTGAACATTCATTCATTCATCTATACATCCATGCATTCATTATTCTATCCATTCATCTATCCATCCATCATTCTATTCTCCCCATCCATCATTCTATTCTCTCCATCCATCCATCCATGCATGCATCCATCCATCCATCATTCTATTCTCCCCATCCATCCATCCATGCATCCATCCATCCATCCATCATTCTATTCTCCCCATCCATCATTCTATTCTCTCTATCTATCCATCCATCCATCCATCCATCCATCCATCCATCCATGCATCCATGCATCCATCCATCCATCCATCCATCCATCATTCTATTCTCCCCATTCATCCAAGCTACCCTATCTAGCTATCCATCCACCCATTCTTGTCATTGAACCAGTGGTTGTATCTCAAAACCAAAAGCTTCTCAAACTTCTGGTCAGAGAGCCTGTTCCTCAGTGGAGTCAAGACTAGCTTCCCCAGGCTAAAAAGTCTCTCTACTGGGGCACTGGATGGAGTGGCTGCATTATAACGGAGTACAATTTTCTTTATCAGTGCAAAACCATTAAGAGAGTCTATCCCTTGTTCTCCTGATTTTAAATAGTCTGCAACTTGGCTTTCAACAGTAGCAGAGGTGTCATCCTCATCCTCAAACGAAAAGAACTCATCCTCTATGGCAGAGTCTGTGCTGAGGTGGCGTGTTGGTGGGTTGGTACCTTCTTGCTGGTCTTCTTGGACAATTTTCCGACACTCTTCCAGCAGACTTGCCTTGGCCTTGTCCTTCCTGTCCTGTGTCCGCAGCCAACGCAGTTTGAACTTGGGCAAAGTCACAGCAGCCAAGACAGCACACTCGCTCTCCAGCACCTCTGCAAATCTTGTCTTGATTGCCTGAAATGATACATAAGAATGCAATTATATTATATTATTATAATTATTATAATAATATTATATTATCTGAGAGAGAGAGAGAGCGAGAGAGAGAGAGCACGCTTCCTCTGAGCCTCTGCAAACTACAGGAACAACAGAACATCGTCTGAGTGTGTGTGAATGTGTATGTGTGTGAGAGTGAGTGTGTGTGAGTGAGTGAGTGTGTGTGAGAGAGTGAGTGTGTGTGTGTGAGAAAGTGAGTGTCCTCCTCCTCTCCTCGGCCTCACGCTTCCTCTGAGCCTCTGCAAACTACAGGAACAACAGAACATTGTCTGAGTGTGTGTGAATGTGTATGTGTGTGAGAGTGAGTGTGTGTGAGTGAGTGAGTGTGTGTGAGAAAGTGAGTGTCCTCCTCCTCTCCTCGGCCTCACGCTTCCTCTGAGCCTCCGCAAACTACAGGAACAACAGAACATCATCTGAGTGTGTGTGTGTGTGTGTGTGTGTGTGTGTGTGAGAGTGTCCTCCTCCTCTCCTCGGCCTCACGCTTCCTCTGAGCCTCCGCAAACTACAGGAACAACAGAACATCATCTGAGTGTGTGAGTGTGTGTGAGTGAGTGTGTGTGTGTGTGTGTGTGTGTGTGTGTGTGTGTGTGAGAGAGTGTCCTCCTCCTCTCCTCGGCCTCACGCTTCCTCTGAGCCTCTGCAAACTACAGGAACAACAGAACATCATCTGAGTGTGTGTGAATGTGTGTGTGTGTGTGTGTGTGTGTTGTAACACTGTCAGAGTTTTAAGTCTGCCCAGGATGAATAGAAAGGACAGCGCAAACGGATGGTAGTTCCACGAGTCTTTATATAATTCCTCTCAGTTAATGCACTCTTCCCATACATGTCATAGAGCGAATATTAACAGGGGAAAAACACTCTGAAAACACGCTACAAATAAAAGTAGAACGTAAACACAGTAAATCAAAGGAGCAGTCGGTAGAGCGGTCATCTCTCTCCTCTCACAAGCAAAAACTCTTCTCTCACTGCGCACGCGCTCACTTGAACAGCGCGCATACAATAACATGTCATCTTAAAGGCATAGACAACATTCATGTCATGAACACTATAACATTAGGTGGCCGTTACAGTGTGTGTGTGTGTGTGTGTGTGTGAGTGAGTGTGAGTGTGTGTGAGTGTGAGTGAGTGTGAGTGAGTGTGTGTGTGTGTGTGTGTGTCCTCCTCCTCTCCTCGGCCTCACGCTTCCTCTGAGCCTCTGCAAACTACAGGAACAACAGAACATCATCTGAGTGTGTGAGTGTGTGTGTGTGCCCTTGTTTATATTACATTGTGGGGACCAAATCTCCCCATAAGAATAGTAAAACCTGAGATCACCTACATTGTGGGGACCAGCCAGCGGTCCCCACTTTTCAAAAGGCTTATAAATTACACAGGATGAGTTGTTTTGAGAAAGTAAAAATGCAGAATGTTTCCTGTGATGGGCAGGTTTAGGGGCAGGGGCAGTGTAAGGGGATAAAATGTACAGTTTGTACGGTATAAAAACCATTACGTCTATGGAGAGTCCCCACAAAGATAGTGAACCAGACATGTGTGAGTGTGTGTGTGTGTGTGTGTGTGTGTGTGAGTGTGAGTGAGTGTGTGTGCAGGCCCGGAGTGGGTAATCGGGAGAATCGGGAGAATTCCCGGTGGGCCGCTTCACTTTTGGGCCGGTCGAGGAATTTTTTTTTTCACATTTCAATGTCACGTTAGTTACATTAGGCTACACACGTTCCGCATTCTGACAGCGCAGCCTCTGCATGGGTTGTACCATGTGAGGGAGTTCTCCCCTCCCATCCTATAGAGTTGGTTGGGTCCATAGCCCGTCTTTTCCAAAACGTTTTCTCAGGTAGGCTACCACGGCACCGCCGGCGCCTACCGATAGCTGGGCCGGCCCTACAGTAACGGTACGCGTCAGGGAGGATGGATGGGAGGAAGAGGCCAGGAGGTATGGAAGCTTTGTTTCCGCCACAGAATAAAACATTTTAAAAGATAATTGCGACTTTTTATCTCACAATTGCGAGTTTACATCTCGCAATTCTGACTTTATTTCTCAGAATTGCGAGATGTAAGGTCAGAATAGGTGGTTTTCAGTCACGTGACTGTTATGACGCGCGATATTCAAATGGAGGACAGGAAGTGAAGAGCGGAATGGACGAGATGAAGGAAAGTCTGTACTGTACTACTTTAGATGCTATTACAAGAGAAAGATATAGACAAAAAATCTAAACATATGTTGGATGTGATCCTTGCGTTATGAAGAGGAGTGATTTTTCAACTGAATTGAAAGATTTGCTTGTCATTGAGGCTGTCATTCTTTCTTATTTGTCCTGTGGATTAATCCGTTAACCCTAACAACCATTCAACGCTGCGGCGCTTCTCAACGTTACTTTTACGGCTGTTTACTTTGTTATTAGGTTAACCTCTCTCAAAGGTCCGCCGAAACACCACTAAACCACTGAAGGCTGCACCCTCAAAACACTTTGTAGGTAGCTTTGCTAACGTTACGCGTTTGTCTTCAGTTACAGGGGGTAACTTACAAACTCAAAGAAAAGAAGAAACAATTACTTTGACTTTACAAAGTTCGGAAACTGGTACGTTACACAAACATAGCCACATAAGTTGTATTAACTCACCTTTGATGAAGTGATCACTGCACACACGGGCATTTTCCGATTCGGCTCCTCCCGACCGCAGACGTAGGTTTGCAAGCCATTTTTCTGGCGTTTTTTTTTTCGGTCAATTTCTTGCATTTTCCCCCCTTATGAACAACAACTTTTGGTACACGATAAAAACTCCTCATGGTTTCTCGGTTTGATCGATTTGAGCAACCATAAACGACGCAAAACATAGGCATTTTGAGTTTGTTATAGTGCTTCCTAAATGTAGCAAATCACTTCCTGCCCTCCATCTGCATTTCGCGCCATGGCAACGCAGTAACGTGATGTCATATGCAAACAACCTATTGCGTGAAATAAAGTCGCAATTGCGTGTTATTAACCCTCTGGGGACCAAAAACGCGCCCGCGCGTTTTGCTTGTTTTTTTTTTAGCAATGAAAATAAACACTAAATGCTCTGTTAATTTTGATCTTTCATTTTCGTGTAATACATCAATCGATCCTGTTCAGTGTCTATTTTTTTTTCTGTATACTCACAATAAAAATAAAGTGTTTTGCTTTTTGACAAATAAAGAAAAATTAACATGATGCGATTTCTGCCTTCTCTCTGTCAGTAAACTCCCATTTGAAACGCGTTCGAAAATGATCTATAACTCCGCGAAAATTCAGTCAAACAGGCAAACAGACCCACGGGCATAAAGCTTGAGATCGCATCTTTTAAATGAAGTCATTTATATAAAAAACAAATATTCTCAGCTTCTGTAATCTGTATAAAAAGAGAGCGACTCCAGTCGACCTCATTACGAGATGATTCACAGTAATGTGACCACGCCCCGGAGAGCGCGTGCTATTCAAACGCAAATTCTGAGAACCATTTCAGAGCTGTGAAACGCCCACATCAGCTGTAAACAGCGCGTCGCGACTCCTCGCGAGTGAGACATTATAGCCTACCTTATGGAGAAAAGTTTCCTCAGAACAGTGCTGATGAGGAGCAATATCTCCTGAAATGAGGAGCAGATTCCGCTGAGGAGTGAGGTAGGCTGTTTTCTTTTCTCACGTGTGGAATAACGTTATGGAATAACGTTAGTGTAGGCCTATGTAAACCGCAAAAAGATGAATCCCATTTCTATAATATGACTCGCCTTTCTGTGAGATGAATGAAGGGGACATATTTGTAAAGACTGTTTAGCCTAAATATGAATCGCGCGTCTGTGTGTAAAATAATAAACTGCTTTGCTATAGCCTACTGAGATGAGTAAAAATCGACTGGAATATGTTGAAATAAAATGTATTTGTATAAGCAACATATTAAACTGCAAATTAGCATTTATATGCCCTAATATTTCATAAAAACAACATTACAGTCAGGCGAAGTATGAAAGACAACATTTTGTTGACTAGACTAGGGTACAGTTTTTAGGCTACTGTTGAATATACCGCCACATCAAAAAAGCTTTTGTTTAGCAATTTCTGCTCATATCTAACGTTATATATATATAATATATAATATAATATATATATACTATTTTTGTCAAAAATAAAGTCATAGACTAAGATGTTAGATGTTCCAATGTTGGCTATATTCAAACTAATGAATACATATGATAAAATGTAGGCCTATAATCTTTTTTTTTTTTTTTTTTACAAAGAAAGAGTAGCACTTGAAATATTGTTGAAATTGTAATTATTGTTGTAATTGTAACATTTTTAATAAAATAGCAAAACATATTTACAAGAGAGATGTAAGCGAAATCTTAAATGGTCAATATAAGTCTTCTTCTAAATACATCTTTTGTCCTTGCATTGTGGCTCAGTCAGTGTCACACCTGAATGAATGGGCATTAGGCAGAGTCATTATGCAGAGTGGGTGGGACAAACTACTCCTCCTCCACGCCCCCCTCGCATAATGGCTTTCCAAGCAAAACCTGTTTTACACCATTTAAATCAATGTATTTTTTTTTGTGAACGATAAAGCAAGACTATTTTCACATAATTTTGAAGCTAGAACTCAAAGGGACAACATCCATTAGTCAAAAGTCTTGTGGACACATATTTAATATGTGTTTTGTGGTCTTAATTCAGCAACTTTCATTTGTATTTTTTCCAATAACCACGCATAAACATTATTCTCTTAAAAATACAAACATCTACATACACGTTGCTCGCATATTATGGTAGCCCTGTTTGTGCTATATAGAGTGAATTTACACCTTAGCCATTAACATGTTTATAAATAACTGAAAAAACCACAAATGTCAAGGCATGTCAGAACATCTCAAGGGCCCCAAAAACACCTTGGTCCCCAGAGGGTTAAGTCTGAATTGTGAGATATAAAGTCAGAATTGCGTGAAATAAAGTCGCAATTGCGTGTTATAAAGTCAGAATTGCTATATATAGAGTCAGAATTGGGTGATATAAAGTCGCAATTGTGTGTTATAAAGTCAGAATTGCGAGATATAAAGTCAGAATTGTGTGATAAAGTCGCAATTGCTTATAAAGTCAGAATTGCAAGATATAAATTCAGAACTGTGTGAAATAATGTCGCAATTGCTTATAAAGTCAGAACTGCAAGATATAGAGTCAGAATTGTGTGATATAAAGTCGCAATTGCGTGTTATAAAGTCAGAATTGCGAGATATAAAGTCAGAATTGTGTGATAAAGTCGCAATTGCTTATAAAGTCAGAATTGCAAGATATAAATTCAGAACTGTGTGAAATAATGTCGCAATTGCTTATAAAGTCAGAACTGCAAGATATAGAGTCAGAATTGTGTGATATAAAGTCGCAATTGCGTGTTATAAAGTCAGAATTGCGAGATATAAAGTCAGAATTGTGTGATAAAGTCGCAATTGTTTATAAAGTCAGAATTGCAAGATATAAATTCAGAACTGTGTGAAATAATGTTGCAATTGCTTATAAAGTCAGAATTGCGAAATATAAAGTCAGAATTGTGTGAAATAAAGTCGCAATTGCTTAAAGTCTAAGTGAATTATTATTTAACCTTTAGGCTACATTATTTGTTAACCCATGGTATTAATACAAACTACACAATAGTACGAGCTGAACTGTTGCTTCATTTATCCAATTTAGAAAAAGTGCTAATTTGGAATTCCACCATGGAAAAAGTGGGCCGGTCTTGGGCCTGAAACTCCCGGGCTGAAAAGTGGCCCCACTCCGGTCCTGTGTGTGTGTGAGTGAGTGTGAGTGAGTGTGTGTGTGTGTGTGTGTGTGTGTGTGTGAGAGAGTGTCCTCCTCCTCTCCTCGGCCTCACGCTTCCTCTGAGCCTCTGCAAACTACAGGAACAACAGAACATCATCTGAGTGTGTGTGAATGTGTGTGTGTGTGTGTGAGCGTGTGTGTGTGAGCGTGTGTGTGTGAGCGTGTGTGTGTGAGAGTGAGTGTGTGAGAGTGAGTGAGTGTGTGTGTGAGTGAGTGTGAGAGCTTTTTAGCTGCATCAGAGCTTGCTTTTTCCCATTTTATGTGTGTGCATGTTTACTAGCATATTAGCTGTTTTGAGGAGGTTCAGTCCATAAGTACACGTATGTGTACATCATGTTTAGCGACCTACAAAGTTGCTAGTTTTACACTTTTTTTTCAAATTTGCATGTCATGACAAATATACAAGGCTTTTATAAATATCTAAATCAGAATAAGCCATGAAATATTACAGAACTTCTTAACTGGTCGACGTTTGTGTATGGAGCTACCACTTGCATCTTCCCTTGTGTTCGCCGCCATTTTGAATTTTGACCGTAGTGTGTTTTTAATTTCTGACACCACCAGATGGCAGTGTAAGGCAAGGCAAGGCAAGGCAAGTTTATTTATATAGCACATTTCATACACAATGGCAATTCAAAGTGCTTTACATAGAAGAAATTAAAATAATAAAAAGAAATAAGAATAATTAAAACAGTTTAGAAAAATAAAAAATAAAATACAGTACAGTACAAACAGTCGGACGAACATTGGCACAGTGCTCATTCAGTAAATGCACAGTTAAACAGATGTGTTTTGAGTCTGGATTTGAATGTGACTATAGTAGGAGCACATCTGATCTCCTCTGGAAGCTGGTTCCAGCTGCGGCTGGCATAATAGCTAAAAGCGGACTCGCCATGCTTTGAGTGAACCCTTGGTATTTCTAGCTGATATGATCCTAGTGTTCCCTTTCGAAAGCTACAATCGATGCTGCGCTGCTCAGCGCATCGGGAACGTCTTTAATCGTGACCAGCTGTGAATATTGTGTGTAACACGTCGATAGAATTGACCCGGAGGTAATATAGCCTCGGTCGGTGACGTCATCGGCGCGCTCACGCGATACGAGGCTATAAATAGATGAGCCACAGGTGCATCATCAGGTCTTTTGTTTTCAGACCATTCTGTGCATGTGTACGTTGAAAGACACTCTCTCTACTCTCATCTGTTCTCAGATCTTTGTTAGGAGTTAGTTTTTGTCAGGCAGTGTGCAGAAAATTCTCATTCTCAATCTTTTTCTCTCACGTTACATCAAAGAGTTTAAAAAGCAAAAAAAGAAGAGAAATGAGTCAACAAATCAGTAAGCGTTGTGTTCCTCCATGCTCCCGTCCCATGTCTGAGCTGGATACACACGATTACTGTTACTTGTTTGTTTGGGGGAAGAGCACGCGGTTCTGGCTATAGAGAAAGGCTGGTGCGAGCATTGTGACCAGCTCACAGTTAAGATGCTTCGCTCCCGTCTGAACTATTTCCAGTCCGCACCCGCATTACCATCGTGGGGCTCTCGCATGGATCTGCATGACGAGCAAGAGACGGGTCCGTCCCTTTCGCTTGCTGCGTCACCAGATCCTAACATCCTTTCTCGTGATCCCGAAGCGCGCTCCGGTGCTTCTTCGGTTCACGAGGGGGATGATATATCTCTTGGTTCTTCAGATCATGAGCAGCCAGCCTCTGAGCATTCCTCTCGCGAAAAGAAATCTGTCGAGGAATTGCTAGAGGTGGTTACTCGCGCGGTGGCCAGGTTACAGCTTGACTGGCCACGCGAACAAGAGACCCCCAAACGTAGTAAGCTAGAGGATAGGTTTCTGTCCGGTGGCAGGGGGGAGAGAACATTACATCAGTCTCTCCCCTTTTTCGAGGACCTCCATGACGAGCTGTCTAAGTCATGGAGTAAACCTTATACTTCTCGCGTTTTTGTGCCCTTGACGTCGACTTTTTCGACTATCGTGGGTGCGAAAGCGCGGGGGTATTCGGAGATGCCTCGGGTTGAAGAGACGCTCGCGAGCTATCTCTCGCCCGAAGCTGCATCTTCGATAAAGAAACCTACCCTCCCCACTAAACCTTGTCGTATAACATCATCACTAGTGGGTAAAGCTTATCAAGCTGCAGGTCAGGCTGGTGCTGCGCTGCACACTATGGCAGTGTTACAGGCGTACCAGGCTGACCTGTTGAAGGATTTGAGTGTGGGCAGTACCATCGACGAGGAAGCGTTCTCTGAGCTTCGTCGAGCCACAGATCTGTCTCTCCGTGCGACCAAGCAGACGGCCCGTGCCATCGGCCGTTCAATGAGTGCTTTAGTCAGCACGGAGAGGCACCTGTGGCTGAATCTGACAGGTATTAAAGAGAAAGATCGTTTGTTTCTGTTAGACTCCCCTGTTTCTCCCTCTGGTTTGTTTGGCGACTCCGTGATCACCGTAGTGACCAGATTTAAAGAGGTGAAGAAACACGAAGAAGCATTCGTTCAGTTCCTTCCTCGCCGCACTCAAGGGGAGGGGCCGTCTGCCACCCAGCCCCGCCCCGGTCCTTCAAAAGCCAGGGAGGTAAAAAAGCAGAGTGTGGCGAGTCGTGCTCCCCCGCAGAGAGACTGGAGACAGACTCGCCAGACTCAGCAGCCTCCCAAGCCAGACCTCAGGACTATTATTAACAAGAAGCGGAAGTCCTGATGTTCTGGCGCCCAATCTAGTGGGGGTAGTCCCCCGCGGGATGGGGCGCGTTCAAGACCTATTCGTCCCTTCCCGCTACCCTCACAAAACCACTCCATCCCCGCCACCTCTCGTGCCTCGGGGGGGGCAGCGGTTTCCAGCGAAATATTAGATGTTCCGTCGTTTCCGGCTGTCATTCCGGACACGGAACATCTAATATCCCCTCAAAAGGAAGTATTAAAATTAATACCACTCTCGGAAAGTCTGGCAGCGTGGAAACTTCTGCCAGGCGTTTCTGCGTGGGTATTAAGCACAGTACAGTTAGGATACAGAATCCAATTTATTCGTCGTCCTCCGCGTTTCAACGGCGTGATTTTCACTACCGTGAAACCGGAGCAGATGCATGTACTGTCGCAAGAGCTGCAAACTCTTCTGAGCAAAGAGGCCATAGAACGTGTTCCTCTTCCAGAGAGGGAGTCAGGTTATTACAGCAGATACTTCCTAGTACCCAAAAAGGATGGGGGGTTGCGTCCAATCTTAGATCTTCGAGGCTTAAACCGCACAGTCAAAGCACTCAAGTTCAAGATGTTAACCGTCAAGACGGTCGTGTCGCAAATACAACATCACGATTGGTTCGTCACGATCGATCTGAAGGACGCATATTTTCACATAGAAATATTGCCACAACACAGGAAATTCCTGAGGTTCGCTTTCGGGGGCGAAGCGTACCAATTTCGGGGTTCTTCCGTTCGGTCTAGCACTGTCACCCCGCACATACACAAAATGCATGGATGCAGCACTGGCTCCATTACGACTCCAGGGCATTCGCATTTTGAATTACATAGACGATTGGTTAATACTAGCACAATCACGAGAGATGGCGCTCCAACACAGAGACATCGTGTTAGCTCATCTAGTTTCTCTAGGGCTGAAACTAAACACCAAGAAAAGTGTTCTTTCTCCTGCTCAGAGAACGATTTATCTCGGGATCGTTTGGGATTCGGTTACGATGCGGGCACAAATGTCTCCCGCTCGAATCGAGACCATTCGGCAGACCATGACCAAAGTCAAGCTAGGCCAAGTTCATACTCTTTGTCAGTATCAAAGAATGTTAGGTCTCATGGCATCAGCCTCCACGGTGATTCCTCTGGGGCTGTTGCACATGAGACCGTTTCAGTTGTGGCTAAAAGCCAGAGGATTTCATCCAAGAGCCAATCCTCTAAGGCAAATAAAAGTGACGCGCCGCGGGCTTCGTACACTATCTCTGTGGCTCAGACCCCGGTTCCTCGCCTTGGGTCCCACTCTAGGGGCGCCGTGTCGTCGCAAACTGCTAACGACGGACGCCTCCCTGATAGGCTGGGGAGCGGTCTTGGATGGCCGTCCAGCTCAAGGGGAATGGGAGGGTCATCAGCTCGATTGGCACATCAATTGCCTCGAGCTGATGGCTATATTTCTGGCTCTGAAATATTTTCTCTATCATTTGAGGGGCTGTCATGTCCTAGTGCGGGTGGACAACACAGCAGCAGTCTCGTATATAAATCACCAGGGAGGTCTGCGCTCACGCAATCTGAACAGAATAGCGAGGCAGATTTTTCTCTGGGCCCAGGGCAAGTTCCTGTCACTCAGGGCAGTATACATCCCAGGGCATTTGAATGTGGGAGCAGATCTATTGTCCAGACAGACACTACCGACGGGGGAATGGAAACTCCACCCGGAAGTAGTGAAACAGATTTGGACCAAATTTTACGAAGCGGAGGTGGACCTCTTCGCCTCCCAGCAGACAGCGCAATGTCCCCTCTACTTCTCTCTGAGTCACCCGGCTCCTCTGGGTCTGGATGCGATGGCGCACACATGGCCCAAGATGCGCCTGTATGCGTTTCCTCCAGTTTCTCTGCTCCCGGGAGTTCTAGCCAGAGTTCGCCAACAAGGGTCTTGCCTCTTGCTGATAGCGCCACGTTGGCCGAACAGAGTGTGGTTCTCGGAGATAATAGCTCTCCTCGACGGCTCGCCGTGGGCGATTCCGGAGAGGAGGGACCTTCTGTCTCAGGCGGAGGGCACGATATTCCATCCCAGGCCCGACCTGTGGAATCTTCACGTTTGGCCCCTGATGGGAACCAATTAAGAGACACTGGGCTTTCGCCGGATGTTATTGAGACCATTCTGAGTGCTAGGGCTTCCTCTACTAGAAGAAGTTATGCTATTAAATGGGGTGTTTTTGAAAGGTGGTGCGTTGAACACAATGTAGATCCAGTTAACTGCCAGATTGCTTCAGTGCTGGACTTCATGCAAGAGAAATTATCAACAGGCACATGTCCTGCCACTCTTAAGGTTTACGTGGCCGCTCTTTCGGCTTGCCACGCCTTAGTTGACGGGGCGCCACTTGGGAGACACCCTCTGCTCTCACGCTTCTTTCGGGGAGCCAGGCGACTGAGGTCTTCAGTAAGAACCAAGATCCCTTCATGGGACTTAGCTATAGTTCTTGAGGGTCTGGTTGACACCCCCTTTGAACCAATAGAATCAGCGTCTGATAAACTTCTGACTCTAAAAATGGTTTTTCTGATGGCAATAACTTCCTTGAAAAGAATTGGGGATATGCAGGCTCTGTCTATCTCTCCATCCTGCTTAGACTTTGCCCCAGGTATGGTGAAAGTGATTTTGCATCCACATCCTGATTACCTGCCTAAGGTTCCATTTTCGGCTGTACATCCTGTCACTCTTGAGGCTTTCTGCTCCCCGCCGTTCACAACGCCGGAGCAGGAAAGATCTCACAGGCTGTGTCCAGTCCGTGCTCTTCAGGCTTACGTCCACCGCACTAGCCAGTGGCGTAAGTCGGAGCAACTGTTCGTCTGTTATGGGGGCAGCAACAGAGGAGGAGTCTCATTGGGTCAGGGATGCTATCGCTCTTGCTTATGAGGCGCACGGCCAAGCTTCGCCTATAGGCCTTAGGGCTCACTCCACCAGGGGGGTCGCCTCTTCTAGTGCTTTGGCAAGGGGGGCCCCTTTGCAACAGGTTTGTGATGCGGCAGGTTGGTCCTCTCCGCACACATTCATAAGATTTTATAGTTTGGATGTTCATGCCACTCCGGGCTCTCATGTCCTTGAGTCGACATCGCAAGCTAGTGTCTAGGCCTTCTTACGTTCTTGTGAAACACACCTGCACAACCGTGGGAGTCCAGACATGTTCAAGCACGGCGGTGTGGGTATTCTCGTTCCCAATGCGCTGAGCAGCGCAGCATCGATTGTAGCTTTCGAAAGGGAACGTCTCCGGTTACTTAACTGTAACCTTGTTCCCTGAGAAAGCGGAACGAGATGCTGCGCTACTTTGCCGTGCTGAAGATGTCCCAGGACTGCTCTTCAAACAAAATATCCTGATGATGCACCTGTGGCTCATCTATTTATAGCCTCGTATCGCGTGAGCGTGCCGATGACGTCACCGACCGAGGCTATATTACCTCCGGGTCAATTCTATCGACGTGTTACACACAATATTCACAGCTGGTCACGATTAAAGACGTTCCCGATGCGCTGAGCAGCGCAGCATCTCGTTCTGCTTTCTCAGGGAACAAGGTTACAGTTAAGTAACCGGAGACGATCTGAGTGATCTGTTGGGTTTATATTCAGTGAGCATATCTGCAATGTATTGAGGTCCTAGGCCATTGAATGATTTATATACCAGTAATAATACTTTAAAATCAATCCTAAATTTAACTGGGAGCCAATGTAAAGACCTGAGGACTGGTGTGATATGTTCATATTTTCTGGTTCTGCTCAGAATCCTGGCGGCAGCGTTCTGTATGAGCTGCAACTGTCTTATGGTCTTTTTGGGAAGGCCAGTGAGGAGTCCATTACAATAATCCACCCTGCTGGTGATGAAAGCATGCACAAGTTTCTCTAAGTCTTGTCTGGAAACAAAGCATCTAATTCTTGCAATATTTTTTAGATGATAGTATGCTGATTTAGTTATAGCTTTGACATGACTACTGAAACTAAGGTCTGACTCTAGTGTCACACCAAGATTCCTGACTTGATGTTTAGTTGTTTGACCCCTAGAGTGAAGGTATGCGTTCACCTTGAGAACTTCATCTTTGTTTCCAAACGCAATGACTTCAGTTTTGTCTTTGTTTAACTGAAGAAAGTTTTGACACATCCAACTGTTGACTTCATCAATGCATTGGCACAGGGAGTCAATGGGGCTGTAATCGTTTGGCGATAGGGCTAAGTAGAGCTGTGTGTCGTCTGCATAGCTGTGGCAAGCAATTTGGTTCTTTCTCATTATTTGGCTCATTGGGAGCATATACAGGTTGAACAGGAGTGGCACAAGAATTGAGCCTTGAGGGACTCCGCATGTCATGGATGTCCACTCAGACTTATGATCTCCTATACTCACATAATAACCTCTCCCATCTAAGTATGACCTGAACCATTTTAGGACTATCCCAGAAAGCCCCACCCAGTTTTCCAGCCTGTCGAGAAGTATGTTATGATCGACAGTGTCAAATGCAGCACTGAGGTCGAGTAGTACCATCACTGATAATTTGCCTGAATCAGTATTTAAGCGAATATCGTTTATTATCTTTATGAGCGCTGTCTCTGTGCTGTGGTGCGGTCGGAAACCAGATTGAAAATTGTCAAAGAATCCATTCGAGCATAAGAATTTGTTCAGCTGGTTGAAGACAACTTTTTCAATGATCTTGCCTATGAAAGGAAGATTTGAGATCGGCCTATAGTTGCTTAATATGGTCTTATCCAGATTGCTCTTTTTCAGGAGGGGCTTGACAACAGCAGTTTTCAGGGAGTTTGGAAAACTCCCAGAGAGAAGTGAAGCATTTACCACTTCTAGGAGATCTGCTTCTAAACTGTTTAACACACTTTTGAAAAATGATGTGGGAAGTGTGTCAAGGGCGCAGGTTGATGTTTTAAGGTGCTGTACGGTTTCTTCCAAAATTTTGCCATCAATTTCTTTGAAGTCAGACATAGTAACTACTTTCTCAGGTGGTTTGATCTGTCTGACCCCAGTGCAACTCAAGGATGTGCTGATCACCTTTCTGATATTATTGATTTTCTCAGAAAAGAAAGAAGCAAACTCACTGCACTTGCTGTCTGAGAGCATTTCACTGGGAATCTGGCTTGGGGGGTTTGTCAGTCTCTCTACAGTAGCAAAAAGAGTGCGTTTTGTCGACTACAAGTTTTGTCTTCCACCACATGCGCTCTACTTTTCTGCATTGTCTTCTGCAAGTAAGTACCCCCATACATGTCCATAACACCACCAATTCAGCAGTGAACACAATTGTGGACATAAGAGCTAAAATGTGCTGTCCACATATGTGGCCACTAGGCCCTAAGAGGTCCATCATCTGTAGTCATAATGTATCATAACTGTAAAGGCTAGGCTAGAATAGAATAGAGTTTCTTTTCCCATTCATATAATAAAATGAATTTATTGGGTAATGTGTTGAAGATCTAAAATAAATTAAAGTTCTTACTGTGACAATTGCCTCTGGAAGGTCAATTAGGATGTGCAGGCCACTCTTCAGTTGCAGGGTCTTGAATATCAATGTCTCCAGCGTGGGTAGGAGTGTGCCATGGAAACAATGATCTTCTCCCTGAAGAATGTCTAAAGCAACTGTAAGTGGCTTCATGACCGTACAGTATTCCCTAATGAACTGGTGTTCTCGTTCTGTGATGGCTGTCAATCCAAACTTGGATGAGATGGTGTTCAGCTCAACTATAGGAATCCCAGATATACGAGCCAGGGCATCATAAAATGAGTTCCATCTTGTGGTGCATGGGACTAACAGCTTCTTAGAAATGACATCATGCACAGTCTCTGCAGCCACCGTTGACCTACTAGCCTTATTCCACAACCCTGTGCATTTTGTGGTGGCACTTCTGTAAACAGGTTATGTTCCGGGTGTTGACAGTAACCACTTGTCAATATCAGCTGCCTTACATACCTGCCTTACCTCGCTCCATGCTTTGCGGATTTATCCAATGCTCCGTTATGCCTAAATAGCTCTTGTTACATGCAGTCCATATGTCTGCTGTGGTAGACACATATTCTAACTTCTCAAACGTTTGTTTGAGCTCCGCATTCATTTGAGAATATTGGGCGTCTATATAGTTTGAAAACGTCTTTCTATACGGTAGGGATACCCCTCCTCTGACCGGTATTTTGGCAACTAGTGCCCTGAATGAGTCCGACTCAACCGTAGATAATGGCAGCATATCCTCCACTACATACCTGGCTACCAGTTTGTTCAGTTCGGTCTGAGACAAAATGTTTGGTGGGGCCTTAAAATCAAGCTTCAGTTGCTTAGGTTTTGTGGCACTGTCTCCTTCTCCTTCAGTGGTCATGGCCACTAATTTCGTGGAAGCATGCAACGTTGAAAGATGTTTGAGTAAGTTTGAATTACTTGACACTGACGTGGATAGGCACTTTTGCCCAGGGCATAATGTGCATTTCACGATTACATTCGTTCCTTTAATTTCTTGAAGGAAAAAGTAATGTCTATACTTCCATTTAGAGAAGGCTACTTTTGGATTATTTGGGCTCGTCGCCATACCTGTCTCTCGTTGACTGACTGGCTTGTGTTGTTCCTTGTGTGTCCTGTCCTGTCCGACTATGCCTTATGATGGGTCGTTCGCAATTCATGAGCGTTAGTGATGATGGGTCGTTCGCGAATGAGCGTTAGTGATGATGGATCGACTCGTTCGCGAATGAGCTTTTGATGGGTCGTTCGCGATTCGCGAATTAGCCGACTCTAAGAGCCGGCTCTTTTAGGTGAACGTCGGGAGCTGGCTCGCATATCTGAAGAGCCGACTCTACTTTTACTAATTTAGCCTATAGAAATTAAATAATTATGTAATAAAAATTGAAATATTATAGTCAAAGTCATTTAAAGAGCCGTTTGTGAGCCAAAAGAGCTGGCTCTTTTCAGTGAGCTGAGTTAAAAGAGCCGAATGCCCATCACTACTATGCGTGCTTTCGAACACCCGCCCAACTCTACCTCTGATTGGCTTACAATGAAATTTTACTCTACCTCAGCCAATCGTCAGCATTTATGCGCTTGTCTCGTGCTCTGCCCACTAACCAAGGAAGAGCAGTAAAAAAAGTATTTGCCTCTCGCTCAGAGATCTAGTTGGTCTGATGAAAAAAAAAACTGCTTCATCAGTCATAGTAACGCACCGCATTTTTTGGCAGTAACAGTAACGGCGTTATTAAGATGAGAAGAGTAATCAATTAGATTACTCGTTACTGGAAAAAGTAATGCCGTTAGTAACGGCGTTATTTATAACGCCGTTATTCCCATCACTGGTCATTCTCATCTCAGCTCATTATGTTTTAATGTGACCCCGCCCACGGAGAGCGCGCGCTATTCAAACGCAAATGTGAGGCGATCCATGCAAACCTGTGAAACACCCACATCAGCTGGATTAAACACACCGCGAGTTCACTTTCAGACTCATGTACTTTACGACGCTGTGAGGAATAATACTATCTTGATAATAATCCTGGGAAATTTACCTCAGAAGTTCTGGAAGTTTCATTTCGAGGAGCAACAGATCCGGCTGAGGAATAGGTCAGTTCTATATTTGCTTTGTTCTAATCGCAAGTGTCTGTACACGCAAAAAGACTGTTTAAATATGAATCGCGTTTCTGTGTGTGAATGAATGAACGCACAGATGCGTGCTGTTGTGGAGCTACTACAGCTGGCACAAACTGTTTCAAAATGAATCTTTGTTTGAATGAATAGCTTTTACCAAACTCTATTGCTATACTGAGATGAGTAAAAATCGACTACAAAAATCGGATAGATTATAACGTTTTTACTGTAAAATACTGCCACATCAAAAAAGCTTATAATGTTGCCAATTTCTGCTCATGTGTTAAATATATATATATATATATATATATATATATATATGAAGAGTTCAGATGCAAAAGCCTCTAAGTGCCATCTGAAATTTTCTTCTAGAATGATCATTTTTATCAAGCTCGTATATTTATGTTCAGTAATTTCACTTAAATGACAATTAATAGATCATTTTCATTGTCATTTAAGTGAAATTACTGAACTTAAACATACGAGCTTGATAAAAATGATCATTCTAGAAGAAACTTTCAGATGGCACTTAGAGGCTTTTGCATCTGAACTCTTCATATATATATATATATATATATATATATATATATGTTTTGTCAAAAATAATCAACTAAGATGTTAGTGTTTGTTCCAATGTAGGCAATATTCAAACCAATGAATCCTTAACTTTGAAATACGTATGATAAAATGTATTTTTACAAAGAAAGATTACACTGGAAATATTGTTAAAATTTTAATTGTTGTAATTGTATAACCTTTTTAATAAAATAGCTAAAATATATACAAGGATAGATGTAAACAAAATCTTAAAAGGTCAATATAAACCTTCTCTTTAAATAATTTTTATTGTGTTTTAATAGTGACACATTTGGGTAGAGAATATATTCCAAAACTTTCTGAAAATACAGTATGATAATTAACTGCACAATTACTAGATATGTTTACCTTGGATATTATACAATTTGCAAGCACAATTTGTGAAAAAAACAACAACTGTGTTTCCAACTGTGAACCAAGTATATATATATATGTTTACACCCACCTGCATATTGCCTTTCCAAACAGAAAGTGTCTTGCAAAATTTAAATCAATGTATTGTTTTATGTGAATGATTAGGCAGGATGATTTTCACATCATTTTGAAGAAAAAAAATCTAGGCGACGACATCCATTAGTCAAAGGTCTTATTGACACATATTTAGTATGTGTTTTGTGGCCTTATTTCAGAAACTTTCATTTTTAGTTTTTTCAATAACCATGCATAAACATTATTCTCTCAAAAATACAAACATGTACATACATGTTGCTCACATATTATGGTAGCCCTGTTTGTGCTAAATAGAGTGTAATTACACCTTTGCCATTAATATGTTTATAAGCAGCTGAAAAAAGCACAAATGTAAGGGCATGTCAGAACATCTCAAGGACCCCAAAAACACCTCAGACCCCAGAGGGTTAAACCGTTGAGTTACCAGCTTTTCTTAAGTACCGGTGGTACCGAAGTACCGGATTAATCCGGTTCTTGATGCGCTGTCCAAAAGGTGCACAGTTGCATCCTCTTCATAAAAACACAGAGACATGGCGACCGGCGGCACTACTAAATGCGGTGGCTCTGAATCCACTCGTTGACAAGAAAGGAGGAAAGAGCCACATATGGAAATATTTTGGATTAGGCTAATGTCCCGTTGCCATAAGGGGCCGTTCACATAGCTCATTTTTTGCATGTGCAAATTCGTTATTTCAAATGTAGGCGCTGTTACGTTCTATACGTGTTTGTTGTTGTGTTTTTGTTTTTTCCTCCCTCTCTTGTACGCTGTCTATTTGCTCTCAGGTTCCTGTGATAGGCCGTGTCAGCTGTCTATCATCATCAGGGCGGCTCTTTGGTGTCCAATCGGCTGTCACCCCGCTGTTTTAAAGGACCTCCAGCGCGTCTCATTCGGCGGCAGTGTGTGTTTGTTCAGGGTCTTGAGTTGCGTACTTTGTATTACTTTAATCCAGTTCCATTGTGTATGTGTGGTCTAACATATTTTTGTGTTTTACGCCAATGTCTGAGTTTAATGGGCTTCAGGCCTATATGGGAAAAGAGAACAGGTCAGTATATCGCGCGATATACATTGTGCCCGTAGTAATGTCAGATGTTAGACACACTAGGTAAGAAGTGTGTGCCACTCTTTGTATTTTTGTTTTCTTAGAGAAGGATCTTTAGGGCGTCGTATACGCTGAAGAATTCGGTTTATTTTTTACATTTTATTTTTATTAGGTTAGAGGTTTGTGGGGTGTTGGGAACTTTTTCCTTCTTCAAAGCAGACCAGGACACGCTGGGATCGCGTTCAAACAGAAATTATTCTTTATTGAGCGTGGCTGCAGTTCGTCCAACAAAATCTAAAGTAACATAACTTCCATGGTATCTTATAGGCATTCAGTGGGCAGTCCTTAAAGGTGCTGACCTTACACACAGCCTTAGGGAAAGACCACTAAGTCTAATCATCTAAAGACAATAGAGGCAATTACCCCCAACTGAGATAATGGTACCCCCCAAATTGTATAAACAACAAATGGTCACGAGAACTAAGACTATGTAACATTCACACATAGTTCAACTCTTAGTAGAAAGATCAAAGACATAACAAAACCCCTTCAAAGGAAACTGTTAAATCTAATCAGTAAATGGATGCCCTCATGTTCACCTTGAATGCCCAATACAGTATAGTTCACCTTAGTTTTTTTATGTGATGTTATGTAAGGAAGTAGGATCAGCAGATCTAAAACATATTCTTAAATTTGTAATCCTACAGGGGGTAGTTTAAGGGAATTATTTTGGTTATATTTGGTTATTTACTTTGGTGCCACTTAAGTTCCTTTTCCCTATAATTATTTGTTGTTCGTTTCCTTTTGTGTGTTGTCATTTACATTGTACATAGCTCGATCACTGTATTCAGTGGCTAATACTACAAGTATTCTTTTCATGTTTATTTCTGCTGTATCTCATTTACCAGCAATAATGTGATATCTGAATGTTGCGTTCCATCTCCTAGACCTTTAAATATCGTAACATTTAATGGGGGCTCGTCCGGGATAGTATTTATATTTTTCCCGTGATATTAATTACTGCTGGTATGGTGGGTAGTAGAATGACCATGTTTAGTATTTCCCTTGTAGTGTTTTAGTTTTGCGTGAAGCAGTGAATTTGGATAGGCTGGTTGACCGTATGGTTAGTGCTTGTGACTAGTGTTGCTTTTGTCAACGAAAATTATGACTAAATATCGTCGTCAAAGAACCTTTATCACATGACAAAAAAAACGAGACGAGACGCAACGTAAATGCTGGTCATGTGACGACAACTATAATTAAACGTATGATGCAATATTGTTGACGAATAAAAACGAGACTAAATGTGGTTTACAAAATAAAAACTATGCTAAAATGTTTCTTCATTTTCGTTGACCAAAACGAGACGAGACGAAATGTTATGACGTAATATCGTCTCGTTTATTCGCATTATTATTATTTTGCAGTATTTCTGTTTCCCGTGGCTCACTTCAGGGGCTGCATCAAGTCGCACTGCGCAGACGCAGTTGATGTCACTTCCTCAAGCCCCACTCTCGGCATTATTTAGAAGATGCAGCTGCGGTGAGTTAATGTAAACGACAACAAACAAAGTTAAGTCTGACTCCCGTTTCACACACACTCCGTGTGCAGTGCGTATGCGGTGCAGGAGCAGCACGCGCTATAGTCAAAGAGTATAGAAGCCCAAGAGGCGAAACTCAATAGAACGCTCCATAGCAGCAGTTGCCCCCATGACGTGACGGCGCGGCCGCCATTATGGACTGAAAACAGAAGGAAAACACCGAAAAATAATGGGAGTCAATGGCACTGAACCAACTTAACATAACAAAAACTTAACATAACTTATTTTTTTCTGACCGTCATATCTAAATATGAAAACAATTTAAAATACATTGAGGATGACCGACGTTAAATGACAGAAAATGTTACGTCTATGTGTTGGTTATGCAGGGTCTAATTACCCTTAGGAAAATAGTATTTTGGGACAAAATATTACTATAGAAGTAATATTTTGATAGTAGAAATACTATAGCGGCTCTAGGATATTATAGAGGTATTACAGAACATAACATACTTACATACTAGTATTCCTATAAGATTACTATAATATTTTGTCCCAAAATAAAGATTCCTATAGTACTTTTTCGTAAGGGTATGTCCCCCACCGAATCGGCTTCATTAGCCTACCACTTACTGATTGCAAAGATACAATTACAAAATGACTGCAAACCTTTAATCTATCAATATTTATGTTCTATTATGTATTTTCCTTGTTATATGAATAACAAAAATTCATGAAATAATATATAGGCAGACACACAGTAATAAGATATTTATTCAAATGTTGATTTTGAAATTAGTGAACATCACCATATATATAATTTGGAAAAATAAATAAATAAATAAAATTATCAATGAACATTTCTAAAGACAGTTAATCTTTTACACAAAAATAGAATATCACAAAAATATTAACAACTTGTTTTTTCAACATTTTCAGTGAAAGTGCACACAGTGAACGTTTCAATGGCAAGAACAAAAACAATCTGTGAATGTCCTATTACAGGCGGAAAGGTACAAAAAAGATGTGCAATCTAGCAAGTGCACACATGAACTATAAACAGTTCTAAAATGGAAGTGGTGCCATAAGATCTCAGTAATTAATCAGACACCACCATCTATTGTGTGTGCATTTGTGTATGAGAAGTTTTTTTGTATTTTTTTCTTTTTGTGAGAGAAGAGGCATTGACATAGAATGGAAGCATTAGTCAAAAAGATGTGTAATCTAGCAAATGCACACATGAACAAAAAAGAACTCTGAACATCTTTCGGAAACTAGTGTACTACTAGCCAGCTACTTGCTAGCCAGCTACTAGCCAGTTCAAGTTTTGTATAGATTTCTAAAAACGAACAGCAAAACCTCTACACTGGTAGAGATTTGAACAAAATATAAATTTCAGTTCAAGTTTTGTATAGATTTCTAAAAATGAACAATAACTGATTGGAAGAACTGATCCTTTGAACTAATTGAAAGAACTGATCATATGATGAAAGAACTGATCCTTTGAACTGATTGAAAGAACGGCTGATTTAACTGATTGAAGTGAAGTGCTCCTAGACGACCTAGGCTGGTAGTGGTGGATGCCTGAGATAGAGGACCTTGACATAGAATGGAAGTGTTAATGTAACAAGAAAGGAGTAGAAGGAGTAGACGTGGAAAGGGATGATTGTGACATTAAGAGTGTGTGAGGAGTTAACTTCAAGAATTTTCTGTTACGTTTCTGATTAAGCTGAGAGATGCGCCGATTTTGGGTGCGCAATACATGATGAATTCTTATCCTGTTGAATAATTTCACCAAGTACACAAGTGATTTCTTGCACTCTTCCCTGCTACACACTACTTCCCTGCACTCACTGACAACCTCCATGCTGCTAGTAAATAATTTTTTCCCAGGCCAACACTGTGAATAACACTGCTGATGTGTTTCCGGAAGTTAGACTCCAGGGCTGTGAGTAAGTCCACCAGTGCAGGGACAGGAAGAAAGCTTTATCCTGAGTGGTCCACCTGTAACCTTGACACTTTCGCTGAGACATGCGTAATTGTGTGCGCACAAAAGCAAAAGCTTTAGCAGGAAGCAAACGCTGCAGTTCCTTCATCACCTGCTCCTTATCACCTGCCCTGCTGACCTTTGTTTGTCGCAGCTGTTTCACTTTTGATCGCAGCTTACTCACTTGAGTCTTCAGAGCCCTGATCTTCATTGTGAGCGAATGCTCGGTGTTGCACGGATGAAGGTGCTGCTGACACATCCTCAATGTCTCCCTCTTCCATTGATGAAGGCCCCGCTACAGTTTCCTCAGTGTACTGCGCCCGTGATGAAGGCCCCACTACAGCTTCTCCGGTGTGCTGGTCTTTGGAGGGAGGAGGAACATGACTCTGCTTGCCTGACACACACACAAAAAAAAATTTAAATATAATTTCACTGCAGAACAATATTAATAAAATTTCAGATATTATTGCTGTAAAACGTAAGAGAAGTCTGAACTTCCATCTTTTATAAATAGAATCAGTCTACCTAAATAGATATATATGTGAAATAGAAATAAATGAGCATTTTACGCTTTTAACGTGGCAACTCCTGGCGTGTCTTCGGAGGTTTACGCTTCCTCTCGACATCTAGTGGGGGAGGTGGGTTAGGGGCCTCTATTCTTGTGGGCACAGCATCCCATTTCAGCCCACCATGGCTGTAAGACAATGACATGATTTGTAATCCTCAACCTAGTAAACTATTTTTAACTACATCAGGACACTGTCAGAGGATGAGGGTTCAGTCATTTTGGATAATGTACTCCCAAATGCTGTACAGGTATGTCAAGTGTAGTAGATGGGAGTAGGAGTTTAGAAAAAGGAGAAAAGGAAGTAAAGTAAATTGCAGTTTTAGAATGATTTGAGATGTTAGAAGGTACTTTAAGATGAGCTAGATATTATAGATAGAAGAGCTACATATTTAAACATATTTTCAAAAAGTATTACAGTTTTATATTACACATACACATCAGACGGTCTTTTGAACTGGCTGCTGAGGAAATGGGCACTGCACACCCTGTAGGTCCGATGCAGCTGATCCAAAGGTATGCCATGAAGGGATGCATTCCTTAGATTCTGGACCCACCTGGCACACCTGCAATGTATATATATATATATATATATATATATATATATGAAACATGATGAATAAATGTTTTCAAGTGTCAAAATGATTTTGAACAAGAAAATAGCACTGCACTTTATGCAGAAATGCAGAGACTAGGCTATTATTTGTCTGGTAATTGGTAACACCATTAATGTCCATGCACTTGGTGTGACTGGAGATAATATAATATGAACATTTTGAAAAATTGCATTGATCTCAGACCTATTGCCTCTTTACTCTAGTTGTCATTTTCCACAGTACATTTGATGCTACTGCTCAAATGCACCTTTGCAACTGCTGATAGACCGTGACTGTCAGACACATCAGTGAAGATCATAGCATTAACTTCTGTTACACTTAAATCTATTTATAATGCGAACATAAAATGGCATTGCACCTGGTATGCATTTTCATGTAGCTAAGGCACGCACGAGATAGCAATTGCTATCTGGGTGCAAACACTTTGCCTCAGTTAAATGTACCATTCATTTCGGTCAGGCATTAAGCAAAATTAAGTAATCACTACTTCTCCTGTCGCATACCATTAACAGAGTATATTGTTATTTCTGTTATTTCATTTTAAGCTGGTGCGGGTTTTAATCAACTCATGCAAGCATCTATCATTTAGCATTCCCTGCTAAAAGAAATTCCCGCCAGGTTGATCCTGAAAATTGTTACCACTATTTCATCCACCACACTCAAAACACCAATTTTATTCTTAAAAAAGCATGTCTATGCTATGAAAAAAAAATGCGATCTAATAATCCGTCAATCATTAGTTTATAAGGCAGACTTGACAGAGATGCACTAGCCTAACATTCATGCAGATTTACAAACGCTAACAATGCTGTCATTCACGTTCAACATTCAAGTTAAATCACGACATCATTAAAATATTTCCACTTAAATGAGTTATTACCTTTGTGCATCCTTTGGAAATCGATGAAATGCCAAATCGCTTCTGGTGGACTGATAATTTTTGCAATTTATTGCAGAACACTGAAGATGAGCAAGTGGTCAAAACGCAAGCAGTCACAGTTTGGTTGTGTGGCGTGCAAACTGGCGCTAACGATTTCAGCAGCTTTCAGTGCATAATGGCGGACGCGCCTCCGCACCGCCATCTACAGACTGTTACCCATAACACAACAGAGTTTCGCCTCTTGGGCTTCTATACTCTTTGCTATAGTGCTTTCACATATGCTGCGTTTGCAGTGCGTAACTGATCCACGGATGTACCACAAACACATACTCACTATTTTTATTTAAAATCCAGAAGTTATCAGCTACTTTTATTTAAAAAAAAAGTTTTGTCAGCATTGCGATTCTCTTTGTACACATACAGTATACACTCTTTAATAGACGCAATTCACTTTTAAGCACAATTTAAACAACGTATAATTCAATGCACTACTTCTATCTAGATTTATAAGCAAGTGGTAAAATATTTAGCCATGTAGTTATATCAAAATCGCAAACATTTTAAATTAAAACTTAAAATTGACAAAAACAGCCAACTCTCATGCCTTTTCTTTTGCATTTAAATTTTAATACAATAAATCTTGGATGTCACAAAGAACTTGTTTTTCAGCCTCCATGAATGAGACGAGTGTTACTTTTCTGTTCGCTATTTTTGCTATTTTTCCATAGTGGTGCAAGGCTGCAGTAAGGTCTAAAAGCACTAAGACAGTAGAGGCTCCTGAATCGACAGTTAAAATCAAATCATTAAAAACTCTCAACAATGCAGTTTCAGTACTATGACGGGATCTAAAGCCGGACTGGAACTTTTCATAAATATTATTACTAATTAAAAAAGTTTGCAGCTGCATAGAAACTACTTTCTCCACGACTTTAGATAGGAAGGACAGTTTTGAAATGGGCCTGAAGTTAGAAAGAATAGCGGGATTAAGATTTTCCTTTTTTAGCAGCGGTTGCACAAAAGCATGTTTAAAGGCGGACGGAACCTGACCAGAGACAAGACAAGTATTTATCAATAATAAAATACACGGTCCAACAGTATCAAAGACTTCTCTAATCAAACAAGAAGGGATGCTATCTGAGGGACAGTTTGTAGGCCGCAGTTTATGGACCACCTCAGATAGGGATAGGATTGATATGGGCTCAAACTGATCTAGTACCGCAAGGCATACAGGAGGAGCAGAGGGATCAGGATCACAGGATGTGGTTACAGAAGATCGAAGAACAGAAATCTTCTCAACAAAAAATTCTAAAAAAGAATTACAAAGGTCCAGTGTAGGTGTAACAGGAAAAGATTTGCGAGGATTTGTAATATTGTTAACCATATTGAACAGAACTTGTGGCTTGTGACGGTTATTTGCAACCAGTTTAGAAAAATAATCAGATTTTGCCAGTTTTACAGCCCTTTGATAATCAGATAGATATTGCTGTAAAATTTCATAAGACACTCTGAGTTTATCTTTCTTCCACCTTCGCTCAGCTTGCCGACATGCACGTCTGATCGCTCGGGTAGTGTCATTTAACCAAGGCTCTGAAAGCGGTTTAGTGCGTTTCGTCTTCAAAGGAGCTACAGAGTCTAAGATATTTGTGCAGGTTGAATTAAAAAGAGTTATGAATCCATCAGCACCATTAACATCACCTCCATCCAATTTATAAAGCTCAGAGTCTTTAAAAACAGCAGAGAACTGTGCCGGGGTTTGACTGTTAAATACACGGCGGCGCTGTGAAATAGGAGACTTAATTACAGAACATGGAACTGTAATCGTAAACAAGACCGGAAAGTGGTCCGAAATACATGCACTACATATTTCATTTATATGAACACACAAACCATGAGACAGCACAAGATCTAATGTATGACCCTTTTCATGTGTCGGGCCAGACACTGACTGAGTGAGATTAAAAGCGTTTAGAAGATTTAAGAAGTCTTTAACCATGGGTTTGTTTTCACAACACACATGTAAATTAAAATCACCACAGATTATAAAATGATCATAATTCAACCTTAGACCTGCTATAAAATCCGCAAAGTCTTGCATAAAAGTTTTGTTGAATTTTGGTGGGCGATACACAACTGCACACAGTATCGGAGAAGTGGCGTTTAGTTCAAATAACTGCAGCTCAAAGCTTGAGTAATTAACAGATACAGACAGCCGACACTGCAAGGTGGATTTAAACACAGTGGCAAGTCCTCCACCTTTACCAGTAGTTCGAGGAGTGTTAAAAAATGTACAGTTTGGAGGGAGAAGTTCAGAGAAGGATGCAGACTCACCAACATGAAGCCAAGTCTCAGTCAGCAGCATAAAATCCAATTTATGAGATGTAAAAAAGTCATTTAGTATAAAAGTTTTGTTGGCCATTGATCTGACATTAATCAATGCCATACAAAGAGTTAAATCCAAACTGTTTGGCTTTGGGGCTCGTTGCAGTGCGCGCAGATTAGCCGTTCTCACACCAAGTCGACAGTCAAGCCGACATTTCCTTGCCGACACCGGGTTTCTCCGCCCGGTGTCAGCCCACAGTACATCATTTTCCAGGTTGGAGAGGGCCTCGACGGGCCGCAACGCAACTGCAATCTGGCTGGGGAAGACGGGGCGGATCCATCGCAGACGCGCGACCTCCGAGCACCAGCGCTGGCGACCGCAGCCCCCACCGCAGAGGAAACGGGGATCGGGCACATCCGAAGACCTCAGGTACGCCTTGAGGCGAACAAGCACTCCAGCACGCCTTCCTCGTCTCCTGTGGCGCTTTTTTCGGGGAAATTCCCACGGCAAACAGCGCAGGTGGTCTGGGATGTTATGCAACCATGGAGGTAGGCTTCCAGCCTGTTCTCCCAAGCGATCTCTCGAAAGCCCCAAAGCTTCACATGACGCTCGAATGTCAAACAAACTTTGGCGATCATATACGAGAAGGCTTGTTACATCCCGGCAGCAAAGACACAGAATTAAAATAGCAGCAAACAGATAATAAGCGCAGCGTGATGCTGTCAGACGGCTTGCCTTACACACTGGCGCCCACTATATTAACTGGGTTAAATAGACTTGCATTACTAAAAAGAGACTAAAATACAATTTTCATTGACTAAAACTAGACTAAATGTCATCAGTTTTCGTAGACTAAAACTAGATGAAAATAGTCATGGATAATTCAGACTAAAATAAGACTAAAATGCTCAGACTTTTAGTCGACTGAAACTTGACTAGACTAAAAACAGTATGAACTTGACTAAAACTAATAAAAACTAAAATGACAGCTTGACACAAAGACTAGACTAAAACTAAAATTAAAACAGGCCGCCAAAAACAACACTACTTGTGACTGGCGTAAGTATGGCTGATTTTGATTTAGAAGCTTTTGTTAATGCACCCACGGCTGAGCAGCTGGATAAATGTAGAAAAGATGATTTGCTGCGTATCGCTGCTTATTATCAAATTGCTGTTTCGAAGCAGCGGCTTAAAAGAGAGATTAGGTTTACTGTATCCCAAAGGTTGGGGGAATTGGGTGTTCTGGTGCTACCTGCAGTAGTTGGTGAAGGTTCTCTTGGCGCTGACGGTCGCCCTGGTGAGGAAGAGCGAGGTGGAGGATTCTGAAGCCAAGGCCGTTCTGCCGCCCTTTGAGCCTTTTTCTCCGGCCTCGGTTGAGTCTGGAGGTGATGTGCGGATGAAAGTCGGGCAGAAGACCGTCGGGTTGATATGGAATTCCGACTCGAAGTCCGCAGACTAGAAATCGAGGCGGAGACGCAGATTAAGCTGAATTGAGTGCAGCCAACCGTACACCTGTTCCAGTTGTGCAACCCTCGCAGCCCGCTGATGCTCCAACGGGGGCTGGGTCGAGGGGAACCACCTTTGAGGTGAGTAAGCATACAGTCAGGTCCATAAATATTGGGACATCAACACAATTCTAATCTTTTTGGCTCTATACACCACCACAATGGATTTGATGAAAATGAAACAAACTGCAGACTTTCAGCTTTAATTTGAGTGTATTTACATCCAAATCAGGTGAACGGTGTAGGAATTACAACAGTTTGTATGTGCCTCCCACTTTTTAATTGACCAAAAGTAATGGGACAGATTAACAATCATAAATCAAACTTTCACTTTTTAATAAATACATTGAAAGGGCGCATCGCACCGTAGAAACAGGTGTCTCCACGGGACGCGCCGCGGACTTCACCAGATCAATCATCGTTTGTTTCCGTAGTTAAGGAGAAACAACGAGTGCTATATGCTGCATGGTCTCTAAAGGACATTCGGATCAAGGATCAATGGATATATTTTGATGAGGATTACACCACCGACGTTTTTAAGGAGCGCGCAAAATACAGGAGTGCAGGGAAACAACTCCAGGAGCGAAAAATCAAGTCTCGCATTCTCTACCCCGCAAAACTCATACTGTTTCTGCAGGATGGAAAGACTAAGATTTTTGAAAACCTACGAAAAGCAGCTGAGGGTCTAAAGGACTTTGGCGTAACGATGGAAGTCCCAAGAAAAGAGCCGGATTGGGACTCAGCGCTGTGGGCTGTAGGATGGCAGCCCCCCCGCAGTAGGAGCAAACATGCTCCCGCTGGGGAAATAAAAGCCAGCGTTGAATCTCTTTGACTTTCCTTGGACAGTTATGAAAATGATAAGACACACGACGAATAAGGTATGTGGAGATTACATTGTGGCAAACGCTAATTTGTATAATTGAGTGCAATGTTGAGTGTGTGAACATATCCTTACACAAGCTGAAAATTCAGAAGGATGTGTCTATGACTATGATGAACTGGACTCGGAGTCACATTTATTTCCAAACATAAATGATACATGTAAATATTACACAGACGCAGAATTTATTAGTAATATAGAAACGGCTGGTTCATTTTCTCTTATTCATTTGAATTGTAGAAGCCTGTATTCACATTTTAGTCAAATGCATGATTATTTGAACACATTACAAAATAAATTTACTGTTATAGCTTTGTCTGAGACTTGGTTAACGGATGAGAAAGGTGCGGAATTTCATTTTGGGTTATGAATTGTTTTATGTTAATCGGATTAATAAGGGGGGGGGGGGGGGGTGCTCTATATGTTAGTAGTGATCTGAAATGCAAAACAATTGAGTGTATGACTACTGCAACAGAAGATTTAATGGAATGTTTAACTGTTGAGATCGAAATGAAGAAAGAGGAATATTGTTGTCACATGCATATATAGAACTCCAGGGTCTAGCATTACAGCATTTAATAACAAGTTGGAGCAATTATTAGTTGGGATTAATGAAAATAAAGTGTCTATAATTTGCGGGGACTTCAATATAAATCTCTTGAATGTGTCTAATCATACTAGTTTAGATTTCCTAGATTTAATGTATAGCAGAGGCCTTTATCCTACCATTACTAGGCCTAGCCGAATAACCTCCAGTTGTGCTACATTAATTGATACAATTTTTGTAAATATATTTGAAAAAACGGTCAAAAGTGATCTTTTGATAAATGATACACCTGATCATTTACCGATATTTGTAACTCACTTCTGTGAAGTAAAAACAAATAAAGAAAAGTCTAGTAAAGTTATTAGGTTAAGAACTGAGGAAAGACTAAATAGATTTATGGATAATCTTATGAAAGAACACTGGGACAATGTTTATAGTACAAATAATGTAAATAAGGATTATGATTTATTTTTTAAAAAGTATTTATGGTTATATAATAAAAATTGCCCAATAAAAATATTGAATGATAAAGCAAGAAATAATAATAAACCTTGGTTAACGAAGGGTATTTTGAAATCTTGTAAAAAGAAGAATAAGCTTTATTGGGACTTTGTAAAATATCGGACAGTAAATGCAGAAAAAAAATATAAAGCCTATAAAAATAAGCTGACTACTATGAGACGTGCAAAGAAAGATTATTATACAAACTTGTTGATGGAAAACAAAAGTAATATCAAAAGAATGTGGAAAGTCTTAGGGGAGGTTATGGGCAGTAAAATGAATTATAGTCAGCCATTATACTTAATGGATGACCAGAACGTCGAGATAAGTGATGAACAAATGGCTGATGAATTTAATTAATTTTTTGTTAATGTTGGTCCAAATCTTGCCAAAACTATACCACTACATAATGAAAATAAAAGCTGGACAGGTGAAAGCAGAGTCATGCAATCCCTTTTTTTTTTTGACGAAGTTAGTGAGAGTGAAATTATTTCCACTGTCTCTAAATTAAAAAGTAAACATTCATGCGATAGTGATGGCTTAGATATGTATATTGTTAAAGAAACTATACGTTGCATTATTAGACCATTAAAATATATAATCAATTTGTCTTTTAATACAGGTTTCTTTCCAGATAAAATGAAGGTGGCTAAAATTATTCCCCTTTTTAAATCTGGTGATAGGCATAGTCTCACAAATTATAGGCCTATATCTTTGCTTTCTCAATTTTCAAAAATTCTGGAGAAGCTTTTTGTTAAAAAATTTGATTATTTTCTTGAAAAACATTCTTTGATACATGATAATCAGTTTGGGTTTCGAAGCACCCGCTCAACAGCTATGGCTTTGATGAAAATCACAGAGGACATTATTACAGAATTGGAGAATAAAAATCACACAGACAACAATATATAGAGTATATAGGCCATGAATCTAAGTTGGAAACAATACAGTGTGGAGTCCCTCAAGGCTCTGTGCTGGGGCCTAAATTATTTACTTTATATATTAATGATCTCTGTGATGAATCAAAGATTTTACATTTTGTTATTTTTGCGGGCGATACAAATTTTTTTGTATCGGGGAAGAACTTAAAAATATTAATGAAAACTATTGAACAAGAATTGGTCCTACTTCAGAAATGGTTTAATAAAAATAAACTGTCGTTAAACTTAAGTAAAACAAAATTTATGTTGTTTACAAATCAAAAATGCCCTGATAATGTTAGTTTGACTTTAAATGGAATAACTATTGAGAGAGTGTCAGAATTTAGGTTTTTAGGAGTACTCATTGATGAAAAATGTAAATGGAAGTCACACATAGCTTATGTAAGAAATAAAATTTGTAAAAACATTGCCGTTGTCAGGGACCAATCAAGCTCGGTCCCATCCACCACACAACATCACTCTCTCCGGAATACTAATCACCCGCACCTGTTCACCATCAGCAGCATCATCAACAAGCACTATAAAACACTCACCATAGCCCCAGTTCAGTGTCAAGCCTCCAACAGGAACAGACCATTATCTGTTGTCTCCTGAGCATATGATGCGTCCAAGAAGTAACGTATACTCACCTGTGAAACACTAACCTCTGTGTCATTGTTCTGCTGTCTCCAGGATTCCTGTTCGATTCCCTATTGCCTGTGATCCTGTGTTCTCCTGAGCTTCCAGTGTTTCCTCCGAGCTTGCTTGCTATCGACCGCATCTGAAAGAGAAAAGACAAGTATTTATGAACTGTGACTGCTTGGTATCAACATACCACAGTGAACGTGCTTACCCGCTGTCAGCCCCGCACCGAGTGATTTTCACAGAATCTGCACTTGAACTCACTGAATACTCACCTTGCACTCTTGTCAACTTGAATAAAGCTGTGTTTGGATTCACTTACCGTGCTGTCTCCGTGCCTGTATCCTGACAGCCGTTTTGAGTAAAGTTTGTTAAATTATAAGGCAATGAGAATCCTATATTGTTCCTTTATTTTGCCATATTTGATGTATTGTTTGGAGGTATGGGATAATTCTTATTTCACTAATGTAATGCCCTTATTTATTTTGCAAAAAAGGGCTATAAGAATAATTAATGGAGTTGCTCCAAGAGAACATACTATAGGACTGTTTCTGAGGTCAGGACTACTCAAATTGAAGGACTTGGTTTCTTTACAAACTTAATTAGTTGTTCATAAAGCAAAACACTGCCTGTCACCGCATGGACTGCAAACCCTTTTTACTGTAAATAGTGCGACAAGCAGAAGAAATAATGACTTTAAACAACCTTTTGCTGGAAATACCCTCAAACAAATGTGTGTTTCAGTTTCTGGTGTGAAAAGATGGAATTTTCTAGAAAATGATCTAAAATGTTGTTTAAATATTCTTCATTTTAAATATAAGTATAAACAGAAGATACTTAACTTGTACAAAGATGAATGTGAAAATTGTTAAAACTATAACAATGATGGTCTCGTCATTGTTTTTGTTGCCAGAGTTGTCATTGTATCATTGTTGTTTTTGCAGAATTAATAATAATAAAAAAAATAAATAAAAAAAAGTAGATTACATCTGGTCTGGGCTATTTTGTTATTTTTTGGCGTTGTTATTTTTTGTCATGTCGGTGAGGTCATCTAATTTGTAACTTTCTTAATATAAGAATGGGGTAGGAGTTTATCAGAATTTTTTTTTTCTTCATCCTACTCCTGTTCTTCTTGTCATGGAATGTATTTTTGTTGTGCTTGTTGGATTGTTGTTGTGGCATTTTGTTTTGCATTACCATGAAAAGAGAATACATAAATAAATGAAATGAAATACTTGGTTGCAAATCCTTTGCAGTCAATTACAGCCTGAAGTCTGGAACGCATAGATATCACCAGATGCTGGGTTTCATCCCTGGTGATGCTCTGCCAGGCCTCTACTGCAAATGTCTTCAGTTCCTGCTTGTTCTTGGGGCATTTTCACTTCAGTTTTGTTTCAGCAAGTGAAATGCATGCTCAATCGGATTCAGGTCAGGTAATTGACTTGGCAATTGCATAACATTCCACTTCTTTCCCTTAAAAACCTCTTTGGTTGCTTTCACAGTATGCAGAGGCGGCCTTACCTATGTTTCACCCATTTCAATTGAAACAGGCCCCGCCCTCCAAGGGGGCCCCAACAGACCAGCAAAATCCCAGCAAAATCCCATTCATTTTCTCTGTAGGATATTGATTTTCAGCCATAATGTCTAAACCATCCAAGGTAGATTGACCACGAGCTACGAGGTTGTGAAACGAACGTTTCTGCTCCTATAAAAGCCACAAGGTATAAAAATCAACCTTGTTATTTGCGATCTTCTGGAGAAATACTACACTACCCATAATTCTAAGCAAAACACTGACGTCTCTCTTACCACGGTCGAACTCGCGCCTCGGTTACCATGGCGGCGTTTACCGCCCCCGCGAGCGGTGATCTGAAGTAAATAAATACCGGTTAGTTTATGTGTTTATACTTTGCCTTTTTTGCCGTTAGGTTAAAACATTATTTTGAGCAGGAAAATAATTTTAATAGGAAATGAAACGTACATATGCCAGTGTTTTCTCTGGGGGGAAAACGAAAGATATCAGACAACAAAAGAAAAGCTTTATTCAGTTTACCAAAAGTAAGTGACCTCTTTTCTTTGGTCCAGCATCTGTAACGTTAACCCTACCGGCGACAGCAGCGGCCGAACCCCCATCACAGGATGCTAGCCAAAATAAAGATAATCCGTCTTCAACAAACATCAACTTCAAACATCGATTTTTATTTATTTATGAAGTTCGGTTCAGTGTCAGTCAGACACTTTTTCTTCTTTGCTTTTGTTAAATAATTCAAGTTGAGGGGATGTTTGAGCTGTTTTTTTTTTTTAAGTCAGCCCAGACAGCTGAAAATATAACGTTACTGCGCAAATCAATTAAGCAGTGAAGTTGCCCTGCGTGAAAGGGCGAGGCTTATTCCAACGTAAAACGCTGTATAATTGTATAGTTTAAATCAAATATGGTTGTATTAGTTCTATGTTGAGCTGCCTGTTCATAAAGCTGAAAGTGCACGTAATAAAATAACATACCATTGATGCAAACCAACAGGAATCCTTGCTTTTTCTGCTCTATTATGTTTATGTTTTATGTGGGTAGGGCCCCATATTAGTTATTGAAACGGGCCCCCAGATGCTTAAGGCCGCCCCTGCCAGTATGCTTCAGGTCATTGTCCATATGCACTGTGAAGCGCCGTCCAATGAGTTCTGAAGCATTTGGCTAAATATGAGCAGATAATATTGGCCGAAACACTTCAGAATTCATCCTGCTGCTTTTGTCAGCAGTCACATCATCAATAAATACAAGAGAACCAGTTCCATTGGCAGCCATACATGCCCACGTCATGACACTACCACCACCATGCTTCACTGATGAGGTAGTATGCTTTGGATCATGAGCAGTTCCTTTCCTTCTCCATGCTCTTCTCTTCCCATCACTCTGGTACAAGTTTATCTTAGTTTCATCCGTCCAAAGAATGCTTTTCCAGAACTGTGAAGGCTTTTTTAGATGTTGTTTGGCAAACTCTAATCTGGCCTTCCAGTTTTTTAGGCTCACCAATGGTTTACATCTTGTGGTGAACCCTCTGTATTCACTCTGGTGAAGTCTCTTGATTGTTGACTTTGACACACATACACCTACCCAGGACCTCCAGCGCGTCTCATTCGGTGGCAGTGTGTGTTTGTTCAGGGTCTTGAGTTGCGTACTTTGTATTACTTTAATCCAGTTCCATTGTGTATGTGTGGTCTAACATATTTTTGTGTCTGAGTTTAATGGGCTTCAGGCCTATATGGGAAAAGAGAACAGGTCAGTATATCGCGCGATATACATTGTGCCCGTAGTAATGTCAGATGTTAGACACACTAGGTAAGAAGTGTGTGCCACACTTTGTATTTTTGTTTTCTTAGAGAAGGATCTTTAGGGCGTCGTATACGCTGAAGAATTCGGTTTATTTTTTACATTTTATTTTATTAGGTTAGAGGTTTGTGGGGGTAGTTTAAGGGAATTATTTTGGTTATATTTGGTTCTTTACTTTGGCGCCACTTAAGTTCCTTTTCCCTATAATTATTTGTTTGTTCGTTTCCTTTTGTGTGTTGTCATTTACATTGTACATAGCTCACTCACTGTATCTAGTGGCTTCGGCTTTTTGTAATAAATTATACCGTTTAAAATACTACAAGCATTTTTTTCATGTTTATTTTTGCTGTATCCCATTTACCAGCAATAATGTGATATCTGAATGTTGCGTTCCATCTCCTAGACCTTTAAATATCGTAACACTCATAATAGAAGTGGCGCAGCGCGCTCGTTTTTCCAGGCGCGCCTTTGTTCATGGTTGCACAGCAACGACAGATGCCACGGGAGAGCAAGCGCATTTGGAAAGAAGGAGAAAGCAGTGCGAACTGTACTCTCCATGATGACAAGGAAGTATCAGCAAAGAATTAATTTATTTCTAGTCCTTGCATTAGATTTACCACTAGATATATTTATGGAGATGAGAAATAAAAAGCCGCCCTGTACAGCTATGATCAGCTGTTCGACCAAGCTTTCGATGTTGTTATGGAAAGGCCGAAGCTGATCGGCTGATTTTTGTCACATGACCTGTTGAGATGAGAAGTTGAGACGTTTTCATCTCGCCGCGGCATAGCCTACATTTGAAGAAAAGGTTTTGAACGCGCAAAAAATGCGATATGTAAACGGCCCCTAAAGTGGTATCGGGTGCGGTGGTATCGGGGTAGTTTTACGAGCACAGTATCAGACAGACACCCAAATACTGGTATCGGTATCGGTGCATACCGATTTATGTCATTAATATCAGTCCGTCAGAAAAACAGTTCTAGGCTTATTCTTGGCTGGATAACTCTTAGCAGGTTTAAAAAGTCCTTTTAAAATTAAATATGAACGCAGTTTTGGATTAAAATAAAGTCAAATAAAACATGATATACACTTTAATTTATGTAAATTTAATCTAAATTAAGCTTTGGTACCGAAATTGGTACCGAGAACCGTGGATTTTCATTGGTATTGGTACCGAATACTGAAATTTTGGCACTGTGACAACACTAGTTCAGACAGTCAGCACTGCCCTAAAGCTCAATTTATACTTCTGCGTCGACCTCCCACCTTAGCTACATCGTAAGCTGTGTGTAGCGCACGTACCCTTCGGCGTACCCTGATGTGCACCTCTCCAAAAATGTAACAACGCGTCAATTCTACGCGGACGCAAGCGCTGTGATTGGTGACATAGACCGGCCGATAGTTTTAGCAGTCTCCTTGGCGGCCCTGAGAGACAAATCTGTGGCCTGACGCAGTTCGCAAACCGTGTCCGGGCCAATACCCCCGCCCTCATCAAGATCTCCTAATACTTCGGCCTGGTAAGCCTGCAGCAGTGACATGGTGTGAAGGCACGCAAGCAGCCTGACCAGCCGCTGAATAAGCCTTACCCACCAAAGCTGATGTAACTCTAACTGGCTTGGTGGGTAATACCGGGGTCTTGATGGAAGATGCTGATTCAGGGGAGAGATAGCTTGCAAGCGTCTCTTCCAACTTTGGCATCTCCCCATAACCGTGCTCTTTATAATTTGAAATAGAGGAATAGTGAGATGTTTGTGCACTGTATACTCGATATGAGAAAGGATTCTCCCATGATCTCGAAACCTCGGTGTGGAGAACGGGGAAAAACGGAAAAACCCGGTGTTGAGATTGTGAACGAGAGGGCAGGAAGTTCGTCAAGTTTACTTTTTTAACGAACGTCCTGCTTATCTGCCGGCCAATCGATGTGTAATCTTTCAACTGCTCTCGTTACAACCTCAACGAGCTCCGCAAAAGCACAAGACTGAGGTGGCGAATCCTCAGTACCTCCTGCTTCGACACTAACAACATCTATTTCCTCTGAACTAGCCCTCGAGCGCTGACCGTGCATGCTCCTCACCCAAACAAACAGCGCACAAAACATGTGTGTCCCCACCCGTTAAATAATGCGGGCAGGGGTGCACACACATTCTGAACTGCTGCTTACTCACCATACTGATAATATATATATATACATTCATACTCAGACAACACCAAATAGACATCATCACGCAAAGCATACTCCTAGTGGTAACCCTTGAAAGGGAACCATTGTCACCGATCTTGATCTCTTCCATCTCAAAGCTCCGCCCACGCTACTTGATTGACACTCCTCATTTGCATCTGATTTATCATTTGCCGTTTGCGGCTTCCGATTGAGCATTTGATTTATCTTTTGTGCATTTGATTTATGATTTGAGCATTGACTTGAATTATGACAGATTTATACTGGGTTGATAATGAAAATTAAAGCTCAAATACAAATGATGAGACAGGTCATGCTTCATTTCCGAATAAGGAAATGAAATTGCATTTGAGACTGATTTATTAT